>NW_027362939.1:1942526-2590034 GCF_046119375.1 Phyllobates terribilis | reverse complement strand
CAACTTAATAACGCATAGGATAAAACAACATAAATACAATTTAATGAAACATAGGATAAACAACATAAATACAATTTAATAAAGCATAGGACAAAACAACATAAATACAATTTGATAAAGCATAGTTTAAAACAACATAAATACAATTTAATAAAGCATAGTTTAAAACAACATAAATACAATTTAATAAAGCATAGTTTAAAACAACATAAATACAATTTAATAAAGCATAGTTTAAAACAACATAAATACAATTTAATAAAGCATAGGATAAAACAACATAAATACAATTTAATAAAGCATAGGATAAAACAACATAAATACAATTTAATAAAGCATAGGATAAAACAACATAAATACAATTTAATAAAGCATAGGTTAAAACAACATAAATGCAATTTAATAAAGCATAGGATAAAACAACATAAATACAATTTAATAAAGCATTGGATAAAACAACATAAATACAATTTAATAAAGCATAGGATAAAACAACATAAATACAATTTAATCAAGCATAGGCTAAAACAACATAAATACACTTTAATAAAGCATAGGATAAAACAAATTAAATACTATTTAATAAAGCATAGGATAAAACAACGTAAATACTTTTAAATAAAGCATAGGATAAAACCACATAAATACAATTTAATAAAGCATAGGATAAAACAACATAAATAAAATTTAATAAAGCATAGGATAAAACAACATAAATACAATTTAATAAAGCATAGGATAAAACAACATAAATAAAATTTAATAAAGCATAGGATAAAACAACATAAATACAATTTAATAAAGCATAAGATAAAACAACATAAATACAATTTAATAAAGCATAGGATAAAACAACATAAATACAATTTAATAAAGCATAGGATAAAACAACATAAATACAATTTAATAAAGCATAGGATAAAACAACATAAATACAATTTAATAAAGCATAGGATAAAACAACATAAATAAAATTTAATAAAGCATAGGTTAAAACAACATAAATACAATTTAATAAAGCATAGGACAAAACAACATAAATACAATTTAATAAAGCATAGTTTAAAGCAACATAAATACAATTTAATAAAGCATAGGATAAAACCACAGAAATACAATTTAATAAAGCATAGGATAAAACAACATAAATACAATTTAATAAAGCATAGGACAAAACAACATAAATACAATTTAATAACGCATAGGATAAAACAACATAAATTCAATTTAATGAAACATAGGATAAACAACATAAATACAATTTAATAAAGCATAGGACAAAAAAACATAAATACAATTTAATAAAGCATATGTTAAAACAACATAAATACAATTTAATAAAGCATAGTTTAAAACAACATAAATACAATTTAATAAAGCATAGTTTAAAACAACATAAATACAATTTAATAAAGCATAGTTTAAAACAACATAAATACAATTTAATAAAGCATAGTTTAAAACAACATAAATGCAATTTAATAAAGCATAGGATAAAACCACAGAAATACAATTTAATAAAGCATAGGATAAAACAACATAAAAACAATTTAATAAAGCATAGGACAAAAAACATAAATACAATTTAATAAAGCATAGGATAAAACAACATAAATACAATTTAATGAAACATAGGATAAACAACATAAATACAATTTAATAAAGCATAGGAAAAAACAACATAAATACAATTTAATAAAGCATAGGATAAAACAACATAAATACAATTTAATGAAACATAGGATATACAACATAAATACAATTTAATAAAGCATAGTTTAAAACAACATAAATACAATTTAATAAAGCATAGGATAAAACAACATAAATACAATTTAATAAAGCATAGGACAAAACAACATGAATACAACTTAATAACGCATAGGATAAAACAACATAAATACAATTTAATGAAACATAGGATAAACAACATAAATACAATTTAATAAAGCATAGGACAAAACAACATAAATACAATTTGATAAAGCATAGTTTAAAACAACATAAATACAATTTAATAAAGCATAGTTTAAAACAACATAAATACAATTTAATAAAGCATAGTTTAAAACAACATAAATACAATTTAATAAAGCATAGTTTAAAACAACATAAATACAATTTAATAAAGCATAGGATAAAACAACATAAATACAATTTAATAAAGCATAGGATAAAACAACATAAATACAATTTAATAAAGCATAGGATAAAACAACATAAATACAATTTAATAAAGCATAGGTTAAAACAACATAAATGCAATTTAATAAAGCATAGGATAAAACAACATAAATACAATTTAATAAAGCATTGGATAAAACAACATAAATACAATTTAATAAAGCATAGGATAAAACAACATAAATACAATTTAATCAAGCATAGGCTAAAACAACATAAATACACTTTAATAAAGCATAGGATAAAACAAATTAAATACTATTTAATAAAGCATAGGATAAAACAACGTAAATACTTTTAAATAAAGCATAGGATAAAACCACATAAATACAATTTAATAAAGCATAGGATAAAACAACATAAATAAAATTTAATAAAGCATAGGATAAAACAACATAAATACAATTTAATAAAGCATAGGATAAAACAACATAAATAAAATTTAATAAAGCATAGGATAAAACAACATAAATACAATTTAATAAAGCATAAGATAAAACAACATAAATACAATTTAATAAAGCATAGGATAAAACAACATAAATACAATTTAATAAAGCATAGGATAAAACAACATAAATACAATTTAATAAAGCATAGGATAAAACAACATAAATACAATTTAATAAAGCATAGGATAAAACAACATAAATAAAATTTAATAAAGCATAGGTTAAAACAACATAAATACAATTTAATAAAGCATAGGACAAAACAACATAAATACAATTTAATAAAGCATAGTTTAAAGCAACATAAATACAATTTAATAAAGCATAGGATAAAACCACAGAAATACAATTTAATAAAGCATAGGATAAAACAACATAAATACAATTTAATAAAGCATAGGACAAAACAACATAAATACAATTTAATAACGCATAGGATAAAACAACATAAATTCAATTTAATGAAACATAGGATAAACAACATAAATACAATTTAATAAAGCATAGGACAAAAAAACATAAATACAATTTAATAAAGCATATGTTAAAACAACATAAATACAATTTAATAAAGCATAGTTTAAAACAACATAAATACAATTTAATAAAGCATAGTTTAAAACAACATAAATACAATTTAATAAAGCATAGTTTAAAACAACATAAATACAATTTAATAAAGCATAGTTTAAAACAACATAAATGCAATTTAATAAAGCATAGGATAAAACCACAGAAATACAATTTAATAAAGCATAGGATAAAACAACATAAAAACAATTTAATAAAGCATAGGACAAAAAACATAAATACAATTTAATAAAGCATAGGATAAAACAACATAAATACAATTTAATGAAACATAGGATAAACAACATAAATACAATTTAATAAAGCATAGGAAAAAACAACATAAATACAATTTAATAAAGCATAGGATAAAACAACATAAATACAATTTAATGAAACATAGGATATACAACATAAATACAATTTAATAAAGCATATGTTAAAACAACATAAATACAATTTAATAAAGCATAAGATAAAACAACATGAATATAATTTAGTAAAGCATAAGATAAAACAACATGAATACAATTTAATAAAGCATAGGTTAAAACAACATAAATACAATTTAATAAAGCATAGGACAAAACAACATAAATACAATTTAATAAAGCATAGGATAAAACAACATAAATACAATTTATAAAGCATAGGATAAAACAACATAAATACAATTTAATAAATCATAGGATAAAACAACATAAATACAATTTAATAAAGCATAGGATAAAACAACATAAATACAATGTAATCAAGCATAGGCTAAAACAACATAAATACAATTTAATGAAACATAGGATAAACAAAATAAATACAATTTAATAAAGCATAGTTTAAAACAACATAAATACAATTTAATAAAGCATATGTTAAAACAACATGAATACAATTTAATAAAGCATAAGATAAAACAACATGAATATAATTTAGTAAAGCTTAAGATAAAACAACATGAATACAATTTAATAAAGCATAGGTTAAAACAACATAAATACAATTTAAGAAAGCATAGGATAAAACTACATAAATACATTTTAATAAAGCATAGGATAAAACAACATAAATACAATTTAATAAAGCATAGGTTAAAACAACATAAATACAATTTAATAAAGCATAGGACAAAACAACATAAATACAATTTAATAAAGCATAGGATAAAACAACTTAAATACAATTTATAAAGCATAGGATAAAACAACATAAATACAATTTAATAAAGCATAGGATAAAACAACATAAATACAATTTAATAAAGCATAGGATAAAACAACATAAATACAATTTAATAAAGCATAGGTTAAAACAACATAAATGCAATTTAATAAAGCATAGGATAAAACAACATAAATACAATTTAATAAAGCATAGGAAAAAACAACATAAATACAATTTAATAAAGCATAGTTTAAAACAACATAAATACAATTTAATAAAGCATAGGATAAAACCACAGAAATACAATTTAATAAAGCATAGGATAAAACAACATAAATACAATTTAATAAAGCATAGGACAAAACAACATAAATACAACTTAATAACGCATAGGATAAAACAACATAAATACAATTTAATGAAACATAGGATAAACAACATAAATACAATTTAATAAAGCATAGGACAAAACAACATAAATACAATTTAATAAAGCATATGTTAAAACAACATAAATACAATTTGATAAAGCATAGTTTAAAACAACATAAATACAATTTAATAAAGCATAGTTTAAAACAACATAAATACAATTTAATAAAGCATAGTTTAAAACAACATAAATACAATTTAATAAAGCATAGTTTAAAACAACATAAATACAATTTAATAAAGCATAGTTTAAAACAACATAAATACAATTTAATAAAGCATAGGATAAAACAACATAAATACAATTTAGTAAAGCATAAGATAAAACAACATGAATACAATTTAATAAAGCATAGGATAAAACAACGTAAATACTTTTTAATAAAGCATAGGATAAAACCACATAAATACAATTTAATAAAGCATAGGATAAAACAACATAAATAAAATTTAATAAAGCATAGGATAAAACAACATAAATACAATTTAATAAAGCATAAGATAAAACAACATAAATACAATTTAATAAAGCATAGGATAAAACAACATAAATACAATTTAATAAAGCATAGGATAAAACAACATAAATACAATTTAATAAAGCATAGGATAAAACAACATAAATACAATTTAATAAAGCATAGGATAAAACAACATAAATAAAATTTAATAAAGCATAGGTTAAAACAACATAAATACAATTTAATAAAGCATAGGACAAAACAACATAAATACAATTTAATAAAGCATAGTTTAAAGCAACATAAATACAATTTAATAAAGCATAGGATAAAACCACAGAAATACAATTTAATAAAGCATAGGATAAAACAACATAAATACAATTTAATAAAGCATAGGACAAAACAACATAAATACAATTTAATAACGCATAGGATAAAACAACATAAATTCAATTTAATGAAACATAGGATAAACAACATAAATACAATTTAATAAAGCATAGGACAAAAAAACATAAATACAATTTAATAAAGCATATGTTAAAACAACATAAATACAATTTAATAAAGCATAGTTTAAAACAACATAAATACAATTTAATAAAGCATAGTTTAAAACAACATAAATACAATTTAATAAAGCATAGTTTAAAACAACATAAATACAATTTAATAAAGCATAGTTTAAAACAACATAAATGCAATTTAATAAAGCATAGGATAAAACCACAGAAATACAATTTAATAAAGCATAGGATAAAACAACATAAAAACAATTTAATAAAGCATAGGACAAAAAACATAAATACAATTTAATAAAGCATAGGATAAAACAACATAAATACAATTTAATGAAACATAGGATAAACAACATAAATACAATTTAATAAAGCATAGGAAAAAACAACATAAATACAATTTAATAAAGCATAGGATAAAACAACATAAATACAATTTAATGAAACATAGGATATACAACATAAATACAATTTAATAAAGCATATGTTAAAACAACATAAATACAATTTAATAAAGCATAAGATAAAACAACATGAATATAATTTAGTAAAGCATAAGATAAAACAACATGAATACAATTTAATAAAGCATAGGTTAAAACAACATAAATACAATTCAAGAAAGCATAGGATAAAACTACATAAATACATTTTAATAAAGCATAGGATAAAAAAACATAAATACAATTTAATAAAGCATAGGTTAAAACAACATAAATACAATTTAATAAAGCATAGGACAAAACAACATAAATACAATTTAATAAAGCATAGGATAAAACAACATAAATACAATTTATAAAGCATAGGATAAAACAACATAAATACAATTTAATAAATCATAGGATAAAACAACATAAATACAATTTAATAAAGCATAGGATAAAACAACATAAATACAATGTAATCAAGCATAGGCTAAAACAACATAAATACAATTTAATGAAACATAGGATAAACAAAATAAATACAATTTAATAAAGCATAGTTTAAAACAACATAAATACAATTTAATAAAGCATATGTTAAAACAACATGAATACAATTTAATAAAGCATAAGATAAAACAACATGAATATAATTTAGTAAAGCTTAAGATAAAACAACATGAATACAATTTAATAAAGCATAGGTTAAAACAACATAAATACAATTTAAGAAAGCATAGGATAAAACTACATAAATACATTTTAATAAAGCATAGGATAAAACAACATAAATACAATTTAATAAAGCATAGGTTAAAACAACATAAATACAATTTAATAAAGCATAGGACAAAACAACATAAATACAATTTAATAAAGCATAGGATAAAACAACTTAAATACAATTTATAAAGCATAGGATAAAACAACATAAATACAATTTAATAAAGCATAGGATAAAACAACATAAATACAATTTAATAAAGCATAGGATAAAACAACATAAATACAATTTAATAAAGCATAGGTTAAAACAACATAAATGCAATTTAATAAAGCATAGGATAAAACAACATAAATACAATTTAATAAAGCATAGGAAAAAACAACATAAATACAATTTAATAAAGCATAGTTTAAAACAACATAAATACAATTTAATAAAGCATAGGATAAAACCACAGAAATACAATTTAATAAAGCATAGGATAAAACAACATAAATACAATTTAATAAAGCATAGGACAAAACAACATAAATACAACTTAATAACGCATAGGATAAAACAACATAAATACAATTTAATGAAACATAGGATAAACAACATAAATACAATTTAATAAAGCATAGGACAAAACAACATAAATACAATTTAATAAAGCATATGTTAAAACAACATAAATACAATTTGATAAAGCATAGTTTAAAACAACATAAATACAATTTAATAAAGCATAGTTTAAAACAACATAAATACAATTTAATAAAGCATAGTTTAAAACAACATAAATACAATTTAATAAAGCATAGTTTAAAACAACATAAATACAATTTAATAAAGCATAGTTTAAAACAACATAAATACAATTTAATAAAGCATAGGATAAAACAACATAAATACAATTTAGTAAAGCATAAGATAAAACAACATGGATACAATTTAATAAAGCATAGGATAAAACAACGTAAATACTTTTTAATAAAGCATAGGATAAAACCACATAAATACAATTTAATAAAGCATAGGATAAAACAACATAAATAAAATTTAATAAAGCATAGGTTAAAACAACATAAATACAATTTAATAAAGCATAGGATGAAACAACATAAATACAATTTACTAAATCATAGGATAAAACAACATAAATACAATTTAATAAAGCACAGGATAAAACAACATAAATAAAATTTAATAAAGCATAGGATAAAACAACATAACCAAAATTTAATAAAGCATAGGATAAAACAATGTAAATACAATTTAATAAAGCATAGGATAAAACAACATAAATAAAATTTAAGAAAGCAAAGGATAAAACAACATAAATACAATTTAAGAAAGCATAGGATAAAACTACATAAATACATTTAAATAAAGCATAGGATAAAACAACATAAATACATTTAAATAAAGCATAGGATAAAACAACATAAATACAATTTATACAGCATAGGATAAAACAACATAAATACAATTTAATAAAGCATAGGATAAAACAACATAAATACAATTTAATAAAGCATAGGATAAAACAACATAAATACAATTTAATAAAGCATAGGTTAAAACAACATAAATGCAATTTAATAAAGCATAGGTTAAAACAACATAAATACAATTTAATAAAGCATAGTTTAAAACAACATAAATACAATTTAATAAAGCATAGGATAAAACAACATAAATACAATTTAATAAAGCATAGGACAAAACAACATAAATACAACTTAATAACGCATAGGATAAAACAACATAAATACAATTTAATGAAACATAGGATAAACAACATAAATACAATTTAATAAAGCATAGGACAAAACAACATAAATACAATTTGATAAAGCATAGTTTAAAACAACATAAATACAATTTAATAAAGCATAGTTTAAAACAACATAAATACAATTTAATAAAGCATAGTTTAAAACAACATAAATACAATTTAATAAAGCATAGTTTAAAACAACGTAAATACAATTTAATAAAGCATAGTTTAAAACAACATAAATACAATTTAATAAAGCATAGGATAAAACCACAGAAATACAATTTAATAAAGCATAGGATAAAACAACATAAATACAATTTAATAAAGCATAGGACAAAACAACATAAATACAATTTAATAAAGCATAGGATAAAACAACATAAATAAAATTTAATAAAGCATAGGATAAAACAACATAAATACAAGTTAATGAAACATAGGATAAACAACATAAATACAATTTAATAAAGCATAGAAAAAAACAACATAAATACAATTTAATAAAGCATAGGATAAAACAACATAAATACAATTTAATGAAACATAGGATAAACAACATAAATACAATTTAATAAAGCATAGGAAAAAACAACATAAATACAATTTAATAAAGCATAGGATAAAACAACATAAATACAATTTAATGAAACATAGGATATACAACATAAATACAATTTAATAAAGCATATGTTAAAACAACATAAATACAATTTAATAAAGCATAAGATAAAACAACATGAATATAATTTAGTAAAGCATAAGATAAAACAACATGAATACAATTTAATAAAGCATAGGTTAAAACAACATAAATACAATTCAAGAAAGCATAGGATAAAACTACATAAATACATTTTAATAAAGCATAGGATAAAACAACATAAATACAATTTAATAAAGCATAGGTTAAAACAACATAAATACAATTTAATAAAGCATAGGACAAAACAACATAAATACAATTTAATAAAGCATAGGATAAAACAACATAAATACAATTTATAAAGCATAGGATAAAACAACATAAATACAATTTAATAAATCATAGGATAAAACAACATAAATACAATTTAATAAAGCATAGGATAAAACAACATAAATACAATGTAATCAAGCATAGGCTAAAACAACATAAATACAATTTAATGAAACATAGGATAAACAAAATAAATACAATTTAATAAAGCATAGTTTAAAACAACATAAATACAATTTAATAAAGCATATGTTAAAACAACATGAATACAATTTAATAAAGCATAAGATAAAACAACATGAATATAATTTAGTAAATCTTAAGATAAAACAACATGAATACAATTTAATAAAGCATAGGTTAAAACAACATAAATACAATTTAAGAAAGCATAGGATAAAACTACATAAATACATTTTAATAAAGCATAGGATAAAACAACATAAATACAATTTAATAAAGCATAGGTTAAAACAACATAAATACAATTTAATAAAGCATAGGACAAAACAACATAAATACAATTTAATAAAGCATAGGATAAAACAACTTAAATACAATTTATAAAGCATAGGTTAAAACAACATAAATGCAATTTAATAAAGCATAGGATAAAACAACATAAATACAATTTAATAAAGCATAGGAAAAAACAACATAAATACAATTTAATAAAGCATAGTTTAAAACAACATAAATACAATTTAATAAAGCATAGGATAAAACCACAGAAATACAATTTAATAAAGCATAGGATAAAACAACATAAATAAAATTTAATAAAGCATAGGTTAAAACAACATAAATACAATTTAATAAAGCATAGTTTAAAACAACATAAATACAATTTAATAAAGCATAGTTTAAAACAACATAAATACAATTTAATAAAGCATAGGATAAAACCACAGAAATACAATTTAATAAAGCATAGGATAAAACAACATAAATACAATTTAATAAAGCATAGGACAAAACAACATAAATACAATTTAATAAAGCATAGGATAAAACAACATAAATAAAATTTAATAAAGCATAGGATAAAACAACATAAATACAATTTAATGAAACATAGGATAAACAACATAAATACAATTTAATAAAGCATAGAAAAAAACAACATAAATACAATTTAATAAAGCATAGGATAAAACAACATAAATACAATTTAATGAAACATAGGATAAACAACATAAATACAATTTAATAAAGCATAGGAAAAAACAACATAAATACAATTTAATAAAGCATAGGATAAAACAACATAAATACAATTTAATGAAACATAGGATATACAACATAAATACAATTTAATAAAGCATATGTTAAAACAACATAAATACAATTTAATAAAGCATAAGATAAAACAACATGAATATAATTTAGTAAAGCATAAGATAAAACAACATGAATACAATTTAATAAAGCATAGGTTAAAACAACATAAATACAATTCAAGAAAGCATAGGATAAAACTACATAAATACATTTTAATAAAGCATAGGATAAAACAACATAAATACAATTTAATAAAGCATAGGTTAAAACAACATAAATACAATTTAATAAAGCATAGGACAAAACAACATAAATACAATTTAATAAAGCATAGGATAAAACAACATAAATACAATTTAATAAATCATAGGATAAAACAACATAAATACAATTTAATAAAGCATAGGATAAAACAACATAAATACAATGTAATCAAGCATAGGCTAAAACAACATAAATACAATTTAATGAAACATAGGATAAACAAAATAAATACAATTTAATAAAGCATAGTTTAAAACAACATAAATACAATTTAATAAAGCATATGTTAAAACAACATGAATACAATTTAATAAAGCATAAGATAAAACAACATGAATATAATTTAGTAAATCTTAAGATAAAACAACATGAATACAATTTAATAAAGCATAGGTTAAAACAACATAAATACAATTTAAGAAAGCATAGGATAAAACTACATAAATACATTTTAATAAAGCATAGGATAAAACAACATAAATACAATTTAATAAAGCATAGGTTAAAACAACATAAATACAATTTAATAAAGCATAGGACAAAACAACATAAATACAATTTAATAAAGCATAGGATAAAACAACTTAAATACAATTTATAAAGCATAGGATAAAACAACATAAATACAATTTAATAAAGCATAGGATAAAACAACATAAATACAATTTAATAAAGCATAGGATAAAACAACATAAATACAATTTAATAAAGCATAGGTTAAAACAACATAAATGCAATTTAATAAAGCATAGGATAAAACAACATAAATACAATTTAATAAAGCATAGGAAAAAACAACATAAATACAATTTAATAAAGCATAGTTTAAAACAACATAAATACAATTTAATAAAGCATAGGATAAAACCACAGAAATACAATTTAATAAAGCATAGGATAAAACAACATAAATACAATTTAATAAAGCATAGGACAAAACAACATAAATACAACTTAATAACGCATAGGATAAAACAACATAAATACAATTTAATGAAACATAGGATAAACAACATAAATACAATTTAATAAAGCATAGGACAAAACAACATAAATACAATTTAATAAAGCATATGTTAAAACAACATAAATACAATTTGATAAAGCATAGTTTAAAACAACATAAATACAATTTAATAAAGCATAGTTTAAAACAACATAAATACAATTTAATAAAGCATAGTTTAAAACAACATAAATACAATTTAATAAAGCATAGTTTAAAACAACATAAATACAATTTAATAAAGCATAGTTTAAAACAACATAAATACAATTTAATAAAGCATAGGATAAAACAACATAAATACAATTTAATAAAGCATAGGATAAAACAACATAAATAAAATTTAATAAAGCATAGGTTAAAACAACATAAATACAATTTAATAAAGCATAGGATGAAACAACATAAATACAATTTACTAAATCATAGGATAAAACAACATAAATACAATTTAATAAAGCACAGGATAAAACAACATAAATAAAATTTAATAAAGCATAGGATAAAACAACATAACCAAAATTTAATAAAGCATAGGATAAAACAATGTAAATACAATTTAATAAAGCATAGGATAAAACAACATAAATACAATTTAAGAAAGCAAAGGATAAAACAACATAAATACAATTTAAGAAAGCATAGGATAAAACTACATAAATACATTTAAATAAAGCATAGGATAAAACAACATAAATACATTTAAATAAAGCATAGGATAAAACAACATAAATACAATTTATAAAGCATAGGATAAAACAACATAAATACAATTTAATAAAGCATAGGATAAAACAACATAAATACAATTTAATAAAGCATAGGATAAAACAACATAAATACAATTTAATAAAGCATAGGTTAAAACAACATAAATGCAATTTAATAAAGCATAGGTTAAAACAACATAAATACAATTTAATAAAGCATAGTTTAAAACAACATAAATACAATTTAATAAAGCATAGGATAAAACAACATAAATACAATTTAATAAAGCATAGGACAAAACAACATAAATACAACTTAATAACGCATAGGATAAAACAACATAAATACAATTTAATGAAACATAGGATAAACAACATAAATACAATTTAATAAAGCATAGGACAAAACAACATAAATACAATTTGATAAAGCATAGTTTAAAACAACATAAATACAATTTAATAAAGCATAGTTTAAAACAACATAAATAAAATTTAATAAAGCATAGTTTAAAACAACATAAATACAATTTAATAAAGCATAGTTTAAAACAACATAAATACAATTTAATAAAGCATTAGATAAAACAACATGAATATAATTTAGTAAAGCATAAGATAAAACAACATGAATACAATTTAATAAAGCATAGGATAAAACAACATAAATAAAATTTAATAAAGCATAGGTTAAAACAACATAAATACAATTTAATAAAGCATAGTTTAAAACAACATAAATACAATTTAATAAAGCATAGTTTAAAACAACATAAATACAATTTAATAAAGCATAGGATAAAACCACAGAAATACAATTTAATAAAGCATAGGATAAAACAACATAAATACAATTTAATAAAGCATAGGACAAAACAACATAAATACAATTTAATAAAGCATAGGATAAAACAACATAAATAAAATTTAATAAAGCATAGGATAAAACAACATAAATACAATTTAATGAAACATAGGATAAACAACATAAATACAATTTAATAAAGCATAGAAAAAAACAACATAAATACAATTTAATAAAGCATAGGATAAAACAACATAAATACAATTTAATGAAACATAGGATAAACAACATAAATACAATTTAATAAAGCATAGGAAAAAACAACATAAATACAATTTAATAAAGCATAGGATAAAACAACATAAATACAATTTAATGAAACATAGGATATACAACATAAATACAATTTAATAAAGCATATGTTAAAACAACATAAATACAATTTAATAAAGCATAAGATAAAACAACATGAATATAATTTAGTAAAGCATAAGATAAAACAACATGAATACAATTTAATAAAGCATAGGTTAAAACAACATAAATACAATTCAAGAAAGCATAGGATAAAACTACATAAATACATTTTAATAAAGCATAGGATAAAACAACATAAATACAATTTAATAAAGCATAGGTTAAAACAACATAAATACAATTTAATAAAGCATAGGACAAAACAACATAAATACAATTTAATAAAGCATAGGATAAAACAACATAAATACAATTTATAAAGCATAGGATAAAACAACATAAATACAATTTAATAAATCATAGGATAAAACAACATAAATACAATTTAATAAAGCATAGGATAAAACAACATAAATACAATGTAATCAAGCATAGGCTAAAACAACATAAATACAATTTAATGAAACATAGGATAAACAAAATAAATACAATTTAATAAAGCATAGTTTAAAACAACATAAATACAATTTAATAAAGCATATGTTAAAACAACATGAATACAATTTAATAAAGCATAAGATAAAACAACATGAATATAATTTAGTAAATCTTAAGATAAAACAACATGAATACAATTTAATAAAGCATAGGTTAAAACAACATAAATACAATTTAAGAAAGCATAGGATAAAACTACATAAATACATTTTAATAAAGCATAGGATAAAACAACATAAATACAATTTAATAAAGCATAGGTTAAAACAACATAAATACAATTTAATAAAGCATAGGACAAAACAACATAAATACAATTTAATAAAGCATAGGATAAAACAACTTAAATACAATTTATAAAGCATAGGATAAAACAACATAAATACAATTTAATAAAGCATAGGATAAAACAACATAAATACAATTTAATAAAGCATAGGATAAAACAACATAAATACAATTTAATAAAGCATAGGATAAAACCACAGAAATACAATTTAATAAAGCATAGGATAAAACAACATAAATACAATTTAATAAAGCATAGGACAAAACAACATAAATACAACTTAATAACGCATAGGATAAAACAACATAAATACAATTTAATGAAACATAGGATAAACAACATAAACACAATTTAATAAAGCATAGGACAAAACAACATAAATACAATTTAATAAAGCATATGTTAAAACAACATAAATACAATTTGATAAAGCATAGTTTAAAACAACATAAATACAATTTAATAAAGCATAGTTTAAAACAACATAAATACAATTTAATAAAGCATAGTTTAAAACAACATAAATACAATTTAATAAAGCATAGTTTAAAACAACATAAATACAATTTAATAAAGCATAGTTTAAAACAACATAAATACAATTTAATAAAGCATAGGATAAAACAACATAAATACAATTTAGTAAAGCATAAGATAAAACAACATGAATACAATTTAATAAAGCATAGGATAAAACAACGTAAATACTTTTTAATAAAGCATAGGATAAAACCACATAAATACAATTTAATAAAGCATAGGATAAAACAACATAAATAAAATTTAATAAAGCATAGGTTAAAACAACATAAATACAATTTAATAAAGCATAGGATGAAACAACATAAATACAATTTACTAAATCATAGGATAAAACAACATAAATACAATTTAATAAAGCACAGGATAAAACAACATAAATAAAATTTAATAAAGCATAGGATAAAACAACATAACTAAAATTTAATAAAGCATAGGATAAAACAATGTAAATACAATTTAATAAAGCATAGGATAAAACAACATAAATACAATTTAAGAAAGCAAAGGATAAAACAACATAAATACAATTTAAGAAAGCATAGGATAAAACTACATAAATACATTTAAATAAAGCATAGGATAAAACAACATAAATACATTTAAATAAAGCATAGGATAAAACAACATAAATACAATTTATAAAGCATAGGATAAAACAACATAAATACAATTTAATAAAGCATAGGATAAAACAACATAAATACAATTTAATAAAGCATAGGATAAAACAACATAAATACAATTTAATAAAGCATAGGTTAAAACAACATAAATGCAATTTAATAAAGCATAGGTTAAAACAACATAAATACAATTTAATAAAGCATAGTTTAAAACAACATAAATACAATTTAATAAAGCATAGGATAAAACAACATAAATACAATTTAATAAAGCATAGGACAAAACAACATAAATACAACTTAATAACGCATAGGATAAAACAACATAAATACAATTTAATGAAACATAGGATAAACAACATAAATACAATTTAATAAAGCATAGGACAAAACAACATAAATACAATTTGATAAAGCATAGTTTAAAACAACATAAATACAATTTAATAAAGCATAGTTTAAAACAACATAAATACAATTTAATAAAGCATAGTTTAAAACAACATAAATACAATTTAATAAAGCATAGTTTAAAACAACATAAATACAATTTAATAAAGCATAGTTTAAAACAACATTAATACAATTTAATAAAGCATTAGATAAAACAACATGAATATAATTTAGTAAAGCATAAGATAAAACAACATGAATACAATTTAATAAAGCATAGTTTAAAACAACATAAATACAATTTAATAAAGCATAGTTTAAAACAACATAAATACAATTTAATAAAGCATAGGATAAAACCACAGAAATACAATTTAATAAAGCATAGGATAAAACAACATAAATACAATTTAATAAAGCATAGGACAAAACAACATAAATACAATTTAATAAAGCATAGGATAAAACAACATAAATAAAATTTAATAAAGCATAGGATAAAACAACATAAATACAATTTAATGAAACATAGGATAAACAACATAAATACAATTTAATAAAGCATAGAAAAAAACAACATAAATACAATTTAATAAAGCATAGGATAAAACAACATAAATACAATTTAATGAAACATAGGATAAACAACATAAATACAATTTAATAAAGCATAGGACAAAACAACATAAATACAATTTAATAAAGCATAGGATAAAACAACATAAATACAATTTAATGAAACATAGGATAAAAAAAATAAATACAATTTAATAAAGCATAGTTTAAAACAACATAAATACAATTTAATAAAGCATATGTTAAAACAACATGAATACAATTTAATAAAGCATAAGATAAAACAACATGAATATAATTTAGTAAAGCTTAAGATAAAACAACATGAATACAATTTAATAAAGCATAGGTTAAAACAACATAAATACAATTTAAGAAAGCATAGGATAAAACTACATAAATACATTTTAATAAAGCATAGGATAAAACAACATAAATACAATTTAATAAAGCATAGGTTAAAACAACATAAATACAATTTAATAAAGCATAGGACAAAACAACATAAATACAATTTAATAAAGCATAGGATATAACAACATAAATACAATTTATAAAGCATAGGATAAAACAACATAAATACAATTTAATAAAGCATAGGATAAAACAACATAAATACAATTTAATAAAGCATAGGATAAAACAACATAAATACAATTTAATAAAGCATAGGTTAAAACAACATAAATGCAATTTAATAAAGCATAGGATAAAACAACATAAATACAATTTAATAAAGCATAGGAAAAAACAACATAAATACAATTGAATAAAGCATAGTTTAAAACAACATAAATACAATTTAATAAAGCATAGGATAAAACCACAGAAATACAATTTAATAAAGCATAGGATAAAACAACATAAATACAATTTAATAAAGCATAGGACAAAACAACATAAATACAACTTAATAACGCATAGGATAAAACAACATAAATACAATTTAATGAAACATAGGATAAACAACATAAATACAATTTAATAAAGCATAGGACAAAACAACATAAATACAATTTAATAAAGCATATGTTAAAACAACATAAATACAATTTGATAAAGCATAGTTTAAAACAACATAAATACAATTTAATAAAGCATAGTTTAAAACAACATAAATACAATTTAATAAAGCATAGTTTAAAACAACATAAATACAATTTAATAAAGAATAGGATAAAACCACAGAAATACAATTTAATAAAGCATAGGATAAAACAACATAAATACAATTTAATAAAGCATAGGACAAAACAACATAAATACAATTTAATAAAGCATAGGATAAAACAACATAAATAAAATTTAATAAAGCATAGGATAAAACAACATAAATACAATTTAATGAAACATAGGATAAACAACATAAATACAATTTAATAAAGCATAGAAAAAAACAACATAAATACAATTTAATAAAGCATAGGATAAAACAACATAAATACAATTTAATGAAACATAGGATAAACAACATAAATACAATTTAATAAAGCATAGGACAAAACAACATAAATACAATTTAATAAAGCATAGGATAAAACAACATAAATACAATTTAATGAAACATAGGATAAACAAAATAAATACAATTTAATAAAGCATATGTTAAAACAACATGAATACAATTTAATAAAGCATAAGATAAAACAACATGAATATAATTTAGTAAAGCTTAAGATAAAACAACATGAATACAATTTAATAAAGCATAGGTTAAAACAACATAAATACAATTTAAGAAAGCATAGGATAAAACTACATAAATACATTTTAATAAAGCATAGGATAAAACAACATAAATACAATTTAATAAAGCATAGGTTAAAACAACATAAATACAATTTAATAAAGCATAGGACAAAACAACATAAATACAATTTAATAAAGCATAGGATAAAACAACATAAATACAATTTAATAAAGCATAGGATAAAACCACAGAAATACAATTTAATAAAGCATAGGATAAAACAACATAAATACAATTTAATAAAGCATAGGACAAAACAACATAAATACAACTTAATAACGCATAGGATAAAACAACATAAATACAATTTAATGAAACATAGGATAAACAACATAAATACAATTTAATAAAGCATAGGACAAAACAACATAAATACAATTTAATAAAGCATATCTTAAAACAACATAAATACAATTTGATAAAGCATAGTTTAAAACAACATAAATACAATTTAATAAAGCATAGTTTAAAACAACATAAATACAATTTAATAAAGCATAGTTTAAAACAACATAAATACAATTTAATAAAGCATAGGATAAAACCACAGAAATACTATTTAATAAAGCATAGGATAAAACAACATAAATACAATTTAATAAAGCATATGACAAAACAACATAAATACAATTTAATAAAGCATAGGATAAAACAACATAAATAAAATTTAATAAAGCATAGGATAAAACAACATAAATACAATTTAATGAAACATAGGATAAACAACATAAATACAATTTAATAAAGCATAGAAAAAACAACATAAATACAATTTAATAAAGCATAGGATATACAACATAAATACAATTTAATAAAGCATAGGGCAAAACAACATAAATACAATTTAATAAAGCATATGTTTAAACAACATAAATACAATTTAATAAAGCATAAGATAAAACAACATGAATATAATTTAGTAAAACATAAGATAAAACAACATGAATACAATTTAATAAAGCATAGTGTAACGGGTCCGGGAGGCGGAACCTCTGAGCTACTATACAAGGGGGCGGCCCTTGTAAGGGAGCGGGTGGCAGTCTCTGGGTGAACGGACAGGGAGTTACGGCAAGTGATCAGGGCAGTCTCTGGGTAAGGGGTAGGTACGACCTGTGATGGCAGAGCCTCCGGGTAGGCTAGCAGGCAGATGGTAGATGTGTGCTCCCAGGTGAGCAAGCGAGAGTCTCTGGAATAGCAGGTGGTCACGGCACGTGACGGCGGAACCTCCGGGCTGGCAGGCAGGTAGGTAACGGAGAAGCGCTCCCAGGTGAGCGGGCAAGAGTCTCTGGAATAGCTGGTGGTCACCGCACGTGACAACGGGACCTCCGGGCTGGCAAGCAGGCAGGTAACGGAGATGCGCTCCCAGGTGAGCGGGCAAGAGTCTCTGAGATAGCTGGTGGTCACAGCACGTGACAACGGAGCCTCCGGGCTGGCAAGCAGGCAGATAACGGAGAAGCGCTCCCAGGTGAGCGGGCAAGCTGGTCCATAGACAGACTGACCGGAGTAGTAAGGCAGACCGTCGGACCTCAGGCAAGCAGGCAGGTAGCTGATATGCGCTCCCAGGTGAGCGGGCAGGCTGGTCCTTTAGACAGACTGACAGGAGTAGTAAGGCAGACCGTCGGACCTCAGACTGGCAGACAGGTAACAAGTATTCAGGCAGGAATCAGGCAGGTAACTGGCAGGTAAACTAGCAGGAAACTGGCAGGAAACTGGCAGGAAACTGGCAGGTAACTGGCAGGTAACTGGCAACGGGACCTGAGGGCTGAAGCACAGGTGAGACACAGGTGCAAACAACATTGCTCGGGCACCTCCATTTTGGAGGAGGTGCCTTATATATGATGAAGTCCTCCGGCCATTGGCCGGGGACTCTTTAGGGCGGCGCGCGCGGCCCCTTTAAGAGGAGGGGAGCGCGCGCGCGCGCGCCCTAAGCACAGGGGCCGGGAAGGAGCGCGCGCTGAGAGCAGAGCAGGAGGAGGACGCCGGGACGGAGCGCGCGCTGACAGCAGAGCGGGGGGAGGATGCCGGGCACGGAGCAGAGCGGTGAGAGGAGCAGCGTCCCTGCCTAGCAGAGGGCAGGGACGCCGGCACTACAGTACCCCCCCCTTTAGGCCCCCCCTTTTTTAGGCCAGACAGAAATTTAGCTAGGATGAGAGGGGCATGGATGTTCTCCCGGGGCTCCCACGTTCTCTCCTCAGGACCAAACCCCTTCCAATCTACCAGAAAAAAGGTCTTTCCTCTTACCCTTTTGGTGGCAAGAATGTTCTCTACCTCAAACTCGTCCTCAGCAGAAACCGGAGCAGGAGGCGTACCTGTAGACTTGGAAAAAGAGTTAAGCACCACAGGTTTGAGGAGAGACACATGGAAGGAGTTAGGGATCCGTAAGTTGGCCGGGAGTTTCAATTTATAGGCCACCGGGTTGATCTGACTGATGACCTCCAGTGGGCCGATGAACCGAGGCCCTAACTTATAGGAAGGGATCTTGAGCCGGACATATTTGGACGAAAGCCAGACTTTATCCCCAGGGCGGAATTGAGGAGGGTCCAGACGTTTTTTGTCAGCGTGTCTTTTCATACGCTCGGATGACAGAAGGAGTGCGGACCGGGTACTCTCCCATATGGAGGAAAATTTGTTAACAAGAGATTCCGCAGCCGGATTGTCCACCGAGGTGGAGACGGGAAACGGGATCCGAGGATGCTGACCGTAGACTACAAAAAACGGGGATTTGGAGGAAGACTCGCTCTCGTGATTGTTGTACGAGAATTCGGCCCATGGCAGGAGATCCACCCAGTCAGAATGGTGGGCATTAACGAAGTGCCGAAGGTAACTGGTCAGGTTCTGATTGATCCGCTCCACTTGACCATTAGACTGTGGGTGGTAAGCGGAGGAGAAGTCCAGGGTGACGTCCAGCAATTTACAAGTGGCTCTCCAGAAACGGGAAGTGAACTGTACTCCTCGATCCGACACGATGTGACGGGGCAGGCCATGAAGACGGAAGATGTGGCGGATAAAGTCTTTAGCCAGCTCGGGTGCAGACGGAAGACCTGGCAGTGGAATGAAGTGAGCCATCTTGGAAAAGCGGTCAGCGACCACCCAAATGACCGTACAACCGGCAGAGACGGGCAGATCAGTTATGAAGTCCATCGCTATATGCTGCCAGGGGGCAGCAGGTACTGGCAGAGGTAGGAGGCGGCCGGCCGGCAGGTGTCTCGGAACTTTGTTGCGGGCGCAGGACACACAGGCAGAAACAAAGTCAATTACATCCTTGTGCAGGTTAGGCCACCAGTAGTGCCGGGTAATAAGCTGGAGGGTCTTTTTCTGACCGGCGTGGCCAGCTAGTTTAGACGAATGACCCCAGTGTAGGATCTTCTCCCGATCAGGTACTGGTATGAACGTCTTACCAGGAGGAAGACGATTTAGACTCACGGGAGCCACCTGCATTACTCTGGCGGGATCGATGATGTGTTTCGGATCCTCCTCGAGATCAGACACCAGAAAGGATCGAGACAAGGCGTCCGCCTTGACGTTTTTGTCAGCCGGGCGAAAATGAAGGACAAAATCAAAACGAGCAAAAAACAAGGACCACCGGGCTTGGCGCGGGTTAAGTCTCTGGGCATGCTGGAGGTAAGCCAAGTTCTTGTGGTCAGTGTAAATTATTACCGGGTGAAGAGCCCCCTCGAGCAGGTAACGCCACTCCTCCAATGCCAGTTTGATGGCCAATAACTCTCGGTCTCCTATGGAATAATTGCGCTCTGAGGAGGAGAAGAGTTTTGAGAAGAAGCCACAAGTTACCATCCTCCCGGAAGATGATTTTTGAGTAAGTACTGCTCCGGCTCCAGAGGAGGAGGCGTCAACTTCCAGGAAGAACTGCTTGTTGCCATCTGGGCGATGCAGCACCGGGGCGGAAGAAAAGGCCTGTTTAAGGGAAAGAAAGGCCTCCTCTGCTTCGGGTGGCCACTCTTTGGGATTAGTACCTTTACGGGTGAGCGCAGAAATTGGGGCCGTCCGGGAAGAGAAGTGTGGTATGAAGAGGCGGTAGTAGTTGGCGAAGCCCAGGAATCGCTGAATGGCCTTCAACCCCTCCGGTCGGGGCCATTTCTCGATGGCAGACAGTTTCTCAGGATCCATTTGTAGGCCGGTCTGAGAGATAATGTAGCCCAGAAACGGAAGCGAGGTCTGCTCAAAGAGGCACTTCTCAAATTTAGCGTAGAGATGGTTCTGCCTTAGCCTGAGCAGGACCTGACGAACGTCCCTCCGGTGAGTCTGGAGATCCGGAGAGAAGACCAAGATGTCGTCCAGGTACACCACTACGCAGGAGTAGAGAAGGTCCCGGAAGATGTCATTGACCAACTCTTGAAAGACGGCAGGAGCGTTACAGAGACCAAAGGGCATTACCAGGTATTCATAGTGGCCGTCCCGGGTGTTGAATGCCGTCTTCCATTCATCCCCCTGACGAATACGAACCAGGTTGTACGCCCCACGAAGGTCCAGTTTGGTGAAGATCCTAGCCCCCCTCAGACGATCAAATAATTCTGGAATGAGCGGAAGGGGGTACTTATTCTTCACCGTGATCAGGTTTAGGCCTCTATAGTCTATACAGGGACGGAGAGAGCCGTCCTTCTTTTTGACGAAAAAGAAGCCTGCTCCCGCCGGGGAGGTAGATTTCCGGATGAATCCTCTGGCCAGATTCTCCTCAATATATTCGGACATTGACCGGGTCTCAGCAGCGGATAAAGGATAGATACGCCCACGGGGAGGAGTAGTACCGGGTAGCAGATCGATGGGACAGTCGTATGGTCTATGTGGTGGTAATGTCTCTGCCTCCTTTTTATTAAAGACATCTGCATAAGACCAATAAGGAATCGGAAGTCCAGGTAGATTAGCTGGGGTAGGAGAAGGACGGACGGGATGGACGGGAACCAGGCAGGTTTTATGACAGTCTTGTCCCCAGCGAAGGACCTCTCCGGTTTGCCAGTCTAGCACGGGTGCATGTCTCTGGAGCCAGGGCAGACCTAGCAAGAGGGCGTGAGAGAGTCCAGGCAAAACATGAAAGGAGATACTTTCAGAATGCAGCATTCCCACCTGCAGGGTAATGGATTCGGTGATGAGTTGAATGGGGCGAGGTAAGAGGCCCCCATCCACGGCAGCGACAGACAAGGGTACAGCCAGAGGTTTGGTGGGGATGCGGTATTTCTCAACCAGGGACTGTGAAATAAGGTTCCCGGCTGCTCCAGAGTCAAGTTGGGCTAGTTCGAAATAACGGTTCTCCCCGTAGATGATCGAAACAGACAACAGCAGGGATGGAGAGGATTTATTCTTGTCTAGGTGGACCTCTCTGAGCGAACCTAGACACAGGCGTTTCCCGACCTCTCCGGGCAGGCACGGATCCGGTGCTCCTTACTGCCACAGTAGAAGCAGCTCCCCTCGGCACGGCGTGAGTCCTGACGGGTTTTGACCATCTTGGTCTGGTCGACCTGCATAGGCTCAGGAGAGTGTACCTGAGGAGAGACGGAGGGAATGACGGGTTTCTGGAAAGTAGGAGCTAAACGTGGAATCCTTCTCTCACGGGTGACCTCTTTGGCACGCTCTTGGAACCGTAGGTCAATCCGGGTGGCAAGGGTTATTAGATCATCGAGAGAGGTAGGAATGTCCCGACCAGCAAGTTCATCTTTAATACGACCGGACAGACCCTCCCAGAAGACGGATACCAGAGCGTCGTTATCCCAGGCCAGCTCCGAGGCAAGGGTGCGGAACCGTATGGCATATTGGCCCACGGTGAGACCCTCCTGACGGAGGCGTAGCAGAGAGGATGCGGATGAGGTCTTCCGTCCGGGTTCGTCGAAGACTTTCCGGAAAGCCGAGAGAAAAGCAGGCAAGTTGGACACCAGGGGGTCTCCTCTCTCCCATAGAGGATTTAGCCAGGCCAGGGCCTCCCCGGTGAGATGGGACATGATAAAGGCAATTTTGGCCCGGTCGGAATTAAACTGATGGGACAAAAGTTCAAAGTGCAGGGTGCACTGATTTATGAAGCCCCGAGCCTGGACGGGGTCGCCTCCGAAGCGAGGAGGTGCAGAGAGCCGGGGTCCGGGGTAGGATACCATAGTATTAGTGGGCAGCGGAGCTGCCGGATTGCAAGATATGGCACTGGCGGAGGTTGTTGGTGGATCAGACAGAGTGTTCAGGCGAGTATTAACATTCCGCAGGTGACCCAGGATGGCCTCCTGTTGGGACCTCTGACGGGACAGTTCAAGACAGAGGTCCGAGAGCGAGGGAGCTTGGGTGCCACCGGGTTCCATGGCCCGAGCAAACTGTAACGGGTCCGGGAGGCGGAACCTCTGAGCTACTATACAAGGGGGCGGCCCTTGTAAGGGAGCGGGTGGCAGTCTCTGGGTGAACGGACAGGGAGTTACGGCAAGTGATCAGGGCAGTCTCTGGGTAAGGGGTAGGTACGACCTGTGATGGCAGAGCCTCCGGGTAGGCTAGCAGGCAGATGGTAGATGTGTGCTCCCAGGTGAGCAAGCGAGAGTCTCTGGAATAGCAGGTGGTCACGGCACGTGACGGCGGAACCTCCGGGCTGGCAGGCAGGTAGGTAACGGAGAAGCGCTCCCAGGTGAGCGGGCAAGAGTCTCTGGAATAGCTGGTGGTCACCGCACGTGACAACGGGACCTCCGGGCTGGCAAGCAGGCAGGTAACGGAGATGCGCTCCCAGGTGAGCGGGCAAGAGTCTCTGAGATAGCTGGTGGTCACAGCACGTGACAACGGAGCCTCCGGGCTGGCAAGCAGGCAGATAACGGAGAAGCGCTCCCAGGTGAGCGGGCAAGCTGGTCCATAGACAGACTGACCGGAGTAGTAAGGCAGACCGTCGGACCTCAGGCAAGCAGGCAGGTAGCTGATATGCGCTCCCAGGTGAGCGGGCAGGCTGGTCCTTTAGACAGACTGACAGGAGTAGTAAGGCAGACCGTCGGACCTCAGACTGGCAGACAGGTAACAAGTATTCAGGCAGGAATCAGGCAGGTAACTGGCAGGTAAACTAGCAGGAAACTGGCAGGAAACTGGCAGGAAACTGGCAGGTAACTGGCAGGTAACTGGCAACGGGACCTGAGGGCTGAAGCACAGGTGAGACACAGGTGCAAACAACATTGCTCGGGCACCTCCATTTTGGAGGAGGTGCCTTATATATGATGAAGTCCTCCGGCCATTGGCCGGGGACTCTTTAGGGCGGCGCGCGCGGCCCCTTTAAGAGGAGGGGAGCGCGCGCGCGCGCGCCCTAAGCACAGGGGCCGGGAAGGAGCGCGCGCTGAGAGCAGAGCAGGAGGAGGACGCCGGGACGGAGCGCGCGCTGACAGCAGAGCGGGGGGAGGATGCCGGGCACGGAGCAGAGCGGTGAGAGGAGCAGCGTCCCTGCCTAGCAGAGGGCAGGGACGCCGGCACTACACATAGGTTAAAACAACATAAATACAATTCAAGAAAGCATAGGATAAAACTACATAAATACATTTTAATAAAGCATAGGATAAAACAACATAAATACAATTTAATAAAGCATAGGTTAAAACAACATAAATACAATTTAATAAAGCATAGGACAAAACAACATAAATACAATTTAATAAAGCATAGGATAAAACAACATAAATACAATTTATAAAGCATAGGATAAAACAACATAAATACAATTTAATAAAGCATTGGATAAAACAACATAAATACAATTTAATAAAGCATAGGATAAAACAACATAAATACAATTTAATCAAGCATAGGCTAAAACAACATAAATACACTTTAATAAAGCATAGGATAAAACAAATTAAATACTATTTAATAAAGCATAGGATAAAACAACGTAAATACTTTTTAATAAAGCATAGGATAAAACCACATAAATACAATTTAATAAAGCATAGGATAAAACAACATAAATAAAATTTAATAAAGCATAGGTTAAAACAACATAAATACAATTTAATAAAGCATAGGATAAAACAACATAAATACAATTTAATAAATCATAGGATAAAACAACATAAATACAATTTAATAAAGCACAGGATAAAACAACATAAATAAAATTTAAAAAAGCATAGGATAAAACAACATAAATAAAATTTAATAAAGCATAGGATAAAACAACGTAAATACAATTTAATAAAGCATAGGATAAAACAACATAAATAAAATTTAATAAAGCATAGGATAAAACAACATAAATACAATTTAATAAAGCATAGGATAAAACAACATAAATAAAATTTAATAAAGCATAGGATAAAACAACATAAATACAATTTAATAAAGCATAAGATAAAACAACATAAATACTATTTAATAAAGCATAGGATAAAACAACATAAATACAATTTAATAAAGCATAGGATAAAACAACATAAATACAATTTAATAAAGCATAGGATAAAACAACATAAATACAATTTAATAAAGCATAGGATAAAACAACATAAATACAATTTAATAAAGCATAGTTTAAAACAACATAAATACAATTTAATAAAGCATAGGATAAAACCACAGAAATACAATTTAATAAAGCATAGGATAAAACAACATAAATACAATTTAATAAAGCATAGGACAAAACAACATAAATACAATTTAATAACGCATAGGATAAAACAACATAAATTCAATTTAATGAAACATAGGATAAACAACATAAATACAATTTAATAAAGCATAGGCCAAAAAAACATAAATACAATTTAATAAAGCATATGTTAAAACAACATAAATACAATTTAATAAAGCATAGTTTAAAACAACATAAATACAATTTAATAAAGCATAGTTTAAAACAACATAAATACAATTTAATAAAGCATAGTTTAAAACAACATAAATACAATTTAATAAAGCATAGTTTAAAACAACATAAATGCAATTTAATAAAGCATAGGATAAAACCACAGAAATACAATTTAATAAAGCATAGGATAAAACAACATAAAAACAATTTAATAAAGCATAGGACAAAAAACATAAATACAATTTAATAAAGCATAGGATAAAACAACATAAATACAATTTAATGAAACATAGGATAAACAACATAAATACAATTTAATAAAGCATAGGAAAAAACAACATAAATACAATTTAATAAAGCATAGGATAAAACAACATAAATACAATTTAATGAAACATAGGATATACAACATAAATACAATTTAATAAAGCATATGTTAAAACAACATAAATACAATTTAATAAAGCATAAGATAAAACAACATGAATATAATTTAGTAAAGCATAAGATAAAACAACATGAATACAATTTAATAAAGCATAGGTTAAAACAACATAAATACAATTCAAGAAAGCATAGGATAAAACTACATAAATACATTTTAATAAAGCATAGGATAAAACAACATAAATACAATTTAATAAAGCATAGGTTAAAACAACATAAATACAATTTAATAAAGCATAGGACAAAACAACATAAATACAATTTAATAAAGCATAGGATAAAACAACATAAATACAATTTATAAAGCATAGGATAAAACAACATAAATACAATTTAATAAATCATAGGATAAAACAACATAAATACAATTTAATAAAGCATAGGATAAAACAACATAAATACAATGTAATCAAGCATAGGCTAAAACAACATAAATACACTTTAATAAAGCATAGGATAAAACAAATTAAATACAATTTAATAAAGCATAGGATAAAACAACATAAATTCAATTTAATAAAGCATAGGATAAAACAACATAAATACAATTTAATAAAGCATAGGATAAAACAACATAAATACAATTTAATAAAGCATAAGATAAAACAACATGAATACAGTTTAATAAAGCATAGGATAAAACAACGTAAATACTTTTTAATAAAGCATAGGATAAAACCACATAAATACAATTTAATAAAGCATAGGATAAAACAACATAAATAAAATTTAATAAAGCATAGGTTAAAACAACATAAATACAATTTAATAAATCATAGGATAAAACAACATAAATACAATTTAATAAAGCACAGGATAAAACAACATAAATAAAATTTAATAAAGCATAGGATAAAACAACATAAATACAATTTAATAAAGCATAGGATAAAACAACGTAAATACTTTTTAATAAAGCATAGTATAAAACCACATAAATACAATTTAATAAAGCATAGGATAAAACAACATAAATAAAATTTAATAAAGCTTAGGTTAAAACAACATAAATACAATTTAATAAAGCATAGGACAAAACAACATAAATACAATTTAATAAAGCATAGTTTAAAACAACATAAATACAATTTAATAAAGCATAGGATAAAACCACAGAAATACAATTTAATAAAGCATAGGATAAAACAACATAAATACAATTTAATAAAGCATAGGATAAAACAACATAAATACAATTTAATAAAGCATAGGATAAAACCACATAAATACAATTTAATAAAGCATAGGACAAAACAACATAAATACAATTTAATAACGCATAGGATAAAACAACATAAATACAATTTAATAAAGCATAGGACAAAACAACATAAATACAATTTAATAAAGCATAGGACAAAACAACATAAATACAATTTAATAAAGCATATGTTAAAACAACATAAATACAATTTAATAAAGCATAGTTTAAAACAACATAAATACAATTTAATAAAGCATAGTTTAAAACAACATAAATACAATTTAATAAAGCATAGTTTAAAACAACATAAATACAATTTAATAAAGCATAGTTTAAAACAACATAAATACAATTTAATAAAGCATTAGATAAAACAACATGAATATAATTTAGTAAAGCATAAGATAAAACAACATAAATACAATTTAATAAAGCATAGGATAAAACCACAGAATACAATTTAATAAAGCATAGGATAAAACAACATAAATACAATTTAATAAAGCATAGGACAAAACAACATAAATACAATTTAATAAAGCATAGGATAAAACAACATAAATACAATTTAATGAAACTTAGGATAAACAACATAAATACAATTTAATAAAGCATAGGAAAAAACAACATAAATACAATTTAATAAAGCATAGGATAAAACAACATAAATACAATTTAATGAAACATAGGATATACAACATAAATACAGTTTAATAAAGCATAGGGCAAAACAACATAAATACAATTTAATAAAGCATATGTTAAAACAACATGAATACAATTTAATAAAGCATAGGTTAAAACAACATAAATACAATTCAAGAAAGCATAGGATAAAACTACATAAATACATTTTAATAAAGCATAAGATAAAACCACATGAATACAATTTAATAAAGCATAGGTTAAAACAACATAAATACAATTCAAGAAAGCATAGGATAAAACAACATAAATACAATTTAATAAAGCATAAGATAAAACAACATAAATACAATTTAATAAAGCATAGGATAAAACAACATAAATACAATTTAATAAAGCATAGGATAAAACAACATAAATACAATTTAATAAAGCATAGGATAAAACAACATAAATACAATTTAATAAAGCATAGGATAAAACAACATATATAAAATTTAATAAAGCATAGGTTAAAACAACATAAATACAATTTAATAAAGCATAGGACAAAACAACATAAATACAATTTAATAAAGCATAGTTTAAAACAACATAAATACAATTTAATAAAGCATAGGATAAAACCACAGAAATACAATTTAATAAAGCATAGGATAAAACAACATAAATACAATTTAATAAAGCATAGGATAAAACAACATAAATACAATTTAATAAAGCATAGGATAAAACCACATAAATACAATTTAATAAAGCATAGGACAAAACAACATAAATACAATTTAATAACGCATAGGATAAAACAACATAAATACAATTTAATAAAGCATAGGACAAAACAACATAAATACAATTTAATAAAGCATAGGACAAAACAACATAAATACAATTTAATAAAGCATATGTTAAAACAACATAAATACAATTTAATAAAGCATAGTTTAAAACAACATAAATACAATTTAATAAAGCATAGTTTAAAACAACATAAATACAATTTAATAAAGCATAGTTTAAAACAACATAAATACAATTTAATAAAGCATTGTTTAAAACAACATAAATACAATTTAATAAAGCATTAGATAAAACAACATGAATATAATTTAGTAAAGCATAAGATAAAACAACATAAATACAATTTAATAAAGCATAGGATAAAACCACAGAATACAATTTAATAAAGCATAGGATAAAACAACATAAATACAATTTAATAAAGCATAGGACAAAACAACATAAATACAATTTAATAAAGCATAGGATAAAACAACATAAATACAATTTAATGAAACTTAGGATAAACAACATAAATACAATTTAATAAAGCATATGTTAAAACAACATAAATACAATTTAATAAAGCATAAGATAAAACAACATGAATACAATTTAGTAAAGCATAAGATAAAACAACATGAATTACAATTTAATAAAGCATAGGTTAAAACAACATAAATACAATTCAAGAAAGCATAGGATAAAACTACATAAATACATTTTAATAAAGCATAGGATAAAACAACATAAATACAATTTAATAAAGCATAGGTTAAAACAACATAAATACAATTTAATAAAGCATAGGACAAAACAACATAAATACAATTTAATAAAGCATAGGATAAAACAACATAAATACAATTTATAAAGCATAGGATAAAACAACATAAATACAATTTAATAAAGCATAGGATAAAACAACATAAATACAATTTAATAAAACATAGGATAAAACAACATAAATACAATTTAATCAAGCATAGGCTAAAACAACATAAATACAATTTAATAAAGCATAGGATAAAACCACATAAATACAATTTAATAAAGCATAGGACAAAACAACATAAATACAATTTAATAACGCATAGGATAAAACAACATAAATACAATTTAATAAAGCATAGGACAAAACAACATAAATACAATTTAATAAAGCATAGGACAAAACAACATAAATACAATTTAATAAAGCATATGTTAAAACAACATAAATACAATTTAATAAAGCATAGCTTAAAACAACATAAATACAATTTAATAAAGCATAGTTTAAAACAACATAAATACAATTTAATAAAGCATAGTTTAAAACAACATAAATACAATTTAATAAAGCATTGTTTAAAACAACATAAATACAATTTAATAAAGCATTAGATAAAACAACATGAATATAATTTAGTAAAGCATAAGATAAAACAACATAAATACAATTTAATAAAGCATAGGATAAAACCACAGAATACAATTTAATAAAGCATAGGATAAAACAACATAAATACAATTTAATAAAGCATAGGACAAAACAACATAAATACAATTTAATAAAGCATAGGATAAAACAACATAAATACAATTTAATGAAACTTAGGATAAACAACATAAATACAATTTAATAAAGCATATGTTAAAACAACATAAATACAATTTAATAAAGCATAAGATAAAACAACATGAATACAATTTAGTAAAGCATAAGATAAAACAACATGAATTACAATTTAATAAAGCATAGGTTAAAACAACATAAATACAATTCAAGAAAGCATAGGATAAAACTACATAAATACATTTTAATAAAGCATAGGATAAAACAACATAAATACAATTTAATAAAGCATAGGTTAAAACAACATAAATACAATTTAATAAAGCATAGGACAAAACAACATAAATACAATTTAATAAAGCATAGGATAAAACAACATAAATACAATTTATAAAGCATAGGATAAAACAACATAAATACAATTTAATAAAGCATAGGATAAAACAACATAAATACAATTTAATAAAACATAGGATAAAACAACATAAATACAATTTAATCAAGCATAGGCTAAAACAACATAAATACACTTTAATAAAGCATAGGATAAAACAAATTAAATACAATTTAGTAATGCATAGGATAAAACAACATAAATTCAATTTAATAAAGCATAGGATAAAACAACATAAATACAATTTAATAAAGCATAGGATAAAACAACATAAATACAATTTAATAAAGCATAAGATAAAACAACATGAATACAATTTAATAAAGCATAGGATAAAACAACGTAAATACAATTTAATAAATCATAGGATAAAACAACATAAATACAATTTAATAAAGCACAGGATAAAACAACATAAATAAAATTTAATAAAGCATAGGATAAAACAACATGAATACAATTTAAAAAAGCATAGGATAAAACAACGTAAATACTTTTTAATAAAGCATAGGATAAAACCACATAAATACAATTTAATAAAGCATAGGATAAAACAACATAAATAAAATTTAATAAAGCATAGGTTAAAACAACATAAATACAATTTAATAAAGCATAGGACAAAACAACATAAATACAATTTAATAAAGCATAGTTTAAAACAACATAAATACAATTTAATAAAGCATAGGATAAAACCACAGAAATACAATTTAATAAAGCATAGGATAAAACAACATAAATACAATTTAATAAAGCATAGGACAAAACAACATAAATTCAATTTAATAACGCATAGGATAAAACAACATAAATACAATTTAATGAAACATAGGATAAACAACATAAATACAATTTAATAAAGCATAGGATAAAACAACATAAATCATAAATACAATTTAATAAAGCATAGGATAAAACAACATAAATACAATTTAATAAAGCATAGGATAAAACCACAGAAATACAATTTAATAAAGCATAGGATAAAACAACATAAATACAATTTAATAAAGCATAGGACAAAACAACATAAATACAATTTAATAACGCATAGGATAAAACAACATAAATACAATTTAATGAAACATAGGATAAACAACATAAATACAATTTAATAAAGCATAGGATAAAACAACATAAATCATAAATACAATTTAATAAAGCATAGGATAAAACAACATAAATACAATTTAATAAAGCATAGGATAAAACAACATATATAAAATTTAATAAAGCATAGGTTAAAACAACATAAATACAATTTAATAAAGCATAGGACAAAACAACATAAATACAATTTAATAAAGCATAGTTTAAAACAACATAAATACAATTTAATAAAGCATAGGATAAAACCACAGAAATACAATTTAATAAAGCATAGGATAAAACAACATAAATACAATTTAATAAAGCATAGGATAAAACAACATAAATACAATTTAATAAAGCATAGGATAAAACCACATAAATACAATTTAATAAAGCATAGGACAAAACAACATAAATACAATTTAATAACGCATAGGATAAAACAACATAAATACAATTTAATAAAGCATAGGACAAAACAACATAAATACAATTTAATAAAGCATAGGACAAAACAACATAAATACAATTTAATAAAGCATATGTTAAAACAACATAAATACAATTTAATAAAGCATAGTTTAAAACATCATAAATACAATTTAATAAAGCATAGTTTAAAACAACATAAATACAATTTAATAAAGCATAGTTTAAAACAACATAAATACAATTTAATAAAGCATAGTTTAAAACAACATAAATACAATTTAATAAAGCATTAGATAAAACAACATGAATATAATTTAGTAAAGCATAAGATAAAACAACATAAATACAATTTAATAAAGCATAGGATAAAACCACAGAATACAATTTAATAAAGCATAGGATAAAACAACATAAATACAATTTAATAAAGCATAGGACAAAACAACATAAATACAATTTAATAAAGCATAGGATAAAACAACATAAATACAATTTAATGAAACTTAGGATAAACAACATAAATACAATTTAATAAAGCATATGTTAAAACAACATAAATACAATTTAATAAAGCATAAGATAAAACAACATGAATACAATTTAGTAAAGCATAAGATAAAACAACATGAATACAATTTAATAAAGCATAGGTTAAAACAACATAAATACAATTCAAGAAAGCATAGGATAAAACTACATAAATACATTTTAATAAAGCATAGGATAAAACAACATAAATACAATTTAATAAAGCATAGGTTAAAACAACATAAATACAATTTAATAAAGCATAGGACAAAACAACATAAATACAATTTAATAAAGCATAGGATAAAACAACATAAATACAATTTATAAAGCATAGGATAAAACAACATAAATACAATTTAATAAAGCATAGGATAAAACAACATAAATACAATTTAATAAAACATAGGATAAAACAACATAAATACAATTTAATCAAGCATAGGCTAAAACATCATAAATACACTTTAATAAAGCATAGGATAAAACAAATTAAATACAATTTAGTAATGCATAGGATAAAACAACATAAATACAATTTAATAAAGCATAAGATAAAACAACATGAATACAATTTAATAAAGCATAGGATAAAACAACGTAAATACAATTTAATAAATCATAGGATAAAACAACATAAATACAATTTAATAAAGCACAGGATAAAACAACATAAATAAAATTTAATAAAGCATAGGATAAAACAACATGAATACAATTTAAAAAAGCATAGGATAAAACAACGTAAATACTTTTTAATAAAGCATAGGATAAAACAACATAAATAAAATTTAATAAAGCATAGGTTAAAACAACATAAATACAATTTAATAAAGCATAGGACAAAACAACATAAATACAATTTAATAAAGCATAGTTTAAAACAACATAAATACAATTTAATAAAGCATAGGATAAAACCACAGAAATACAATTTAATAAAGCATAGGATAAAACAACATAAATACAATTTAATAAAGCATAGGACAAAACAACATAAATACAATTTAATAACGCATAGGATAAAACAACATAAATACAATTTAATGAAACATAGGATAAACAACATAAATACAATTTAATAAAGCATAGGACAAAACAACATAAATACAATTTAATAAAGCATATGTTAAAACAACATAAATACAATTTAATAAAGCATAGTTTAAAACAACATAAATACAATTTAATAAAGCATAGTTTAAAACAACATAAATACAATTTAATAAAGCATAATTAAAACAACATAAATACAATTTAATAAAGCATAGGACAAAACAACATAAATACAATTTAATAAAGCATAGGATAAAACAACATAAATACAATTTATAAAGCATAGGATAAAACAACATAAATAAAATTTAATAAAGCATTGGATAAAACAACATAAATACAATTTAATAAAGCATAGGATAAAACAACATCAATACAATTTAATCAAGCATAGGCTAAAACAACATAAATACACTTTAATAAAGCATAGGATAAAACAAATTAAATACAATTTAATAAAGCATAGGATAAAACAACGTAAATACTTTTTAATAAAGCATAGGATAAAACCACATAAATACAATTTAATAAAGCATAGGATAAAACAACATAAATAAAATTTAATAAAGCATAGGTTAAAACAACATAAATACAATTTAATAAAGCATAGGATAAAACAACATAAATACAATTTAATAAATCATAGGATAAAACAACATAAATACAATTTAATAAAGCATAGTTTAAAACAACATAAATACAATTTAATAAAGCATAGGATAAAACCACAGAAATACAATTTAATAAAGCATAGGATAAAACAACATAAATACAATTTAATAAAGCATAGGACAAAACAACATAAATACAATTTAATAACGCATAGGATAAAACAACATAAATTCAATTTAATGAAACATAGGATAAACAACATAAATACAATTTAATAAAGCATAGGACAAAAAAACATAAATACAATTTAATAAAGCATATGTTAAAACAACATAAATACAATTTAATAAAGCATAGTTTAAAACAACATAAATACAATTTAATAAAGCATAGTTTAAAACAACATAAATACAATTTAATAAAGCATAGTTTAAAACAACATAAATAAAATTTAATAAAGCATAGTTTAAAACAACATAAATGCAATTTAATAAAGCATAGGATAAAACCACAGAAATACAATTTAATAAAGCATAGGATAAAACAACATAAAAACAATTTAATAAAGCATAGGACAAAAAACATAAATACAATTTAATAAAGCATAGGATAAAACAACATAAATACAATTTAATGAAACATAGGATAAACAACATAAATACAATTTAATAAAGCATAGGAAAAAACAACATAAATACAATTTAATAAAGCATAGGATAAAACAACATAAATACAATTTAATGAAACATAGGATATACAACATAAATACAATTTAATAAAGCATATGTTAAAACAACATAAATACAATTTAATAAAGCATAAGATAAAACAACATGAATATAATTTAGTAAAGCATAAGATAAAACAACATGAATACAATTTAATAAAGCATAGGTTAAAACAACATAAATACAATTCAAGAAAGCATAGGATAAAACTACATAAATACATTTTAATAAAGCATAGGATAAAACAACATAAATACAATTTAATAAAGCATAGGTTAAAACAACATAAATACAATTTAATAAAGCATAGGACAAAACAACATAAATACAATTTAATAAAGCATAGGATAAAACAACATAAATACAATTTATAAAGCATAGGATAAAACAACATAAATACAATTTAATAAATCATAGGATAAAACAACATAAATACAATTTAATAAAGCATAGGATAAAACAACATAAATACAATGTAATCAAGCATAGGCTAAAACAACATAAATACACTTTAATAAAGCATAGGATAAAACAAATTAAATACAATTTAATAAAGCATAGGATAAAACAACATAAATTCAATTTAATAAAGCATAGGATAAAACAACATAAATACAATTTAATAAAGCATAGGATAAAACAACATAAATACAATTTAATAAAGCATAAGATAAAACAACATGAATACAGTTTAATAAAGCATAGGATAAAACAACGTAAATACTTTTTAATAAAGCATAGGATAAAACCACATAAATACAATTTAATAAAGCATAGGATAAAACAACATAAATAAAATTTAATAAAGCATAGGTTAAAACAACATAAATACAATTTAATAAATCATAGGATAAAACAACATAAATACAATTTAATAAAGCACAGGATAAAACAACATAAATAAAATTTAATAAAGCATAGGATAAAACAACATAAATACAATTTAATAAAGCATAGGATAAAACAACGTAAATACTTTTTAATAAAGCATAGTATAAAACCACATAAATACAATTTAATAAAGCATAGGATAAAACAACATAAATAAAATTTAATAAAGCTTAGGTTAAAACAACATAAATACAATTTAATAAAGCATAGGATAAAACAACATAAATACAATTTAATAAATCATAGGATAAAACAACATAAATACAATTTAATAAAGCACAGGATAAAACAACATAAATACAATTTAATAAAGCATAGGATAAAACAACATAAATAAAATTTAATAAAGCATAGGATAAAACAACGTAAATACAATTTAATAAAGCATAGGATAAAACAACATAAATAAAATTTAATAAAGCATAGGATAAAACAACATAAATACAATTTAATAAAGCATAGGATAAAACAACGTAAATACAATTTAATAAAGCATAGGTTAAAACAGCATAAATGCAATTTAATAAAGCATAGGATAAAACAACATAATTACAATTTAATAAAGCATAGGATAAAACAACATAAATAAAATTTAATAACGCATAGGATAAAACAACATAAATACAATTTAATAAAGCATAAGATAAAACAACATAAATACAATTTAATAAAGCATAGGATAAAACAACATAAATACAATTTAATAAAGCATAGGATAAAACAACATAAATTCAATTTAATAAAGCATAGGATAAAACAACATAAATACAATTTAATAAAGCATAGGATAAAACAACATAAATACAATTTAATAAAGCATAAGATAAAACAACATGAATACAATTTAATAAAGCATAGGATAAAACAACGTAAATACAATTTAATAAATCATAGGATAAAACAACATAAATACAATTTAATAAAGCACAGGATAAAACAACATAAATAAAATTTAATAAAGCATAGGATAAAACAACATGAATACAATTTAAAAAAGCATAGGATAAAACAACGTAAATACTTTTTAATAAAGCATAGGATAAAACCACATAAATACAATTTAATAAAGCATAGGACAAAACAACATAAATACAATTTAATAAAGCATAGTTTAAAACAACATAAATACAATTTAATAAAGCATAGGACAAAACAACATAAATACAATTTAATAACGCATAGGATAAAACAACATAAATACAATTTAATGAAACATAGGATAAACAACATAAATACAATTTAATAAAGCATAGGACAAAACCACAGAAATACAATTTAATAAAGCATAGGATAAAACAACATAAATACAATTTAATAAAGCATAGGACAAAACAACATAAATACAATTTAATAACGCATAGGATAAAACAACATAAATACAATTTAATGAAACATAGGATAAACAACATAAATACAATTTAATAAAGCATAGGACAAAACAACATAAATACAATTTAATAAAGCATATGTTAAAACAACATAAATACAATTTAATAAAGCATAGTTTAATACAACATAAATACAATTTAATAAAGCATAGTTTAAAACAACATAAATACAATTTAATAAAGCATAGTTTAAAACAACATAAATACAATTTAATAAAGCATAATTAAAACAACATAAATACAATTTAATAAAGCATAGGACAAAACAACATAAATACAATTTAATAAAGCATAGGATAAAACAACATAAATACAATTTATAAAGCATAGGATAAAACAACATAAATACAATTTAATAAAGCATTGGATAAAACAACATAAATACAATTTAATAAAGCATAGGATAAAACAACATCAATACAATTTAATCAAGCATAGGCTAAAACAACATAAATACACTTTAATAAAGCATAGGATAAAACAAATTAAATACAATTTAATAAAGCTTAGGATAAAACAACGTAAATACTTTTTAATAAAGCATAGGATAAAACCACATAAATACAATTTAATAAAGCATAGGATAAAACAACATAAATAAAATTTAATAAAGCATAGGTTAAAACAACATAAATACAATTTAATAAAGCATAGGATAAAACAACATAAATACAATTTAATAAATCATAGGATAAAACAACATAAATACAATTTAATAAAGCATAGTTTAAAACAACATAAATACAATTTAATAAAGCATAGGATAAAACCACAGAAATACAATTTAATAAAGCATAGGATAAAACAACATAAATACAATTTAATAAAGCATAGGACAAAACAACATAAATACAATTTAATAACGCATAGGATAAAACAACATAAATTCAATTTAATGAAACATAGGATAAACAACATAAATACAATTTAATAAAGCATAGGACAAAAAAACATAAATACAATTTAATAAAGCATATGTTAAAACAACATAAATACAATTTAATAAAGCATAGTTTAAAACAACATAAATACAATTTAATAAAGCATAGTTTAAAACAACATAAATACAATTTAATAAATCATAGGATAAAACAACATAAATACAATTTAATAAAGCATAGTTTAAAACAACATAAATACAATTTAATAAAGCATAGGATAAAACCACAGAAATACAATTTAATAAAGCATAGGATAAAACAACATAAATACAATTTAATAAAGCATAGGACAAAACAACATAAATACAATTTAATAACGCATAGGATAAAACAACATAAATTCAATTTAATGAAACATAGGATAAACAACATAAATACAATTTAATAAAGCATAGGACAAAAAAACATAAATACAATTTAATAAAGCATATGTTAAAACAACATAAATACAATTTAATAAAGCATAGTTTAAAACAACATAAATACAATTTAATAAAGCATAGTTTAAAACAACATAAATACAATTTAATAAAGCATAGTTTAAAACAACATAAATAAAATTTAATAAAGCATAGTTTAAAACAACATAAATGCAATTTAATAAAGCATAGGATAAAACCACAGAAATACAATTTAATAAAGCATAGGATAAAACAACATAAAAACAATTTAATAAAGCATAGGACAAAAAACATAAATACAATTTAATAAAGCATAGGATAAAACAACATAAATACAATTTAATGAAACATAGGATAAACAACATAAATACAATTTAATAAAGCATAGGTAAAAACAAACATAAATACAATTTAATAAAGCATAGGATAAAACAACATAAATACAATTTAATGAAACATAGGATATACAACATAAATACAATTTAATAAAGCATAGGATAAAACAACATAAATACAATTTAATAAAGCATAGGATAAAACAACATAAATACAATTTAATAAAGCATAAGACAAAACAACATGAATACAGTTTAATAAAGAATAGGATAAAACAACGTAAATACTTTTTAATAAAGCATAGGATAAAACAACATAAATAAAATTTAATAAAGCTTAGGTTAAAACAACATAAATACAATTTAATAAAGCATAGGATAAAACAACATAAATACAATTTAATAAATCATAGGATAAAACAACATAAATACAATTTAATAAAGCACAGGATAAAACAACATAAATAAAATTTAATAAAGCATAGGATAAAACAACATAAATAAAATTTAATAAAGCATAGGATAAAACAACGTAAATACAATTTAATAAAGCATAGGATAAAACAACATAAATAAAATTTAATAAAGCATAGGATAAAACAACATAAATACAATTTAATAAAGCATAGGATAAAACCACATAAATACAATTTAATAAAGCATAGGACAAAACAACATAAATACAATTTAATAACGCATAGGATAAAACAACATAAATACAATTTAATAAAGCATAGGACAAAACAACATAAATACAATTTAATAAAGCATAGGACAAAACAACATAAATACAATTTAATAAAGCATATGTTAAAACAACATAAATACAATTTAATAAAGCATAGTTTAAAACAACATAAATACAATTTAATAAAGCATAGTTTAAAACAACATAAATACAATTTAATAAAGCATAGTTTAAAACAACATAAATACAATTTAATAAAGCATAGTTTAAAACAACATAAATACAATTTAATAAAGCATTAGATAAAACAACATGAATATAATTTAGTAAAGCATAAGATAAAACAACATAAATACAATTTAATAAAGCATAGGATAAAACCACAGAATACAATTTAATAAAGCATAGGATAAAACAACATAAATACAATTTAATAAAGCATAGGACAAAACAACATAAATACAATTTAATAAAGCATAGGATAAAACAACATAAATACAATTTAATGAAACTTAGGATAAACAACATAAATACAATTTAATAAAGCATAGGAAAAAACAACATAAATACAATTTAATAAAGCATAGGATAAAACAACATAAAAACAATTTAATAAAGCATAGGACAAAAAACATAAATACAATTTAATAAAGCATAGGATAAAACAACATAAATACAATTTAATGAAACATAGGATAAACAACATAAATACAATTTAATAAAGCATAGGAAAAAACAACATAAATACAATTTAATAAAGCATAGGATAAAACAACATAAATACAATTTAATGAAACATAGGATATACAACATAAATACAATTTAATAAAGCATATGTTAAAACAACATAAATACAATTTAATAAAGCATAAGATAAAACAACATGAATATAATTTAGTAAAGCATAAGATAAAACAACATGAATACAATTTAATAAAGCATAGGTTAAAACAACATAAATACAATTCAAGAAAGCATAGGATAAAACTACATAAATACATTTTAATAAAGCATAGGATAAAACAACATAAATACAATTTAATAAAGCATAGGTTAAAACAACATAAATACAATTTAATAAAGCATAGGACAAAACAACATAAATACAATTTAATAAAGCATAGGATAAACCAACATAAATACAATTTATAAAGCATAGGATAAAACAACATAAATACAATTTAATAAATCATAGGATAAAACAACATAAATACAATTTAATAAAGCATAGGATAAAACAACATAAATACAATGTAATCAAGCATAGGCTAAAACAACATAAATACACTTTAATAAAGCATAGGATAAAACAAATTAAATACAATTTAATAAAGCATAGGATAAAACAACATAAATTCAATTTAATAAAGCATAGGATAAAACAACATAAATACAATTTAATAAAGCATAAGATAAAACAACATGAATACAGTTTAATAAAGCATAGGATAAAACAACGTAAATACTTTTTAATAAAGCATAGGATAAAACCACATAAATACAATTTAATAAAGCATAGGATAAAACAACATAAATAAAATTTAATAAAGCATAGGTTAAAACAACATAAATACAATTTAATAAATCATAGGATAAAACAACATAATACAATTTAATAAAGCACAGGATAAAACAACATAAATAAAATTTAATAAAGCATAGGATAAAACAACATAAATACAATTTAATAAAGCATAGGATAAAACAACGTAAATACTTTTTAATAAAGCATAGTATAAAACCACATAAATACAATTTAATAAAGCATAGGATAAAACAACATAAATAAAATTTAATAAAGCTTAGGTTAAAACAACATAAATACAATTTAATAAAGCATAGGATAAAACAACATAAATACAATTTAATAAATCATAGGATAAAACAACATAAATACAATTTAATAAAGCACAGGATAAAACAACATAAATAAAATTTAATAAAGCATAGGATAAAACAACATAAATAAAATTTAATAAAGCATAGGATAAAACAACGTAAATACAATTTAATAAAGCATAGGATAAAACAACATAAATAAAATTTAATAAAGCATAGGATAAAACAACATAAATACAATTTAATAAAGCACAGGATAAAACAACATAAATAAAATTTAATAAAGCATAGGATAAAACAACATAAATAAAATTTAATAAAGCATAGGATAAAACAACGTAAATACAATTTAATAAAGCATAGGATAAAACAACATAAATAAAATTTAATAAAGCATAGGATAAAACAACATAAATACAATTTAATAAAGCATAGGATAAAACAACGTAAATACAATTTAATAAAGCATAGGTTAAAACAGCATAAATGCAATTTAATAAAGCACAGGATAAAACAACATAATTACAATTTAATAAAGCATAGGATAAAACAACATAAATAAAATTTAATAAAGCATAGGATAAAACAACATAAATACAATTTAATAAAGCATAAGATAAAACAACATAAATACAATTTAATAAAGCATAGGATAAAACAACATAAATACAATTTAATAAAGCATAGGATAAAACAACATATATAAAATTTAATAAAGCATAGGTTAAAACAACATAAATACAATTTAATAAAGCATAGGACAAAACAACATAAATACAATTTAATAAAGCATAGTTTAAAACAACATAAATACAATTTAATAAAGCATAGGATAAAACCACAGAAATACAATTTAATAAAGCATAGGATAAAACAACATAAATACAATTTAATAAAGCATAGGATAAAACAACATAAATACAATTTAATAAAGCATAGGATAAAACCACATAAATACAATTTAATAAAGCATAGGACAAAACAACATAAATACAATTTAATAACGCATAGGATAAAACAACATAAATACAATTTAATAAAGCATAGGACAAAACAACATAAATACAATTTAATAAAGCATAGGACAAAACAACATAAATACAATTTAATAAAGCATATGTTAAAACAACATAAATACAATTTAATAAAGCATAGTTTAAAACAACATAAATACAATTTAATAAAGCATAGTTTAAAACAACATAAATACAATTTAATAAAGCATAGTTTAAAACAACATAAATACAATTTAATAAAGCATAGTTTAAAACAACATAAATACAATTTAATAAAGCATTAGATAAAACAACATGAATATAATTTAGTAAAGCATAAGATAAAACAACATAAATACAATTTAATAAAGCATAGGATAAAACCACAGAATACAATTTAATAAAGCATAGGATAAAACAACATAAATACAATTTAATAAAGCATAGGACAAAACAACATAAATACAATTTAATAAAGCATAGGATAAAACAACATAAATACAATTTAATGAAACTTAGGATAAACAACATAAATACAATTTAATAAAGCATAGGAAAAAACAACATAAATACAATTTAATAAAGCATAGGATAAAACAACATAAAAACAATTTAATAAAGCATAGGACAAAAAACATAAATACAATTTAATAAAGCATAGGATAAAACAACATAAATACAATTTAATGAAACATAGGATAAACAACATAAATACAATTTAATAAAGCATAGGAAAAAACAACATAAATACAATTTAATAAAGCATAGGATAAAACAACATAAATACAATTTAATGAAACATAGGATATACAACATAAATACAATTTAATAAAGCATATGTTAAAACAACATAAATACAATTTAATAAAGCATAAGATAAAACAACATGAATATAATTTAGTAAAGCATAAGATAAAACAACATGAATACAATTTAATAAAGCATAGGTTAAAACAACATAAATACAATTCAAGAAAGCATAGGATAAAACTACATAAATACATTTTAATAAAGCATAGGATAAAACAACATAAATACAATTTAATAAAGCATAGGTTAAAACAACATAAATACAATTTAATAAAGCATAGGACAAAACAACATAAATACAATTTAATAAAGAATAGGATAAAACAACATAAATACAATTTATAAAGCATAGGATAAAACAACATAAATACAATTTAATAAATCATAGGATAAAACAACATAAATACAATTTAATAAAGCACAGGATAAAACAACATAAATAAAATTTAATAAAGCATAGGATAAAACAACATAAATACAATTTAATAAAGCATAGGATAAAACAACGTAAATACTTTTTAATAAAGCATAGTATAAAACCACATAAATACAATTTAATAAAGCATAGGATAAAACAACATAAATAAAATTTAATAAAGCTTAGGTTAAAACAACATAAATACAATTTAATAAAGCATAGGATAAAACAACATAAATACAATTAATAAATCATAGGATAAAACAACATAAATACAATTTAATAAAGCACAGGATAAAACAACATAAATAAAATTTAATAAAGCATAGGATAAAACAACATAAATAAAATTTAATAAAGCATAGGATAAAACAACGTAAATACAATTTAATAAAGCATAGGATAAAACAACATAAATAAAATTTAATAAAGCATAGGATAAAACAACATAAATACAATTTAATAAAGCATAGGATAAAACAACGTAAATACAATTTAATAAAGCATAGGTTAAAACAGCATAAATGCAATTTAATAAAGCACAGGATAAAACAACATAATTACAATTTAATAAAGCATAGGATAAAACAACATAAATAAAATTTAATAAAGCATAGGATAAAACAACATAAATACAATTTAATAAAGCATAAGATAAAACAACATAAATACAATTTAATAAAGCATAGGATAAAACAACATAAATACAATTTAATAAAGCATAGGATAAAACAACATAAATACAATTTAATAAAGCATAGGATAAAACAACATAAATACAATTTAATAAAGCATAGTTTAATACAACATAAATACAATTTAATAAAGCATAGTTTAAAACAACATAAATACAATTTAATAAAGCATAGTTTAAAACAACATAAATACAATTTAATAAAGCATAATTAAAACAACATAAATACAATTTAATAAAGCATAGGACAAAACAACATAAATACAATTTAATAAAGCATAGGATAAAACAACATAAATACAATTTATAAAGCATAGGATAAAACAACATAAATACAATTTAATAAAGCATTGGATAAAACAACATAAATACAATTTAATAAAGCATAGGATAAAACAACATCAATACAATTTAATCAAGCATAGGCTAAAACAACATAAATACACTTTAATAAAGCATAGGATAAAACAAATTAAATACAATTTAATAAAGCATAGGATAAAACAACGTAAATACTTTTTAATAAAGCATAGGATAAAACCACATAAATACAATTTAATAAAGCATAGGATAAAACTACATAAATAAAATTTAATAAAGCATAGGTTAAAACAACATAAATACAATTTAATAAAGCATAGGATAAAACAACATAAATACAATTTAATAAATCATAGGATAAAACAACATAAATACAATTTAATAAAGCATAGTTTAAAACAACATAAATACAATTTAATAAAGCATAGGATAAAACCACAGAAATACAATTTAATAAAGCATAGGATAAAACAACATAAATACAATTTAATAAAGCATAGGACAAAACAACATAAATACAATTTAATAACGCATAGGATAAAACAACATAAATTCAATTTAATGAAACATAGGATAAACAACATAAATACAATTTAATAAAGCATAGGACAAAAAAACATAAATACAATTTAATAAAGCATATGTTAAAACAACATAAATACAATTTAATAAAGCATAGTTTAAAACAACATAAATACAATTTAATAAAGCATAGTTTAAAACAACATAAATACAATTTAATAAAGCATAGTTTAAAACAACATAAATGCAATTTAATAAAGCATAGGATAAAACCACAGAAATACAATTTAATAAAGCATAGGATAAAACAACATAAAAACAATTTAATAAAGCATAGGACAAAAAACATAAATACAATTTAATAAAGCATAGGATAAAACAACATAAATACAATTTAATGAAACATAGGATAAACAACATAAATACAATTTAATAAAGCATAGGAAAAAACAACATAAATACAATTTAATAAAGCATAGGATAAAACAACATAAATACAATTTAATGAAACATAGGATATACAACATAAATACAATTTAATAAAGCATATGTTAAAACAACATAAATACAATTTAATAAAGCATAAGATAAAACAACATGAATATAATTTAGTAAAGCATAAGATAAAACAACATGAATACAATTTAATAAAGCATAGGTTAAAACAACATAAATACAATTCAAGAAAGCATAGGATAAAACTACATAAATACATTTTAATAAAGCATAGGATAAAACAACATAAATACAATTTAATAAAGCATAGGTTAAAACAACATAAATACAATTTAATAAAGCATAGGACAAAACAACATAAATACAATTTAATAAAGCATAGGATAAAACAACATAAATACAATTTATAAAGCATAGGATAAAACAACATAAATACAATTTAATAAATCATAGGATAAAACAACATAAATACAATTTAATAAAGCATAGGATAAAACAACATAAATACAATGTAATCAAGCATAGGCTAAAACAACATAAATACACTTTAATAAAGCATAGGATAAAACAAATTAAATACAATTTAATAAAGCATAGGATAAAACAACATAAATTCAATTTAATAAAGCATAGGATAAAACAACATAAATACAATTTAATAAAGCATAGGATAAAACAACATAAATACAATTTAATAAAGCATAAGATAAAACAACATGAATACAGTTTAATAAAGCATAGGATAAAACAACGTAAATACTTTTTAATAAAGCATAGGATAAAACCACATAAATACAATTTAATAAAGCATAGGATAAAACAACATAAATAAAATTTAATAAAGCTTAGGTTAAAACAACATAAATACAATTTAATAAAGCATAGGATAAAACAACATAAATACAATTTAATAAATCATAGGATAAAACAACATAAATACAATTTAATAAAGCACAGGATAAAACAACATAAATAAAATTTAATAAAGCATAGGATAAAACAACATAAATAAAATTTAATAAAGCATAGGATAAAACAACGTAAATACAATTTAATAAAGCATAGGATAAAACAACATAAATAAAATTTAATAAAGCATAGGATAAAACAACATAAATACAATTTAATAAAGCACAGGATAAAACAACATAAATAAAATTTAATAAAGCATAGGATAAAACAACATAAATAAAATTTAATAAAGCATAGGATAAAACAACGTAAATACAATTTAATAAAGCATAGGATAAAACAACATAAATAAAATTTAATAAAGCATAGGATAAAACAACATAAATACAATTTAATAAAGCATAGGATAAAACAACGTAAATACAATTTAATAAAGCATAGGTTAAAACAGCATAAATGCAATTTAATAAAGCACAGGATAAAACAACATAATTACAATTTAATAAAGCATAGGATAAAACAACATAAATAAAATTTAATAAAGCATAGGATAAAACAACATAAATACAATTTAATAAAGCATAGGATAAAACAACATAAATACAATTTAATAAAGCATAGGATAAAACAACATATATAAAATTTAATAAAGCATAGGTTAAAACAACATAAATACAATTTAATAAAGCATAGGACAAAACAACATAAATACAATTTAATAAAGCATAGTTTAAAACAACATAAATACAATTTAATAAAGCATAGGATAAAACCACAGAAATACAATTTAATAAAGCATAGGATAAAACAACATAAATACAATTTAATAAAGCATAGGATAAAACAACATAAATACAATTTAATAAAGCATAGGATAAAACCACATAAATACAATTTAATAAAGCATAGGACAAAACAACATAAATACAATTTAATAACGCATAGGATAAAACAACATAAATACAATTTAATAAAGCATAGGACAAAACAACATAAATACAATTTAATAAAGCATAGGACAAAACAACATAAATACAATTTAATAAAGCATATGTTAAAACAACATAAATACAATTTAATAAAGCATAGTTTAAAACAACATAAATACAATTTAATAAAGCATAGTTTAAAACAACATAAATACAATTTAATAAAGCATAGTTTAAAACAACATAAATACAATTTAATAAAGCATAGTTTAAAACAACATAAATACAATTTAATAAAGCATTAGATAAAACAACATGAATATAATTTAGTAAAGCATAAGATAAAACAACATAAATACAATTTAATAAAGCATAGGATAAAACCACAGAATACAATTTAATAAAGCATAGGATAAAACAACATAAATACAATTTAATAAAGCATAGGACAAAACAACATAAATACAATTTAATAAAGCATAGGATAAAACAACATAAATACAATTTAATGAAACTTAGGATAAACAACATAAATACAATTTAATAAAGCATAGGAAAAAACAACATAAATACAATTTAATAAAGCATAGGATAAAACAACATAAAAACAATTTAATAAAGCATAGGACAAAAAACATAAATACAATTTAATAAAGCATAGGATAAAACAACATAAATACAATTTAATGAAACATAGGATAAACAACATAAATACAATTTAATAAAGCATAGGAAAAAACAACATAAATACAATTTAATAAAGCATAGGATAAAACAACATAAATACAATTTAATGAAACATAGGATATACAACATAAATACAATTTAATAAAGCATATGTTAAAACAACATAAATGCAATTTAATAAAGCATAGGATAAAACCACAGAAATACAATTTAATAAAGCATAGGATAAAACAACATAAAAACAATTTAATAAAGCATAGGACAAAAAACATAAATACAATTTAATAAAGCATAGGATAAAACAACATAAATACAATTTAATGAAACATAGGATAAACAACATAAATACAATTTAATAAAGCATAGGAAAAAACAACATAAATACAATTTAATAAAGCATAGGATAAAACAACATAAATACAATTTAATGAAACATAGGATATACAACATAAATACAATTTAATAAAGCATATGTTAAAACAATATAAATACAATTTAATAAAGCATAAGATAAAACAACATGAATATAATTTAGTAAAGCATAAGATAAAACAACATGAATACAATTTAATAAAGCATAGGTTAAAACAACATAAATACAATTCAAGAAAGCATAGGATAAAACTACATAAATACATTTTAATAAAGCATAGGATAAAACAACATAAATACAATTTAATAAAGCATAGGTTAAAACAACATAAATACAATTTAATAAAGCATAGGACAAAACAACATAAATACAATTTAATAAAGCATAGGATAAAACAACATAAATACAATTTATAAAGCATAGGATAAAACAACATAAATACAATTTAATAAATCATAGGATAAAACAACATAAATACAATTTAATAAAGCATAGGATAAAACAACATAAATACAATGTAATCAAGCATAGGCTAAAACAACATAAATACACTTTAATAAAGCATAGGATAAAACAAATTAAATACAATTTAATAAAGCATAGGATAAAACAACATAAATTCAATTTAATAAAGCATAGGATAAAACAACATAAATACAATTTAATAAAGCATAGGATAAAACAACATAAATACAATTTAATAAAGCATAAGATACAACAACATGAATACAGTTTAATAAAGCATAGGATAAAACAACGTAAATACTTTTTAATAAAGCATAGGATAAAACCACATAAATACAATTTAATAAAGCATAGGATAAAACAACATAAATAAAATTTAATAAAGCATAGGTTAAAACAACATAAATACAATTTAATAAATCATAGGATAAAACAACATAAATACAATTTAATAAAGCACAGGATAAAACAACATAAATAAAATTTAATAAAGCATAGGATAAAACAACATAAATACAATTTAATAAAGCATAGGATAAAACAACGTAAATACTTTTTAATAAAGCATAGTATAAAACCACATAAATACAATTTAATAAAGCATAGGATAAAACAACATAAATAAAATTTAATAAAGCTTAGGTTAAAACAACATAAATACAATTTAATATAGCATAGGATAAAACAACATAAATACAATTTAATAAATCATAGGATAAAACAACATAAATACAATTTAATAAAGCACAGGATAAAACAACATAAATACAATTTAATAAAGCATAGGATAAAACAACATAAATAAAATTTAATAAAGCATAGGATAAAACAACGTAAATACAATTTAATAAAGCATAGGATAAAACAACATAAATAAAATTTAATAAAGCATAGGATAAAACAACATAAATACAATTTAATAAAGCATAGGATAAAACAACGTAAATACAATTTAATAAAGCATAGGTTAAAACAGCATAAATGCAATTTAATAAAGCATAGGATAAAACAACATAATTACAATTTAATAAAGCATAGGATAAAACAACATAAATAAAATTTAATAACGCATAGGATAAAACAACATAAATACAATTTAATAAAGCATAAGATAAAACAACATAAATACAATTTAATAAAGCATAGGATAAAACAACATAAATACAATTTAATAAAGCATAGGATAAAACAACATAAATACAATTTAATAAAGCATAGGATAAAACAACATAAATACAATTTAATAAAGCATAGGATAAAACAACATATATAAAATTTAATAAAGCATAGGTTAAAACAACATAAATACAATTTAATAAAGCATAGGATAAAACAACATAAATACAATTTAATAAAGCATAAGATAAAACAACATGAATACAATTTAATAAAGCATAGGATAAAACAACGTAAATACAATTTAATAAATCATAGGATAAAACAACATAAATACAATTTAATAAAGCACAGGATAAAACAACATAAATAAAATTTAATAAAGCATAGGATAAAACAACATGAATACAATTTAAAAAAGCATAGGATAAAACAACGTAAATACTTTTTAATAAAGCATAGGATAAAACCACATAAATACAATTTAATAAAGCATAGGACAAAACAACATAAATACAATTTAATAAAGCATAGTTTAAAACAACATAAATACAATTTAATAAAGCATAGGATAAAACCACAGAAATACAATTTAATAAACCATAGGATAAAACAACATAAATACAATTTAATAAAGCATAGGACAAAACAACATAAATACAATTTAAAAACGCATAGGATAAAACAACATAAATACAATTTAATGAAACATAGGATAAACAACATAAATACAATTTAATAAAGCATAGGACAAAACAACATAAATACAATTTAATAAAGCATATGTTAAAACAACATAAATACAATTTAATAAAGCATAGTTTAATACAACATAAATACAATTTAATAAAGCATAGTTTAAAACAACATAAATACAATTTAATAAAGCATAGTTTAAAACAACATAAATACAATTTAATAAAGCATAATTAAAACAACATAAATACAATTTAATAAAGCATAGGACAAAACAACATAAATACAATTTAATAAAGCATAGGATAAAACAACATAAATACAATTTATAAAGCATAGGATAAAACAACATAAATACAATTTAATAAAGCATTGGATAAAACAACATAAATACAATTTAATAAAGCATAGGATAAAACAACATCAATACAATTTAATCAAGCATAGGCTAAAACAACATAAATACACTTTAATAAAGCATAGGATAAAACAAATTAAATACAATTTAATAAAGCATAGGATAAAACAACGTAAATACTTTTTAATAAAGCATAGGATAAAACCACATAAATACAATTTAATAAAGCATAGGATAAAACAACATAAATAAAATTTAATAAAGCATAGGTTAAAACAACATAAATACAATTTAATAAAGCATAGGATAAAACAACATAAATACAATTTAATAAATCATAGGATAAAACAACATAAATACAATTTAATAAAGCATAGTTTAATACAACATAAATACAATTTAATAAAGCATAGGATAAAACCACAGAAATACAATTTAATAAAGCATAGGATAAAACAACATAAATACAATTTAATAAAGCATAGGACAAAACAACATAAATACAATTTAATAACGCATAGGATAAAACAACATAAATTCAATTTAATGAAACATAGGATAAACAACATAAATACAATTTAATAAAGCATAGGACAAAAAAACATAAATACAATTTAATAAAGCATATGTTAAAACAACATAAATACAATTTAATAAAGCATAGTTTAAAACAACATAAATACAATTTAATAAAGCATAGTTTAAAACAACATAAATACAATTTAATAAAGCATAGTTTAAAACAACATAAATACAATTTAATAAAGCATAGTTTAAAACAACATAAATGCAATTTAATAAAGCATAGGATAAAACCACAGAAATACAATTTAATAAAGCATAGGATAAAACAACATAAAAACAATTTAATAAAGCATAGGACAAAAAACATAAATACAATTTAATAAAGCATAGGATAAAACAACGTAAATACAATTTAATAAAGCATAGGATAAAACAACATAAATAAAATTTAATAAAGCATAGGATAAAACAACATAAATACAATTTAATAAAGCATAGGATAAAACAACGTAAATACAATTTAATAAAGCATAGGTTAAAACAGCATAAATGCAATTTAATAAAGCACAGGAAAAAACAACATAATTACAATTTAATAAAGCATAGGATAAAACAACATAAATAAAATTTAATAAAGCATAGGATAAAACAACATAAATACAATTTAATAAAGCATAAGATAAAACAACATAAATACAATTTAATAAAGCATAGGATAAAACAACATAAATACAATTTAATAAAGCATAGGATAAAACAACATAAATACAATTTAATAAAGCATAGGATAAAACAACATAAATACAATTTATTAAAGCATAGTTTAATACAACATAAATACAATTTAATAAAGCATAGTTTAAAACAACATAAATACAATTTAATAAAGCATAATTAAAACAACATAAATACAATTTAATAAAGCATAGGACAAAACAACATAAATACAATTTAATAAAGCATAGGATAAAACAACATAAATACAATTTATAAAGCATAGGATAAAACAACATAAATACAATTTAATAAAGCATTGGATAAAACAACATAAATACAATTTAATAAAGCATAGGATAAAACAACATCAATACAATTTAATCAAGCATAGGCTAAAACAACATAAATACACTTTAATAAAGCATAGGATAAAACAAATTAAATACAATTTAATAAAGCATAGGATAAAACAACGTAAATACTTTTTAATAAAGCATAGGATAAAACCACATAAATACAATTTAATAAAGCATAGGATAAAACAACATAAATAAAATTTAATAAAGCATAGGTTAAAACAACATAAATACAATTTAATAAAGCATAGGATAAAACAACATAAATACAATTTAATAAATCATAGGATAAAACAACATAAATACAATTTAATAAAGCATAGTTTAAAACAACATAAATACAATTTAATAAAGCATAGGATAAAACCACAGAAATACAATTTAATAAAGCATAGGATAAAACAACATAAATACAATTTAATAAAGCATAGGACAAAACAACATAAATACAATTTAATAACGCATAGGATAAAACAACATAAATTCAATTTAATGAAACATAGGATAAACAACATAAATACAATTTAATAAAGCATAGGACAAAAAAACATAAATACAATTTAATAAAGCATATGTTAAAACAACATAAATACAATTTAATAAAGCATAGTTTAAAACAACATAAATACAACTTAATAAAGCATAGTTTAAAACAACATAAATACAATTTAATAAAGCATAGTTTAAAACAACATAAATGCAATTTAATAAAGCATAGGATAAAACCACAGAAATACAATTTAATAAAGCATAGGATAAAACAACATAAAAACAATTTAATAAAGCATAGGACAAAAAACATAAATACAATTTAATAAAGCATAGGATAAAACAACATAAATACAATTTAATGAAACATAGGATAAACAACATAAATACAATTTAATAAAGCATAGGAAAAAACAACATAAATTCAATTTAATAAAGCATAGGATAAAACAACATAAATACAATTTAATAAAGCATAGGATAAAACAACATAAATACAATTTAATAAAGCATAAGATAAAACAACATGAATACAGTTTAATAAAGCATAGGATAAAACAACGTAAATACTTTTTAATAAAGCATAGGATAAAACCACATAAATACAATTTAATAAAGCATAGGATAAAACAACATAAATAAAATTTAATAAAGCATAGGTTAAAACAACATAAATACAATTTAATAAATCATAGGATAAAACAACATAAATACAATTTAATAAAGCACAGGATAAAACAACATAAATAAAATTTAATAAAGCATAGGATAAAACAACATAAATACAATTTAATAAAGCATAGGATAAAACAACGTAAATACTTTTTAATAAAGCATAGTATAAAACCACATAAATACAATTTAATAAAGCATAGGATAAAACAACATAAATAAAATTTAATAAAGCTTAGGTTAAAACAACATAAATACAATTTAATAAAGCATAGGATAAAACAACATAAATACAATTTAATAAATCATAGGATAAAACAACATAAATACAATTTAATAAAGCACAGGATAAAACAACATAAATACAATTTAATAAAGCATAGGATAAAACAACATAAATAAAATTTAATAAAGCATAGGATAAAACAACGTAAATACAATTTAATAAAGCATAGGATAAAACAAATTAAATACAATTTAGTAATGCATAGGATAAAACAACATAAATTCAATTTAATAAAGCATAGGATAAAACAACATAAATACAATTTAATAAAGCATAGGATAAAACAACATAAATACAATTTAATAAAGCATAAGATAAAACAACATGAATACAATTTAATAAAGCATAGGATAAAACAACGTAAATACAATTTAATAAATCATAGGATAAAACAACATAAATACAATTTAATAAAGCACAGGATAAAACAACATAAATAAAATTTAATAAAGCATAGGATAAAACAACATGAATATAATTTAAAAAAGCATAGGATAAAACAACGTAAATACTTTTTAATAAAGCATAGGATAAAACCACATAAATACAATTTAATAAAGCATAGGATAAAACAACATAAATAAAATTTAATAAAGCTTAGGTTAAAACAACATAAATACAATTTAATAAAGCATAGGATAAAACAACATAAATACAATTTAATAAATCATAGGATAAAACAACATAAATACAATTTAATAAAGCACAGGATAAAACAACATAAATAAAATTTAATAAAGCATAGGATAAAACAACATAAATAAAATTTAATAAAGCATAGGATAAAACAACGTAAATACAATTTAATAAAGCATAGGATAAAACAACATAAATAAAATTTAATAAAGCATAGGATAAAACAACATAAATACAATTTAATAAAGCACAGGATAAAACAACATAAATAAAATTTAATAAAGCATAGGATAAAACAACATAAATAAAATTTAATAAAGCATAGGATAAAACAACGTAAATACAATTTAATAAAGCATAGGATAAAACAACATAAATAAAATTTAATAAAGCATAGGATAAAACAACATAAATACAATTTAATAAAGCATAGGATAAAACAACGTAAATACAATTTAATAAAGCATAGGTTAAAACAGCATAAATGCAATTTAATAAAGCACAGGATAAAACAACATAATTACAATTTAATAAAGCATAGGATAAAACAACATAAATACAATTTAATAAATCATAGGATAAAACAACATAAATACAATTTAATAAAGCATAGTTTAATACAACATAAATACAATTTAATAAAGCATAGGATAAAACCACAGAAATACAATTTAATAAAGCATAGGATAAAACAACATAAATACAATTTAATAAAGCATAGGACAAAACAACATAAATACAATTTAATAACGCATAGGATAAAACAACATAAATTCAATTTAATGAAACATAGGATAAACAACATAAATACAATTTAATAAAGCATAGGACAAAAAAACATAAATACAATTTAATAAAGCATATGTTAAAACAACATAAATACAATTTAATAAAGCATAGTTTAAAACAACATAAATACAATTTAATAAAGCATAGTTTAAAACAACATAAATACAATTTAATAAAGCATAGTTTAAAACAACATAAATACAATTTAATAAAGCATAGTTTAAAACAACATAAATGCAATTTAATAAAGCATAGGATAAAACCACAGAAATACAATTTAATAAAGCATAGGATAAAACAACATAAAAACAATTTAATAAAGCATAGGACAAAAAACATAAATACAATTTAATAAAGCATAGGATAAAACAACGTAAATACAATTTAATAAAGCATAGGATAAAACAACATAAATAAAATTTAATAAAGCATAGGATAAAACAACATAAATACAATTTAATAAAGCATAGGATAAAACAACGTAAATACAATTTAATAAAGCATAGGTTAAAACAGCATAAATGCAATTTAATAAAGCACAGGAAAAAACAACATAATTACAATTTAATAAAGCATAGGATAAAACAACATAAATAAAATTTAATAAAGCATAGGATAAAACAACATAAATACAATTTAATAAAGCATAAGATAAAACAACATAAATACAATTTAATAAAGCATAGGATAAAACAACATAAATACAATTTAATAAAGCATAGGATAAAACAACATAAATACAATTTAATAAAGCATAGGATAAAACAACATAAATACAATTTATTAAAGCATAGTTTAATACAACATAAATACAATTTAATAAAGCATAGTTTAAAACAACATAAATACAATTTAATAAAGCATAATTAAAACAACATAAATACAATTTAATAAAGCATAGGACAAAACAACATAAATACAATTTAATAAAGCATAGGATAAAACAACATAAATACAATTTATAAAGCATAGGATAAAACAACATAAATACAATTTAATAAAGCATTGGATAAAACAACATAAATACAATTTAATAAAGCATAGGATAAAACAACATCAATACAATTTAATCAAGCATAGGCTAAAACAACATAAATACACTTTAATAAAGCATAGGATAAAACAAATTAAATACAATTTAATAAAGCATAGGATAAAACAACGTAAATACTTTTTAATAAAGCATAGGATAAAACCACATAAATACAATTTAATAAAGCATAGGATAAAACAACATAAATAAAATTTAATAAAGCATAGGTTAAAACAACATAAATACAATTTAATAAAGCATAGGATAAAACAACATAAATACAATTTAATAAATCATAGGATAAAACAACATAAATACAATTTAATAAAGCATAGTTTAAAACAACATAAATACAATTTAATAAAGCATAGGATAAAACCACAGAAATACAATTTAATAAAGCATAGGATAAAACAACATAAATACAATTTAATAAAGCATAGGACAAAACAACATAAATACAATTTAATAACGCATAGGATAAAACAACATAAATTCAATTTAATGAAACATAGGATAAACAACATAAATACAATTTAATAAAGCATAGGACAAAAAAACATAAATACAATTTAATAAAGCATATGTTAAAACAACATAAATACAATTTAATAAAGCATAGTTTAAAACAACATAAATACAACTTAATAAAGCATAGTTTAAAACAACATAAATACAATTTAATAAAGCATAGTTTAAAACAACATAAATGCAATTTAATAAAGCATAGGATAAAACCACAGAAATACAATTTAATAAAGCATAGGATAAAACAACATAAAAACAATTTAATAAAGCATAGGACAAAAAACATAAATACAATTTAATAAAGCATAGGATAAAACAACATAAATACAATTTAATGAAACATAGGATAAACAACATAAATACAATTTAATAAAGCATAGGAAAAAACAACATAAATTCAATTTAATAAAGCATAGGATAAAACAACATAAATACAATTTAATAAAGCATAGGATAAAACAACATAAATACAATTTAATAAAGCATAAGATAAAACAACATGAATACAGTTTAATAAAGCATAGGATAAAACAACGTAAATACTTTTTAATAAAGCATAGGATAAAACCACATAAATACAATTTAATAAAGCATAGGATAAAACAACATAAATAAAATTTAATAAAGCATAGGTTAAAACAACATAAATACAATTTAATAAATCATAGGATAAAACAACATAAATACAATTTAATAAAGCACAGGATAAAACAACATAAATAAAATTTAATAAAGCATAGGATAAAACAACATAAATACAATTTAATAAAGCATAGGATAAAACAACGTAAATACTTTTTAATAAAGCATAGTATAAAACCACATAAATACAATTTAATAAAGCATAGGATAAAACAACATAAATAAAATTTAATAAAGCTTAGGTTAAAACAACATAAATACAATTTAATAAAGCATAGGATAAAACAACATAAATACAATTTAATAAATCATAGGATAAAACAACATAAATACAATTTAATAAAGCACAGGATAAAACAACATAAATACAATTTAATAAAGCATAGGATAAAACAACATAAATAAAATTTAATAAAGCATAGGATAAAACAACGTAAATACAATTTAATAAAGCATAGGATAAAACAAATTAAATACAATTTAGTAATGCATAGGATAAAACAACATAAATTCAATTTAATAAAGCATAGGATAAAACAACATAAATACAATTTAATAAAGCATAGGATAAAACAACATAAATACAATTTAATAAAGCATAAGATAAAACAACATGAATACAATTTAATAAAGCATAGGATAAAACAACGTAAATACAATTTAATAAATCATAGGATAAAACAACATAAATACAATTTAATAAAGCACAGGATAAAACAACATAAATAAAATTTAATAAAGCATAGGATAAAACAACATGAATATAATTTAAAAAAGCATAGGATAAAACAACGTAAATACTTTTTAATAAAGCATAGGATAAAACCACATAAATACAATTTAATAAAGCATAGGATAAAACAACATAAATAAAATTTAATAAAGCTTAGGTTAAAACAACATAAATACAATTTAATAAAGCATAGGATAAAACAACATAAATACAATTTAATAAATCATAGGATAAAACAACATAAATACAATTTAATAAAGCACAGGATAAAACAACATAAATAAAATTTAATAAAGCATAGGATAAAACAACATAAATAAAATTTAATAAAGCATAGGATAAAACAACGTAAATACAATTTAATAAAGCATAGGATAAAACAACATAAATAAAATTTAATAAAGCATAGGATAAAACAACATAAATACAATTTAATAAAGCACAGGATAAAACAACATAAATAAAATTTAATAAAGCATAGGATAAAACAACATAAATAAAATTTAATAAAGCATAGGATAAAACAACGTAAATACAATTTAATAAAGCATAGGATAAAACAACATAAATAAAATTTAATAAAGCATAGGATAAAACAACATAAATACAATTTAATAAAGCATAGGATAAAACAACGTAAATACAATTTAATAAAGCATAGGTTAAAACAGCATAAATGCAATTTAATAAAGCACAGGATAAAACAACATAATTACAATTTAATAAAGCATAGGATAAAACAACATAAATAAAATTTAATAAAGCATAGGATAAAACAACATAAATACAATTTAATAAAGCATAAGATAAAACAACATAAATACAATTTAATAAAGCATAGGATAAAACAACATAAATACAATTTAATAAAGCATAGGATAAAACAACATAAATACAATTTAATAAAGCATAGGATAAAACAACATAAATACAATTTAATAAAGCATAGGATAAAACAACATATATAAAATTTAATAAAGCATAGGTTAAAACAACATAAATACAATTTAATAAAGCATAGGACAAAACAACATAAATACAATTTAATAAAGCATAGTTTAAAACAACATAAATACAATTTAATAAAGCATAGGATAAAACCACAGAAATACAATTTAATAAAGCATAGGATAAAACAACATAAATACAATTTAATAAAGCATAGGATAAAACAACATAAATACAATTTAATAAAGCATAGGATAAAACCACATAAATACAATTTAATAAAGCATAGGACAAAACAACATAAATACAATTTAATAACGCATAGGATAAAACAACATAAATACAATTTAATAAAGCATAGGACAAAACAACATAAATACAATTTAATAAAGCATAGGACAAAACAACATAAATACAATTTAATAAAGCATATGTTAAAACAACATAAATACAATTTAATAAAGCATAGTTTAAAACAACATAAATACAATTTAATAAAGCATAGTTTAAAACAACATAAATACAATTTAATAAAGCATAGTTTAAAACAACATAAATACAATTTAATAAAGCATAGTTTAAAACAACATAAATACAATTTAATAAAGCATTAGATAAAACAACATGAATATAATTTAGTAAAGCATAAGATAAAACAACATAAATACAATTTAATAAAGCATAGGATAAAACCACAGAATACAATTTAATAAAGCATAGGATAAAACAACATAAATACAATTTAATAAAGCATAGGACAAAACAACATAAATACAATTTAATAAAGCATAGGATAAAACAACATAAATACAATTTAATGAAACTTAGGATAAACAACATAAATAAAATTTAATAAAGCATAGGAAAAAACAACATAAATACAATTTAATAAAGCATAGGATAAAACAACATAAAAACAATTTAATAAAGCATAGGACAAAAAACATAAATACAATTTAATAAAGCATAGGATAAAACAACATAAATACAATTTAATGAAACATAGGATAAACAACATAAATACAATTTAATAAAGCATAGGAAAAAACAACATAAATACAATTTAATAAAGCATAGGATAAAACAACATAAATACAATTTAATGAAACATAGGATATACAACATAAATACAATTTAATAAAGCATATGTTAAAACAACATAAATACAATTTAATAAAGCATAAGATAAAACAACATGAATATAATTTAGTAAAGCATAAGATAAAACAACATGAATACAATTTAATAAAGCATAGGTTAAAACAACATAAATACAATTCAAGAAAGCATAGGATAAAACTACATAAATACATTTTAATAAAGCATAGGATAAAACCACAGAAATACAATTTAATAAAGCATAGGATAAAACAACATAAATACAATTTAATAAAGCATAGGATAAAACAACATAAATACAATTTAATAAAGCATAGGATAAAACCACATAAATACAATTTAATAAAGCATAGGACAAAACAACATAAATACAATTTAATAACGCATAGGATAAAACAACATAAATACAATTTAATAAAGCATAGGACAAAACAACATAAATACAATTTAATAAAGCATAGGACAAAACAACATAAATACAATTTAATAAAGCATATGTTAAAACAACATAAATACAATTTAATAAAGCATAGTTTAAAACAACATAAATACAATTTAATAAAGCATAGTTTAAAACAACATAAATACAATTTAATAAAGCATAGTTTAAAACAACATAAATACAATTTAATAAAGCATAGTTTAAAACAACATAAATACAATTTAATAAAGCATTAGATAAAACAACATGAATATAATTTAGTAAAGCATAAGATAAAACAACATAAATACAATTTAATAAAGCATAGGATAAAACCACAGAATACAATTTAATAAAGCATAGGATAAAACAACATAAATACAATTTAATAAAGCATAGGACAAAACAACATAAATACAATTTAATAAAGCATAGGATAAAACAACATAAATACAATTTAATGAAACTTAGGATAAACAACATAAATAAAATTTAATAAAGCATAGGAAAAAACAACATAAATACAATTTAATAAAGCATAGGATAAAACAACATAAAAACAATTTAATAAAGCATAGGACAAAAAACATAAATACAATTTAATAAAGCATAGGATAAAACAACATAAATACAATTTAATGAAACATAGGATAAACAACATAAATACAATTTAATAAAGCATAGGAAAAAACAACATAAATACAATTTAATAAAGCATAGGATAAAACAACATAAATACAATTTAATGAAACATAGGATATACAACATAAATACAATTTAATAAAGCATATGTTAAAACAACATAAATACAATTTAATAAAGCATAAGATAAAACAACATGAATATAATTTAGTAAAGCATAAGATAAAACAACATGAATACAATTTAATAAAGCATAGGTTAAAACAACATAAATACAATTCAAGAAAGCATAGGATAAAACTACATAAATACATTTTAATAAAGCATAGGATAAAACAACATAAATACAATTTAATAAAGCATAGGTTAAAACAACATAAATACAATTTAATAAAGCATAGGACAAAACAACATAAATACAATTTAATAAAGAATAGGATAAAACAACATAAATACAATTTATAAAGCATAGGATAAAACAACATAAATACAATTTAATAAATCATAGGATAAAACAACATAAATACAATTTAATAAAGCATAGGATAAAACAACATAAATACAATGTAATCAAGCATAGGCTAAAACAACATAAATACACTTTAATAAAGCATAGGATAAAACAAATTAAATACAATTTAATAAAGCATAGGATAAAACAACATAAATTCAATTTAATAAAGCATAGGATAAAACAACATAAATACAATTTAATAAAGCATAGGATAAAACAACATAAATACAATTTAATAAAGCATAAGATAAAACAACATGAATACAGTTTAATAAAGCATAGGATAAAACAACGTAAATACTTTTTAATAAAGCATAGGATAAAACCACATAAATACAATTTAATAAAGCATAGGATAAAACAACATAAATAAAATTTAATAAAGCATAGGTTAAAACAACATAAATACAATTTAATAAATCATAGGATAAAACAACATAAATACAATTTAATAAAGCACAGGATAAAACAACATAAATAAAATTTAATAAAGCATAGGATAAAACAACATAAATACAATTTAATAAAGCATAGGATAAAACAACGTAAATACTTTTTAATAAAGCATAGTATAAAACCACATAAATACAATTTAATAAAGCATAGGATAAAACAACATAAATAAAATTTAATAAAGCTTAGGTTAAAACAACATAAATACAATTTAATAAAGCATAGGATAAAACAACATAAATACAATTAATAAATCATAGGATAAAACAACATAAATACAATTTAATAAAGCACAGGATAAAACAACATAAATAAAATTTAATAAAGCATAGGATAAAACAACATAAATAAAATTTAATAAAGCATAGGATAAAACAACGTAAATACAATTTAATAAAGCATAGGATAAAACAACATAAATAAAATTTAATAAAGCATAGGATAAAACAACATAAATACAATTTAATAAAGCATAGGATAAAACAACGTAAATACAATTTAATAAAGCATAGGTTAAAACAGCATAAATGCAATTTAATAAAGCACAGGATAAAACAACATAATTACAATTTAATAAAGCATAGGATAAAACAACATAAATAAAATTTAATAAAGCATAGGATAAAACAACATAAATACAATTTAATAAAGCATAAGATAAAACAACATAAATACAATTTAATAAAGCATAGGATAAAACAACATAAATACAATTTAATAAAGCATAGGATAAAACAACATAAATACAATTTAATAAAGCATAGGATAAAACAACATAAATACAATTTAATAAAGCATAGTTTAATACAACATAAATACAATTTAATAAAGCATAGTTTAAAACAACATAAATACAATTTAATAAAGCATAGTTTAAAACAACATAAATACAATTTAATAAAGCATAATTAAAACAACATAAATACAATTTAATAAAGCATAGGACAAAACAACATAAATACAATTTAATAAAGCATAGGATAAAACAACATAAATACAATTTATAAAGCATAGGATAAAACAACATAAATACAATTTAATAAAGCATTGGATAAAACAACATAAATACAATTTAATAAAGCATAGTATAAAACAACATCAATACAATTTAATCAAGCATAGGCTAAAACAACATAAATACACTTTAATAAAGCATAGGATAAAACAAATTAAATACAATTTAATAAAGCATAGGATAAAACAACGTAAATACTTTTTAATAAAGCATAGGATAAAACCACATAAATACAATTTAATAAAGCATAGGATAAAACAACATAAATAAAATTTAATAAAGCATAGGTTAAAACAACATAAATACAATTTAATAAAGCATAGGATAAAACAACATAAATACAATTTAATAAATCATAGGATAAAACAACATAAATACAATTTAATAAAGCATAGTTTAAAACAACATAAATACAATTTAATAAAGCATAGGATAAAACCACAGAAATACAATTTAATAAAGCATAGGATAAAACAACATAAATACAATTTAATAAAGCATAGGACAAAACAACATAAATACAATTTAATAACGCATAGGATAAAACAACATAAATTCAATTTAATGAAACATAGGATAAACAACATAAATACAATTTAATAAAGCATAGGACAAAAAAACATAAATACAATTTAATAAAGCATATGTTAAAACAACATAAATACAATTTAATAAAGCATAGTTTAAAACAACATAAATACAATTTAATAAAGCATAGTTTAAAACAACATAAATACAATTTAATAAAGCATAGTTTAAAACAACATAAATACAATTTAATAAAGCATAGTTTAAAACAACATAAATGCAATTTAATAAAGCATAGGATAAAACCACAGAAATACAATTTAATAAAGCATAGGATAAAACAACATAAAAACAATTTAATAAAGCATAGGACAAAAAACATAAATACAATTTAATAAAGCATAGGATAAAACAACATAAATACAATTTAATGAAACATAGGATAAACAACATAAATACAATTTAATAAAGCATAGGAAAAAACAACATAAATACAATTTAATAAAGCATAGGATAAAACAACATAAATACAATTTAATGAAACATAGGATATACAACATAAATACAATTTAATAAAGCATATGTTAAAACAACATAAATACAATTTAATAAAGCATAAGATAAAACAACATGAATATAATTTAGTAAAGCATAAGATAAAACAACATGAATACAATTTAATAAAGCATAGGTTAAAACAACATAAATACAATTCAAGAAAGCATAGGATAAAACTACATAAATACATTTTAATAAAGCATAGGATAAAACAACATAAATACAATTTAATAAAGCATAGGTTAAAACAACATAAATACAATTTAATAAAGCATAGGACAAAACAACATAAATACAATTTAATAAAGCATAGGATAAAACAACATAAATACAATTTATAAAGCATAGGATAAAACAACATAAATACAATTTAATAAATCATAGGATAAAACAACATAAATACAATTTAATAAAGCATAGGATAAAACAACATAAATACAATGTAATCAAGCATAGGCTAAAACAACATAAATACACTTTAATAAAGCATAGGATAAAACAAATTAAATACAATTTAATAAAGCATAGGATAAAACAACATAAATTCAATTTAATAAAGCATAGGATAAAACAACATAAATACAATTTAATAAAGCATAGGATAAAACAACATAAATACAATTTAATAAAGCATAAGATAAAACAACATGAATACAGTTTAATAAAGCATAGGATAAAACAACGTAAATACTTTTTAATAAAGCATAGGATAAAACCACATAAATACAATTTAATAAAGCATAGGATAAAACAACATAAATAAAATTTAATAAAGCATAGGTTAAAACAACATAAATACAATTTAATAAATCATAGGATAAAACAACATAAATACAATTTAATAAAGCACAGGATAAAACAACATAAATAAAATTTAATAAAGCATAGGATAAAACAACATAAATACAATTTAATAAAGCATAGGATAAAACAACGTAAATACTTTTTAATAAAGCATAGTATAAAACCACATAAATACAATTTAATAAAGCATAGGATAAAACAACATAAATAAAATTTAATAAAGCTTAGGTTAAAACAACATAAATACAATTTAATAAAGCATAGGATAAAACAACATAAATACAATTTAATAAATCATAGGATAAAACAACATAAATACAATTTAATAAAGCACAGGATAAAACAACATAAATACAATTTAATAAAGCATAGTTTAAAACAACATAAATGCAATTTAATAAAGCATAGGATAAAACCACAGAAATACAATTTAATAAAGCATAGGATAAAACAACATAAAAACAATTTAATAAAGCATAGGACAAAAAACATAAATACAATTTAATAAAGCATAGGATAAAACAACATAAATACAATTTAATGAAACATAGGATAAACAACATAAATACAATTTAATAAAGCATAGGAAAAAACAACATAAATACAATTTAATAAAGCATAGGATAAAACAACATAAATACAATTTAATGAAACATAGGATATACAACATAAATACAATTTAATAAAGCATATGTTAAAACAACATAAATACAATTTAATAAAGCATAAGATAAAACAACATGAATATAATTTAGTAAAGCATAAGATAAAACAACATGAATACAATTTAATAAAGCATAGGTTAAAACAACATAAATACAATTCAAGAAAGCATAGGATAAAACTACATAAATACATTTTAATAAAGCATAGGATAAAACAACATAAATACAATTTAATAAAGCATAGGTTAAAACAACATAAATACAATTTAATAAAGCATAGGACAAAACAACATAAATACAATTTAATAAAGCATAGGATAAAACAACATAAATACAATTTATAAAGCATAGGATAAAACAACATAAATACAATTTAATAAATCATAGGATAAAACAACATAAATACAATTTAATAAAGCATAGGATAAAACAACATAAATACAATGTAATCAAGCATAGGCTAAAACAACATAAATACACTTTAATAAAGCATAGGATAAAACAAATTAAATACAATTTAATAAAGCATAGGATAAAACAACATAAATTCAATTTAATAAAGCATAGGATAAAACAACATAAATACAATTTAATAAAGCATAGGATAAAACAACATAAATACAATTTAATAAAGCATAAGATAAAACAACATGAATACAGTTTAATAAAGCATAGGATAAAACAACGTAAATACTTTTTAATAAAGCATAGGATAAAACCACATAAATACAATTTAATAAAGCATAGGATAAAACAACATAAATAAAATTTAATAAAGCATAGGTTAAAACAACATAAATACAATTTAATAAATCATAGGATAAAACAACATAAATACAATTTAATAAAGCACAGGATAAAACAACATAAATAAAATTTAATAAAGCATAGGATAAAACAACATAAATACAATTTAATAAAGCATAGGATAAAACAACGTAAATACTTTTTAATAAAGCATAGTATAAAACCACATAAATACAATTTAATAAAGCATAGGATAAAACAACATAAATAAAATTTAATAAAGCTTAGGTTAAAACAACATAAATACAATTTAATAAAGCATAGGATAAAACAACATAAATACAATTTAATAAATCATAGGATAAAACAACATAAATACAATTTAATAAAGCACAGGATAAAACAACATAAATACAATTTAATAAAGCATAGGATAAAACAACATAAATAAAATTTAATAAAGCATAGGATAAAACAACGTAAATACAATTTAATAAAGCATAGGATAAAACAACATAAATAAAATTTAATAAAGCATAGGATAAAACAACATAAATACAATTTAATAAAGCATAGGATAAAACAACGTAAATACAATTTAATAAAGCATAGGTTAAAACAGCATAAATGCAATTTAATAAAGCATAGGATAAAACAACATAATTACAATTTAATAAAGCATAGGATAAAACAACATAAATAAAATTTAATAACGCATAGGATAAAACAACATAAATACAATTTAATAAAGCATAAGATAAAACAACATAAATACAATTTAATAAAGCATAGGATAAAACAACATAAATACAATTTAATAAAGCATAGGATAAAACAAGATAAATACAATTTAATAAAGCATAGGATAAAACAACATAAATACAATTTAATAAAGCATAGGATAAAACAACATATATAAAATTTAATAAAGCATAGGTTAAAACAACATAAATACAATTTAATAAAGCATAGGATAAAACAACATAAATACAATTTAATAAAGCATAAGATAAAACAACATGAATACAATTTAATAAAGCATATGATAAAACAACGTAAATACAATTTAATAAATCATAGGATAAAACAACATAAATACAATTTAATAAAGCACAGGATAAAACAACATAAATAAAATTTAATAAAGCATAGGATAAAACAACATGAATACAATTTAAAAAAGCATAGGATAAAACAACGTAAATACTTTTTAATAAAGCATAGGATAAAACCACATAAATACAATTTAATAAAGCATAGGACAAAACAACATAAATACAATTTAATAAAGCATAGTTTAAAACAACATAAATACAATTTAATAAAGCATAGGATAAAACCACAGAAATACAATTTAATAAAACATAGGATAAAACAACATAAATACAATTTAATAAAGCATAGGACAAAACAACATAAATACAATTTAAAAACGCATAGGATAAAACAACATAAATACAATTTAATGAAACATAGGATAAACAACATAAATACAATTTAATAAAGCATAGGACAAAACAACATAAATACAATTTAATAAAGCATAGTTTAATACAACATAAATACAATTTAATAAAGCATAGTTTAAAACAACATAAATACAATTTAATAAAGCATAGTTTAAAACAACATAAATACAATTTAATAAAGCATAATTAAAACAACATAAATACAATTTAATAAAGCATAGGACAAAACAACATAAATACAATTTAATAAAGCATAGGATAAAACAACATAAATACAATTTATAAAGCATAGGATAAAACAACATAAATACAATTTATAAAGCATAGGATAAAACAACATAAATACAATTTAATAAAGCATTGGATAAAACAACATAAATACAATTTAATAAAGCATAGGATAAAACAACATCAATACAATTTAATCAAGCATAGGCTAAAACAACATAAATACACTTTAATAAAGCATAGGATAAAACAAATTAAATACAATTTAATAAAGCATAGGATAAAACAACGTAAATACTTTTTAATAAAGCATAGGATAAAACCACATAAATACAATTTAATAAAGCATAGGATAAAACAACATAAATAAAATTTAATAAAGCATAGGTTAAAACAACATAAATACAATTTAATAAAGCATAGGATAAAACAACATAAATACAATTTAATAAATCATAGGATAAAACAACATAAATACAATTTAATAAAGCATAGTTTAATACAACATAAATACAATTTAATAAAGCATAGGATAAAACCACAGAAATACAATTTAATAAAGCATAGGATAAAACAACATAAATACAATTTAATAAAGCATAGGACAAAACAACATAAATACAATTTAATAACGCATAGGATAAAACAACATAAATTCAATTTAATGAAACATAGGATAAACAACATAAATACAATTTAATAAAGCATAGGACAAAAAAACATAAATACAATTTAATAAAGCATATGTTAAAACAACATAAATACAATTTAATAAAGCATAGTTTAAAACAACATAAATACAATTTAATAAAGCATAGTTTAAAACAACATAAATACAATTTAATAAAGCATAGTTTAAAACAACATAAATACAATTTAATAAAGCATAGTTTAAAACAACATAAATGCAATTTAATAAAGCATAGGATAAAACCACAGAAATACAATTTAATAAAGCATAGGATAAAACAACATAAAAACAATTTAATAAAGCATAGGACAAAAAACATAAATACAATTTAATAAAGCATAGGATAAAACAACGTAAATACAATTTAATAAAGCATAGGATAAAACAACATAAATAAAATTTAAAAAAGCATAGGATAAAACAACATAAATACAATTTAATAAAGCATAGGATAAAACAACGTAAATACAATTTAATAAAGCATAGGTTAAAACAGCATAAATGCAATTTAATAAAGCACAGGATAAAACAACATAATTACAATTTAATAAAGCATAGGATAAAACAACATAAATAAAATTTAATAAAGCATAGGATAAAACAACATAAATACAATTTAATAAAGCATAAGATAAAACAACATAAATACAATTTAATAAAGCATAGGATAAAACAACATAAATACAATTTAATAAAGCATAGGATAAAACAACATAAATACAATTTAATAAAGCATAGGATAAAACAACATAAATACAATTTATTAAAGCATAGTTTAATACAACATAAATACAATTTAATAAAGCATAGTTTAAAACAACATAAATACAATTTAATAAAGCATAGTTTAAAACAACATAAATACAATTTAATAAAGCATAATTAAAACAACATAAATACAATTTAATAAAGCATAGGACAAAACAACATAAATACAATTTAATAAAGCATAGGATAAAACAACATAAATACAATTTATAAAGCATAGGATAAAACAACATAAATACAATTTAATAAAGCATTGGATAAAACAACATAAATACAATTTAATAAAGCATAGGATAAAACAACATCAATACAATTTAATCAAGCATAGGCTAAAACAACATAAATACACTTTAATAAAGCATAGGATAAAACAAATTAAATACAATTTAATAAAGCATAGGATAAAACAACGTAAATACTTTTTAATAAAGCATAGGATAAAACCACATAAATACAATTTAATAAAGCATAGGATAAAACAACATAAATAAAATTTAATAAAGCATAGGTTAAAACAACATAAATACAATTTAATAAAGCATATGTTAAAACAACATAAATACAATTTAATAAAGCATAAGATAAAACAACATGAATATAATTTAGTAAAGCATAAGATAAAACAACGTGAATATAATTTAATAAAGCATAGGTTAAAACAACATAAATACAATTCAAGAAAGCATAGGATAAAACTACATAAATACATTTTAATAAAGCATAGGATAAAACAACATAAATACAATTTAATAAAGCATAGGTTAAAACAACATAAATACAATTTAATAAAGCATAGGACAAAACAACATAAATACAATTTAATAAAGCATAGGATAAACCAACATAAATACAATTTATAAAGCATAGGATAAAACAACATAAATACAATTTAATAAATCATAGGATAAAACAACATAAATACAATTTAATAAAGCATAGGATAAAACAACATAAATACAATGTAATCAAGCATAGGCTAAAACAACATAAATACACTTTAATAAAGCATAGGATAAAACAAATTAAATACAATTTAATAAAGCATAGGATAAAACAACATAAATTCAATTTAATAAAGCATAGGATAAAACAACATAAATACAATTTAATAAAGCATAGGATAAAACAACATAAATACAATTTAATAAAGCATAAGATAAAACAACATGAATACAGTTTAATAAAGCATAGGATAAAACAACGTAAATACTTTTTAATAAAGCATAGGATAAAACCACATAAATACAATTTAATAAAGCATAGGATAAAACAACATAAATAAAATTTAATAAAGCATAGGTTAAAACAACATAAATACAATTTAATAAATCATAGGATAAAACAACATAAATACAATTTAATAAAGCATAGTTTAAAACAACATAAATGCAATTTAATAAAGCATAGGATAAAACCACAGAAATACAATTTAATAAAGCATAGGATAAAACAACATAAAAACAATTTAATAAAGCATAGGACAAAAAACATAAATACAATTTAATAAAGCATAGAATAAAACAACATAAATACAATTTAATGAAACATAGGATAAACAACATAAATACAATTTAATAAAGCATAGGAAAAAACAACATAAATACAATTTAATAAAGCATAGGATAAAACAACATAAATACAATTTAATGAAACATAGAATATACAACATAAATACAATTTAATAAAGCATATGTTAAAACAACATAAATACAATTTAATAAAGCATAAGATAAAACAACATGAATATAATTTAGTAAAGCATAAGATAAAACAACATGAATACAATTTAATAAAGCATAGGTTAAAACAACATAAATACAATTCAAGAAAGCATAGGATAAAACTACATAAATACATTTTAATAAAGCATAGGATAAAACAACATAAATACAATTTAATAAAGCATAGGTTAAAACAACATAAATACAATTTAATAAAGCATAGGACAAAACAACATAAATACAATTTAATAAAGCATAGGATAAAACAACATAAATACAATTTATAAAGCATAGGATAAAACAACATAAATACAATTTAATAAATCATAGGATAAAACAACATAAATTCAATTTAATAAAGCATAGGATAAAACTACATAAATACAATGTAATCAAGCATAGGCTAAAACAACATAAATACACTTTAATAAAGCATAGGATAAAACAAATTAAATACAATTTAATAAAGCATAGGATAAAACAACATAAATTCAATTTAATAAAGCATAGGATAAAACAACATAAATACAATTTAATAAAGCATAGGATAAAACAACATAAATACAATTTAATAAAGCATAAGATAAAACAACATGAATACAGTTTAATAAAGCATAGGATAAAACAACGTAAATACTTTTTAATAAAGCATAGGATAAAACCACATAAATACAAGTTAATAAAGCATAGGATAAAACAACATAAATAAAATTTAATAAAGCATAGGTTAAAACAACATAAATACAATTTAATAAATCATAGGATAAAACAACATAAATACAATTTAATAAAGCACAGGATAAAACAACATAAATAAAATTTAATAAAGCATAGGATAAAACAACATAAATACAATTTAATAAAGCATAGGATAAAACAACGTAAATACTTTTTAATAAAGCATAGTATAAAACCACATAAATACAATTTAATAAAGCATAGGATAAAACAACATAAATAAAATTTAATAAAGCTTAGGTTAAAACAACATAAATACAATTTAATAAAGCATAGGATAAAACAACATAAATACAATTTAATAAATCATAGGATAAAACAACATAAATACAATTTAATAAAGCAAAGGATAAAACAACATAAATACAATTTAATAAAGCATAGGATAAAACAACATAAATAAAATTTAATAAAGCATAGGATAAAACAACGTAAATACAATTTAATAAAGCATAGGATAAAACAACATAAATAAAATTTAATAAAGCATAGGATAAAACAACATAAATACAATTTAATAAAGCATAGGATAAAACAACGTAAATACAATTTAATAAAGCATAGGTTAAAACAGCATAAATGCAATTTAATAAAGCATAGGATAAAACAACATAATTACAATTTAATAAAGCATAGGATAAAACAACATAAATAAAATTTAATAACGCATAGGATAAAACAACATAAATACAATTTAATAAAGCATAAGATAAAACAACATAAATACAATTTAATAAAGCATAGGATAAAACAACATAAATACAATTTAATAAAGCATAGGATAAAACAACATAAATACAATTTAGTAATGCATAGGATAAAACAACATAAATAAAATTTAATAACGCATAGGATAAAACAACATAAATACAATTTAATAAAGCATAAGATAAAACAACATAAATACAATTTAATAAAGCATAGGATAAAACAACATAAATACAATTTAATAAAGCATAGGATAAAACAAATTAAATACAATTTAGTAATGCATAGGATAAAACAACATAAATACAATTTAATAAAGCATAGGATAAAACAACATATATAAAATTTAATAAAGCATAGGTTAAAACAACATAAATACAATTTAATCAAGCATAGGCTAAAACAACATAAATACACTTTAATAAAGCATAGGATAAAACAAATTAAATACAATTTAGTAATGCATAGGATAAAACAACATAAATTCAATTTAATAAAGCATAGGATAAAACAACATAAATACAATTTAATAAAGCATAGGATAAAACAACATAAATACAATTTAATAAAGCATAAGATAAAACAACATGAATACAATTTAATAAAGCATAGGATAAAACAACGTAAATACAATTTAATAAATCATAGGATAAAACAACATAAATACAATTTAATAAAGCACAGGATAAAACAACATAAATAAAATTTAATAAAGCATAGGATAAAACAACATGAATACAATTTAAAAAAGCATAGGATAAAACAACGTAAATACTTTTTAATAAAGCATAGGATAAAACCACATAAATACAATTTAATAAAGCATAGGATAAAACAACATAAATAAAATTTAATAAAGCATAGGTTAAAACAACATAAATACAATTTAATAAAGCATAGGACAAAACAACATAAATACAATTTAATAAAGCATAGTTTAAAACAACATAAATACAATTTAATAAAGCATAGGATAAAACCACAGAAATACAATTTAATAAAGCATAGGATAAAACAACATAAATACAATTTAATAAAGCATAGGACAAAACAACATAAATACAATTTAATAACGCATAGGATAAAACAACATAAATACAATTTAATGAAACATAGGATAAACAACATAAATACAATTTAATAAAGCATAGGATAAAACAACATAAATACAATTTATAAAGCATAGGATAAAACAACATAAATACAATTTAATAAATCATAGGATAAAACAACATAAATTCAATTTAATAAAGCATAGGATAAAACTACATAAATACAATGTAATCAAGCATAGGCTAAAACAACATAAATACACTTTAATAAAGCATAGGATAAAACAAATTAAATACAATTTAATAAAGCATAGGATAAAACAACATAAATTCAATTTAATAAAGCATAGGATAAAACAACATAAATACAATTTAATAAAGCATAGGATAAAACAACATAAATACAATTTAATAAAGCATAAGATAAAACAACATGAATACAGTTTAATAAAGCATAGGATAAAACAACGTAAATACTTTTTAATAAAGCATAGGATAAAACCACATAAATACAAGTTAATAAAGCATAGGATAAAACAACATAAATAAAATTTAATAAAGCATAGGTTAAAACAACATAAATACAATTTAATAAATCATAGGATAAAACAACATAAATACAATTTAATAAAGCACAGGATAAAACAACATAAATAAAATTTAATAAAGCATAGGATAAAACAACATAAATACAATTTAATAAAGCATAGGATAAAACAACGTAAATACTTTTTAATAAAGCATAGTATAAAACCACATAAATACAATTTAATAAAGCATAGGATAAAACAACATAAATAAAATTTAATAAAGCTTAGGTTAAAACAACATAAATACAATTTAATAAAGCATAGGATAAAACAACATAAATACAATTTAATAAATCATAGGATAAAACAACATAAATACAATTTAATAAAGCAAAGGATAAAACAACATAAATACAATTTAATAAAGCATAGGATAAAACAACATAAATAAAATTTAATAAAGCATAGGATAAAACAACGTAAATACAATTTAATAAAGCATAGGATAAAACAACATAAATAAAATTTAATAAAGCATAGGATAAAACAACATAAATACAATTTAATAAAGCATAGGATAAAACAACGTAAATACAATTTAATAAAGCATAGGTTAAAACAGCATAAATGCAATTTAATAAAGCATAGGATAAAACAACATAATTACAATTTAATAAAGCATAGGATAAAACAACATAAATAAAATTTAATAACGCATAGGATAAAACAACATAAATACAATTTAATAAAGCATAAGATAAAACAACATAAATACAATTTAATAAAGCATAGGATAAAACAACATAAATACAATTTAATAAAGCATAGGATAAAACAACATAAATACAATTTAGTAATGCATAGGATAAAACAACATAAATAAAATTTAATAACGCATAGGATAAAACAACATAAATACAATTTAATAAAGCATAAGATAAAACAACATAAATACAATTTAATAAAGCATAGGATAAAACAACATAAATACAATTTAATAAAGCATAGGATAAAACAAATTAAATACAATTTAGTAATGCATAGGATAAAACAACATAAATACAATTTAATAAAGCATAGGATAAAACAACATATATAAAATTTAATAAAGCATAGGTTAAAACAACATAAATACAATTTAATCAAGCATAGGCTAAAACAACATAAATACACTTTAATAAAGCATAGGATAAAACAAATTAAATACAATTTAGTAATGCATAGGATAAAACAACATAAATTCAATTTAATAAAGCATAGGATAAAACAACATAAATACAATTTAATAAAGCATAGGATAAAACAACATAAATACAATTTAATAAAGCATAAGATAAAACAACATGAATACAATTTAATAAAGCATAGGATAAAACAACGTAAATACAATTTAATAAATCATAGGATAAAACAACATAAATACAATTTAATAAAGCACAGGATAAAACAACATAAATAAAATTTAATAAAGCATAGGATAAAACAACATGAATACAATTTAAAAAAGCATAGGATAAAACAACGTAAATACTTTTTAATAAAGCATAGGATAAAACCACATAAATACAATTTAATAAAGCATAGGATAAAACAACATAAATAAAATTTAATAAAGCATAGGTTAAAACAACATAAATACAATTTAATAAAGCATAGGACAAAACAACATAAATACAATTTAATAAAGCATAGTTTAAAACAACATAAATACAATTTAATAAAGCATAGGATAAAACCACAGAAATACAATTTAATAAAGCATAGGATAAAACAACATAAATACAATTTAATAAAGCATAGGACAAAACAACATAAATACAATTTAATAACGCATAGGATAAAACAACATAAATACAATTTAATGAAACATAGGATAAACAACATAAATACAATTTAATAAAGCATAGGACAAAACAACATAAATACAATTTAATAAAGCATAGTTTAATACAACATAAATACAATTTAATAAAGCATAGTTTAAAACAACATAAATACAATTTAATAAAGCATAGTTTAAAACAATATAAATACAATTTAATAAAGCATAATTAAAGCAACATAAATACAATTTAATAAAGCATAGTTTAAAACAACATAAATACAATTTAATAAAGCATAGTTTAAAACAACATAAATACAATTTAATAAAGCATAATTAAAACAACATAAATACAATTTAATAAAGCATAGGATAAAACAACATAAATAAAATTTAATAAAGCATAGGTTAAAACAACATAAATACAATTTAATAAAGCATAGGATAAAACAACATAAATACAATTTAATAAATCATAGGATAAAACAACATAAATACAATTTAATAAAGCATAGTTTAAAACAACATAAATACAATTTAATAAAGCATAGGATAAAACCACAGAAATACAATTTAATAAAGCATAGGATAAAACAACATAAATACAATTTAATAAAGCATAGGACAAAACAACATAAATACAATTTAATAACGCATAGGATAAAACAACATAAATTCAATTTAATGAAACATAGGATAAACAACATAAATACAATTTAATAAAGCATAGGACAAAAAAACATAAATACAATTTAATAAAGCATATGTTAAAACAACATAAATACAATTTAATAAAGCATAGTTTAAAACAACATAAATACAATTTAATAAAGCATAGTTTAAAACAACATAAATACAATTTAATAAAGCATAGTTTAAAACAACATAAATACAATTTAATAAAGCATAGTTTAAAACAACATAAATGCAATTTAATAAAGCATAGGATAAAACAACATAAATACAATTTAATAAAGCATAAGATAAAACAACATAAATACAATTTAATAAAGCATAGGATAAAACAACATAAATACAATTTAATAAAGCATAGGATAAAACAACATAAATACAATTTAATAAAGCATAGGATAAAACAACATAAATACAATTTAATAAAGCATAGGATACAACAACATATATAAAATTTAATAAAGCATAGGTTAAAACAACATAAATACAATTTAATAAAGCATAGGACAAAACAACATAAATACAATTTAATAAAGCATAGGATAAAACAACATAAATACAATTTAATGAAACTTAGGATAAACAACATAAATACAATTTAATAAAGCATAGGAAAAAACAACATAAATACAATTTAATAAAGCATAGGATAAAACAACATAAAAACAATTTAATAAAGCATAGGACAAAAAACATAAATACAATTTAATAAAGCATAGGATAAAACAACATAAATACAATTTAATGAAACATAGGATAAACAACATAAATACAATTTAATAAAGCATAGGAAAAAACAACATAAATACAATTTATAAAGCATAGGATAAAACAACATAAATACAATTTAATAAATCATAGGATAAAACAACATAAATACAATTTAATAAAGCATAGGATAAAACAACATAAATACAATGTAATCAAGCATAGGCTAAAACAACATAAATACACTTTAATAAAGCATAGGATAAAACAAATTAAATACAATTTAATAAAGCATAGGATAAAACAACATAAATTCAATTTAATAAAGCATAGGATAAAACAACATAAATACAATTTAATAAAGCATAGGATAAAACAACATAAATACAATTTAATAAAGCATAAGATAAAACAACATGAATACAGTTTAATAAAGCATAGGATAAAACAACGTAAATACTTTTTAATAAAGCATAGGATAAAACCACATAAATACAATTTAATAAAGCATAGGATAAAACAACATAAATAAAATTTAATAAAGCATAGGTTAAAACAACATAAATACAATTTAATAAATCATAGGATAAAACAACATAAATACAATTTAATAAAGCACAGGATAAAACAACATAAATAAAATTTAATAAAGCATAGGATAAAACAACATAAATACAATTTAATAAAGCATAGGATAAAACAACGTAAATACTTTTTAATAAAGCATAGTATAAAACCACATAAATACAATTTAATAAAGCATAGGATAAAACAACATAAATAAAATTTAATAAAGCTTAGGTTAAAACAACATAAATACAATTTAATAAAGCATAGGATAAAACAACATAAATACAATTTAATAAATCATAGGATAAAACAACATAAATACAATTTAATAAAGCACAGGATAAAACAACATAAATAAAATTTAATAAAGCATAGGATAAAACAACATAAATAAAATTTAATAAAGCATAGGATAAAACAACGTAAATACAATTTAATAAAGCATAGGATAAAACAACATAAATAAAATTTAATAAAGCATAGGATAAAACAACATAAATACAATTTAATAAAGCATAGGATAAAACAACGTAAATACAATTTAATAAAGCATAGGTTAAAACAGCATAAATGCAATTTAATAAAGCACAGGATAAAACAACATAATTACAATTTAATAAAGCATAGGATAAAACAACATAAATAAAATTTAATAAAGCATAGGATAAAACAACATAAATACAATTTAATAAAGCATAAGATAAAACAACATAAATACAATTTAATAAAGCATAGGATAAAACAACATAAATACAATTTAATAAAGCATAGGATAAAACAACATAAATACAATTTAATAAAGCATAGGATAAAACAACATAAATACAATTTAATAAAGCATAGTTTAAAACAACATAAATACAATTTAATAAAGCATAGTTTAAAACAACATAAATACAATTTAATAAAGCATAATTAAAACAACATAAATACAATTTAATAAAGCATAGGATAAAACAACATAAATAAAATTTAATAAAGCATAGGTTAAAACAACATAAATACAATTTAATAAAGCATAGGATAAAACAACATAAATACAATTTAATAAATCATAGGATAAAACAACATAAATACAATTTAATAAAGCATAGTTTAAAACAACATAAATACAATTTAATAAAGCATAGGATAAAACCACAGAAATACAATTTAATAAAGCATAGGATAAAACAACATAAATACAATTTAATAAAGCATAGGACAAAACAACATAAATACAATTTAATAACGCATAGGATAAAACAACATAAATTCAATTTAATGAAACATAGGATAAACAACATAAATACAATTTAATAAAGCATAGGACAAAAAAACATAAATACAATTTAATAAAGCATATGTTAAAACAACATAAATACAATTTAATAAAGCATAGTTTAAAACAACATAAATACAATTTAATAAAGCATAGTTTAAAACAACATAAATACAATTTAATAAAGCATAGTTTAAAACAACATAAATACAATTTAATAAAGCATAGTTTAAAACAACATAAATGCAATTTAATAAAGCATAGGATAAAACAACATAAATACAATTTAATAAAGCATAAGATAAAACAACATAAATACAATTTAATAAAGCATAGGATAAAACAACATAAATACAATTTAATAAAGCATAGGATAAAACAACATAAATACAATTTAATAAAGCATAGGATAAAACAACATAAATACAATTTAATAAAGCATAGGATACAACAACATATATAAAATTTAATAAAGCATAGGTTAAAACAACATAAATACAATTTAATAAAGCATAGGACAAAACAACATAAATACAATTTAATAAAGCATAGGATAAAACAACATAAATACAATTTAATGAAACTTAGGATAAACAACATAAATACAATTTAATAAAGCATAGGAAAAAACAACATAAATACAATTTAATAAAGCATAGGATAAAACAACATAAAAACAATTTAATAAAGCATAGGACAAAAAACATAAATACAATTTAATAAAGCATAGGATAAAACAACATAAATACAATTTAATGAAACATAGGATAAACAACATAAATACAATTTAATAAAGCATAGGAAAAAACAACATAAATACAATTTATAAAGCATAGGATAAAACAACATAAATACAATTTAATAAATCATAGGATAAAACAACATAAATACAATTTAATAAAGCATAGGATAAAACAACATAAATACAATGTAATCAAGCATAGGCTAAAACAACATAAATACACTTTAATAAAGCATAGGATAAAACAAATTAAATACAATTTAATAAAGCATAGGATAAAACAACATAAATTCAATTTAATAAAGCATAGGATAAAACAACATAAATACAATTTAATAAAGCATAGGATAAAACAACATAAATACAATTTAATAAAGCATAAGATAAAACAACATGAATACAGTTTAATAAAGCATAGGATAAAACAACGTAAATACTTTTTAATAAAGCATAGGATAAAACCACATAAATACAATTTAATAAAGCATAGGATAAAACAACATAAATAAAATTTAATAAAGCATAGGTTAAAACAACATAAATACAATTTAATAAATCATAGGATAAAACAACATAAATACAATTTAATAAAGCACAGGATAAAACAACATAAATAAAATTTAATAAAGCATAGGATAAAACAACATAAATACAATTTAATAAAGCATAGGATAAAACAACGTAAATACTTTTTAATAAAGCATAGTATAAAACCACATAAATACAATTTAATAAAGCATAGGATAAAACAACATAAATAAAATTTAATAAAGCTTAGGTTAAAACAACATAAATACAATTTAATAAAGCATAGGATAAAACAACATAAATACAATTTAATAAATCATAGGATAAAACAACATAAATACAATTTAATAAAGCACAGGATAAAACAACATAAATAAAATTTAATAAAGCATAGGATAAAACAACATAAATAAAATTTAATAAAGCATAGGATAAAACAACGTAAATACAATTTAATAAAGCATAGGATAAAACAACATAAATAAAATTTAATAAAGCATAGGATAAAACAACATAAATACAATTTAATAAAGCATAGGATAAAACAACGTAAATACAATTTAATAAAGCATAGGTTAAAACAGCATAAATGCAATTTAATAAAGCACAGGATAAAACAACATAATTACAATTTAATAAAGCATAGGATAAAACAACATAAATAAAATTTAATAAAGCATAGGATAAAACAACATAAATACAATTTAATAAAGCATAAGATAAAACAACATAAATACAATTTAATAAAGCATAGGATAAAACAACATAAATACAATTTAATAAAGCATAGGATAAAACAACATAAATACAATTTAATAAAGCATAGGATAAAACAACATAAATACAATTTAATAAAGCATAGGATAAAACAACATATATAAAATTTAATAAAGCATAGGTTAAAACAACATAAATACAATTTAATAAAGCATAGGATAAAACAACATAAATACAATTTAATAAAGCATAGGATAAAACAACATAAATACAATTTAATAAAGCATAAGATAAAACAACATGAATACAGTTTAATAAAGCATAGGATAAAACAACGTAAATACTTTTTAATAAAGCATAGGATAAAACCACATAAATACAATTTAATAAAGCATAGGATAAAACAACATAAATAAAATTTAATAAAGCATAGGTTAAAACAACATAAATACAATTTAATAAATCATAGGATAAAACAACATAAATACAATTTAATAAAGCACAGGATAAAACAACATAAATAAAATTTAATAAAGCATAGGATAAAACAACATAAATACAATTTAATAAAGCATAGGATAAAACAACGTAAATACTTTTTAATAAAGCATAGTATAAAACCACATAAATACAATTTAATAAAGCATAGGATAAAACAACATAAATAAAATTTAATAAAGCTTAGGTTAAAACAACATAAATACAATTTAATAAAGCATAGGATAAAACACCATAAATACAATTTAATAAATCATAGGATAAAACAACATAAATACAATTTAATAAAGCACAGGATAAAACAACATAAATAAAATTTAATAAAGCATAGGATAAAACAACATAAATAAAATTTAATAAAGCATAGGATAAAACAACGTAAATACAATTTAATAAAGCATAGGATAAAACAACATAAATAAAATTTAATAAAGCATAGGATAAAACAACATAAATACAATTTAATAAAGCATAGGATAAAACAACGTAAATACAATTTAATAAAGCATAGGTTAAAACAGCATAAATGCAATTTAATAAAGCACAGGATAAAACAACATAATTACAATTTAATAAAGCATAGGATAAAACAACATAAATAAAATTTAATAAAGCATAGGATAAAACAACATAAATACAATTTAATAAAGCATAAGATAAAACAACATAAATACAATTTAATAAAGCATAGGATAAAACAACATAAATACAATTTAATAAAGCATAGGATAAAACAACATAAATACAATTTAATAAAGCATAGGATAAAACAACATAAATACAATTTAATAAAGCATAGGATAAAACAACATATATACAATTTAATAAAGCATAGGTTAAAACAACATAAATACAATTTAATAAAGCATAGGACAAAACAACATAAATACAATTTAATAAAGCATAGTTTAAAACAACATAAATACAATTTAATAAAGCATAGGATAAAACCACAGAAATACAATTTAATAAAGCATAGGATAAAACAACATAAATACAATTTAATAAAGCATAGGATAAAACAACATAAATACAATTTAATAAAGCATAGGATAAAACCACATAAATACAATTTAATAAAGCATAGGACAAAACAACATAAATACAATTTAATAACGCATAGGATAAAACAACATAAATACAATTTAATAAAGCATAGGACAAAACAACATAAATACAATTTAATAAAGCATAGGACAAAACAACATAAATACAATTTAATAAAGCATATGTTAAAACAACATAAATACAATTTAATAAAGCATAGTTTAAAACAACATAAATACAATTTAATAAAGCATAGTTTAAAACAACATAAATACAATTTAATAAAGCATAGTTTAAAACAACATAAATACAATTTAATAAAGCATAGTTTAAAACAACATAAATACAATTTAATAAAGCATTAGATAAAACAACATGAATATAATTTAGTAAAGCATAAGATAAAACAACATAAATACAATTTAATAAAGCATAGGATAAAACCACAGAATACAATTTAATAAAGCATAGGATAAAACAACATAAATACAATTTAATAAAGCATAGGAAAAAACAACATAAATACAATTTAATAAAGCATAGGATAAAACAACATAAATACAATTTAATGAAACATAGGATATACAACATAAATACAATTTAATAAAGCATAGGGCAAAACAACATAAATACAATTTAATAAAGCATATGTTAAAACAACATAAATACAATTTAATAAAGCATAAGATAAAACAACATGAATACAATTTAGTAAAGCATAAGATAAAACAACATGAATACAATTTAATAAAGCATAGGTTAAAACAACATAAATACAATTCAAGAAAGCATAGGATAAAACTACATCAATACATTTTAATAAAGCATAGGATAAAACAACATAAATACAATTTAATAAAGCATAGGACAAAACAACATAAATACAATTTAATAAAGCATAGGATAAAACAACATAAATACAATTTATAAAGCATAGGATAAAACAACATAAATACAATTTAATAAAGCATAGGATAAAACAACATAAATACAATTTAATAAAACATAGGATAAAACAACATAAATACAATTTAATCAAGCATAGGCTAAAACAACATAAATACACTATAATAAAGCATAGGATAAAACAAATTAAATACAATTTAGTAATGCATAGGATAAAACAACATAAATTCAATTTAATAAAGCATAGGATAAAACAACATAAATACAATTTAATAAAGCATAGGATAAAACAACATAAATACAATTTAATAAAGCATAAGATAAAACAACATGAATACAATTTAATAAAGCATAGGATAAAACAACGTAAATACAATTTAATAAATCATAGGATAAAACAACATAAATACAATTTAATAAAGCACAGGATAAAACAACATAAATAAAATTTAATAAAGCATAGGATAAAACAACATGAATACAATTTAAAAAAGCATAGGATAAAACAACGTAAATACTTTTTAATAAAGCATAGGATAAAACCACATAAATACAATTTAATAAAGCATAGGATAAAACAACATAAATAAAATTTAATAAAGCATAGGTTAAAACAACATAAATACAATTTAATAAAGCATAGGACAAAACAACATAAATACAATTTAATAAAGCATAGTTTAAAACAACATAAATACAATTTAATAAAGCATAGGATAAAACCACAGAAATACAATTTAATAAAGCATAGGATAAAACAACATAAATACAATTTAATAAAGCATAGGACAAAACAACATAAATACAATTTAATAACGCATAGGATAAAACAACATAAATACAATTTAATGAAACATAGGATAAACAACATAAATACAATTTAATAAAGCATAGGACAAAACAACATAAATACAATTTAATAAAGCATATGTTAAAACAACATAAATACAATTTAATAAAGCATAGTTTAATACAACATAAATACAATTTAATAAAGCATAGTTTAAAACAACATAAATACAATTTAATAAAGCATAGTTTAAAACAACATAAATACAATTTAATAAAGCATAATTAAAACAACATAAATACAATTTAATAAAGCATTAGATAAAACAACATGAATATAATTTAGTAAAGCATAAGATAAAACAACATGAATACAATTTAATAAAGCATAGGATAAAACAACATAAATAAAATTTAATAAAGCATAGGTTAAAACAACATAAATACAATTTAATAAAGCATAGTTTAAAACAACATAAATACAATTTAATAAAGCATTAGATAAAACAACATGAATATAATTTAGTAAAGCATAAGATAAAACAACATGAATACAATTTAATAAAGCATAGGATAAAACAACATAAATAAAATTTAATAAAGCATAGGTTAAAACAACATAAATACAATTTAATAAAGCATAGTTTAAAACAACATAAATACAATTTAATAAAGCATAGGATAAAACCACAGAAATACAATTTAATAAAGCATAGGATAAAACAACATAAATACAATTTAATAAAGCATATGACAAAACAACATAAATACAATTTAATAAAGCATAGGATAAAACAACATAAATAAAATTTAATAAAGCATAGGATAAAACAACATAAATACAATTTAATGAAACATAGGATAAACAACATAAATACAATTTAATAAAGCATAGAAAAAACAACATAAATACAATTTAATAAAGCATAGGATATACAACATAAATACAATTTAATAAAGCATAGGGCAAAACAACATAAATACAATTTAATAAAGCATATGTTTAAACAACATAAATACAATTTAATAAAGCATAAGATAAAACAACATGAATATAATTTAGTAAAACATAAGATAAAACAACATGAATACAATTTAATAAAGCATAGGTTAAAACAACATAAATACAATTCAAGAAAGCATAGGATAAAACTACATAAATACATTTTAATAAAGCATAGGATAAAACAACATAAATACAATTTAATAAAGCATAGGTTAAAACAACATAAATACAATTTAATAAAGCATAGGACAAAACAACATAAATACAATTTAATAAAGCATAGGATAAAACAACATAAATACAATTTATAAAGCATAGGATAAAACAACATAAATACAATTTAATAAAGCATTGGATAAAACAACATAAATACAATTTAATAAAGCATAGGATAAAACAACATAAATACAATTTAATCAAGCATAGGCTAAAACAACATAAATACACTTTAATAAAGCATAGGATAAAACAAATTAAATACAATTTAATAAAGCATAGGATAAAACAACGTAAATACTTTTTAATAAAGCATAGGATAAAACCACATAAATACAATTTAATAAAGCATAGGATAAAACAACATAAATAAAATTTAATAAAGCATAGGTTAAAACAACATAAATACAATTTAATAAAGCATAGGATAAAACAACATAAATACAATTTAATAAATCATAGGATAAAACAACATAAATACAATTTAATAAAGCACAGGATAAAACAACTTAAATAAAATTTAAAAAAGCATAGGATAAAACAACATAAATAAAATTTAATAAAGCATAGGATAAAACAACGTAAATACAATTTAATAAAGCATAGGATAAAACAACATAAATAAAATTTAATAAAGCATAGGATAAAACAACATAAATACAATTTAATAAAGCATAGGATAAAACAACATAAATAAAACTTAATAAAGCATAGGATAAAACAACATAAATACAATTTAATAAAGCATAAGATAAAACAACATAAATACAATTTAATAAAGCATAGGATAAAACAACATAAATACAATTTAATAAAGCATAGGATAAAACAACATAAATACAATTTAATAAAGCATAGGATAAAACAACATAAATACAATTTAATAAAGCATAGGATAAAACAACATAAATAAAATTTAATAAAGCATAGGTTAAAACAACATAAATACAATTTAATAAAGCATAGGACAAAACAACATAAATACAATTTAATAAAGCATAGTTTAAAACAACATAAATACAATTTAATAAAGCATAGGATAAAACCACAGAAATACAATTTAATAAAGCATAGGATAAAACAACATAAATACAATTTAATAAAGCATAGGACAAAACAACATAAATACAATTTAATAACGCATAGGATAAAACAACATAAATTCAATTTAATGAAACATAGGATAAACAACATAAATACAATTTAATAAAGCATAGGACAAAAAAACATAAATACAATTTAATAAAGCATATGTTAAAACAACATAAATACAATTTAATAAAGCATAGTTTAAAACAACATAAATACAATTTAATAAAGCATAGTTTAAAACAACTTAAATACAATTTAATAAAGCATAGTTTAAAACAACATAAATACAATTTAATAAAGCATAGTTTAAAACAACATAAATGCAATTTAATAAAGCATAGGATAAAACCACAGAAATACAATTTAATAAAGCATAGGATAAAACAACATAAAAACAATTTAATAAAGCATAGGACAAAAAACATAAATACAATTTAATAAAGCATAGGATAAAACAACATAAATACAATTTAATGAAACATAGGATAAACAACATAAATACAATTTAATAAAGCATAGGAAAAAACAACATAAATACAATTTAATAAAGCATAGGATAAAACAACATAAATACAATTTAATGAAACATAGGATATACAACATAAATACAATTTAATAAAGCATATGTTAAAACAACATAAATACAATTTAATAAAGCATAAGATAAAACAACATGAATATAATTTAGTAAAGCATAAGATAAAACAACATGAATACAATTTAATAAAGCATAGGTTAAAACAACATAAATACAATTCAAGAAAGCATAGGATAAAACTACATAAATACATTTTAATAAAGCATAGGATAAAACAACATAAATACAATTTAATAAAGCATAGGTTAAAACAACATAAATACAATTTAATAAAGCATAGGACAAAACAACATAAATACAATTTAATAAAGCATAGGATAAAACAACATAAATACAATTTATAAAGCATAGGATAAAACAACATAAATACAATTTAATAAATCATAGGATAAAACAACATAAATACAATTTAATAAAGCATAGGATAAAACAACATAAATACAATGTAATCAAGCATAGGCTAAAACAACATAAATACACTTTAATAAAGCATAGGATAAAACAAATTAAATACAATTTAATAAAGCATAGGATAAAACAACATAAATTCAATTTAATAAAGCATAGGATAAAACAACATAAATACAATTTAATAAAGCATAAGATAAAACAACATGAATACAGTTTAATAAAGCATAGGATAAAACAACGTAAATACTTTTTAATAAAGCATAGGATAAAACCACATAAATACAATTTAATAAAGCATAGGATAAAACAACATAAATAAAATTTAATAAAGCATAGGTTAAAACAACATAAATACAATTTAATAAATCATAGGATAAAACAACATAAATACAATTTAATAAAGCACAGGATAAAACAACATAAATAAAATTTAATAAAGCATAGGATAAAACAACATAAATACAATTTAATAAAGCATAGGATAAAACAACGTAAATACTTTTTAATAAAGCATAGTATAAAACCACATAAATACAATTTAATAAAGCATAGGATAAAACAACATAAATAAAATTTAATAAAGCTTAGGTTAAAACAACATAAATACAATTTAATAAAGCATAGGATAAAACAACATAAATACAATTTAATAAATCATAGGATAAAACAACATAAATACAATTTAATAAAGCACAGGATAAAACAACATAAATAAAATTTAATAAAGCATAGGTTAAAACAACATAAATACAATTTAATAAAGCATAGGACAAAACAACATAAATACAATTTAATAAAGCATAGTTTAAAACAACATAAATACAATTTAATAAAGCATAGGATAAAACCACAGAAATACAATTTAATAAAGCATAGGATAAAACAACATAAATACAATTTAATAAAGCATAGGACAAAACAACATAAATACAATTTAATAACGCATAGGATAAAACAACATAAATACAATTTAATGAAACATAGGATAAACAACATAAATACAATTTAATAAAGCATAGGACAAAACAACATAAATACAATTTAATAAAGCATATGTTAAAACAACATAAATACAATTTAATAAAGCATAGTTTAATACAACATAAATACAATTTAATAAAGCATAGTTTAAAACAACATAAATACAATTTAATAAAGCATAGTTTAAAACAACATAAATACAATTTAATAAAGCATAATTAAAACAACATAAATACAATTTAATAAAGCATTAGATAAAACAACATGAATATAATTTATTAAAGCATAAGATAAAACAACATGAATACAATTTAATAAAGCATAGGATAAAACAACATAAATAAAATTTAATAAAGCATAGGTTAAAACAACATAAATGCAATTTAATAAAGCATAGTTTAAAACAACATAAATACAATTTAATAAAGCATTAGATAAAACAACATGAATATAATTTAGTAAAGCATAAGATAAAACAACATGAATACAATTTAATAAAGCATAGGATAAAACAACATAAATAAAATTTAATAAAGCATAGGTTAAAACAACATAAATACAATTTAATAAAGCATAGTTTAAAACAACATAAATACAATTTAATAAAGCATAGGATAAAACCACAGAAATACAATTTAATAAAGCATAGGATAAAACAACATAAATACAATTTAATAAAGCATATGACAAAACAACATAAATACAATTTAATAAATCATAGGATAAAACAACATAAATACAATTTAATAAAGCACAGGATAAAACAACATAAATAAAATTTAAAAAAGCATAGGATAAAACAACATAAATAAAATTTAATAAAGCATAGGATAAAACAACGTAAATACAATTTAATAAAGCATAGGATAAAACAACATAAATAAAATTTAATAAAGCATAGGATAAAACAACATAAATACAATTTAATAAAGCATAAGATAAAACAACATAAATACAATTTAATAAAGCATAGGATAAAACAACATAAATACAATTTAATAAAGCATAGGATAAAACAACATAAATACAATTTAATAAAGCATAGGATAAAACAACATAAATACAATTTAATAAAGCATAGGATAAAACAACATAAATAAAATTTAATAAAGCATAGGTTAAAACAACATAAATACAATTTAATAAAGCATAGGACAAAACAACATAAATACAATTTAATAAAGCATAGTTTAAAACAACATAAATACAATTTAATAAAGCATAGGATAAAACCACAGAAATACAATTTAATAAAGCATAGGAAAAAACAACATAAATACAATTTAATAAAGCATAGGATAAAACAACATAAAAACAATTTAATAAAGCATAGGACAAAAAACATAAATACAATTTAATAAAGCATAGGATAAAACAACATAAATACAATTTAATGAAACATAGGATAAACAACATAAATACAATTTAATAAAGCATAGGAAAAAACAACATAAATACAATTTAATAAAGCATAGGATAAAACAACATAAATACAATTTAATGAAACATAGGATATACAACATAAATACAATTTAATAAAGCATATGTTAAAACAACATAAATACAATTTAATAAAGCATAAGATAAAACAACATGAATATAATTTAGTAAAGCATAAGATAAAACAACATGAATATAATTTAATAAAGCATAGGTTAAAACAACATAAATACAATTCAAGAAAGCATAGGATAAAACTACATAAATACATTTTAATGAAGCATAGGATAAAACAACATAAATACAATTTAATAAAGCATAGGTTAAAACAACATAAATACAATTTAATAAAGCATAGGACAAAACAACATAAATACAATTTAATAAAGCATAGGATAAACCAACATAAATACAATTTATAAAGCATAGGATAAAACAACATAAATACAATTTAATAAATCATAGGATAAAACAACATAAATACAATTTAATAAAGCATAGGATAAAACAACATAAATACAATGTAATCAAGCATAGGCTAAAACAACATAAATACACTTTAATAAAGCATAGGATAAAACAAATTAAATACAATTTAATAAAGCATAGGATAAAACAACATAAATTCAATTTAATAAAGCATAGGATAAAACAACATAAATACAATTTAATAAAGCATAGGATAAAACAACATAAATACAATTTAATAAAGCATAAGATAAAACAACATGAATACAGTTTAATAAAGCATAGGATAAAACAACGTAAATACTTTTTAATAAAGCATAGGATAAAACCACATAAATACAATTTAATAAAGCATAGGATAAAACAACATAAATAAAATTTAATAAAGCATAGGTTAAAACAACATAAATACAATTTAATAAATCATAGGATAAAACAACATAAATACAATTTAATAAAGCACAGGATAAAACAACATAAATAAAATTTAATAAAGCATAGGATAAAACAACATAAATACAATTTAATAAAGCATAGGATAAAACAACGTAAATACTTTTTAATAAAGCATAGTATAAAACCACATAAATACAATTTAATAAAGCATAGGATAAAACAACATAAATAAAATTTAATAAAGCTTAGGTTAAAACAACATAAATACAATTTAATAAAGCATAGGATAAAACAACATAAATACAATTTAATAAATCATAGGATAAAACAACATAAATACAATTTAATAAAGCACAGGATAAAACAACATAAATAAAATTTAATAAAGCATAGGATAAAACAACATAAATAAAATTTAATAAAGCATAGGATAAAACAACGTAAATACAATTTAATAAAGCATAGGATAAAACAACATAAATAAAATTTAATAAAGCATAGGATAAAACAACATAAATACAATTTAATAAAGCATAGGATAAAACAACGTAAATACAATTTAATAAAGCATAGGTTAAAACAGCATAAATGCAATTTAATAAAGCACAGGATAAAACAACATAATTACAATTTAATAAAGCATAGGATAAAACAACATAAATAAAATTTAATAAAGCATAGGATAAAACAACATAAATACAATTTAATAAAGCATAAGATAAAACAACATAAATACAATTTAATAAAGCATAGGATAAAACAACATAAATACAATTTAATAAAGCATAGGATAAAACAACATAAATACAATTTAATAAAGCATAGGATAAAACAACATAAATACAATTTAATAAAGCATAGGATAAAACAACATATATAAAATTTAATAAAGCATAGGTTAAAACAACATAAATACAATTTAATAAAGCATAGGATAAAACAACATAAATACAATTTAATAAAGCATAGGATAAAACAACATAAATACAATTTAATAAAGCATAAGATAAAACAACATGAATACAGTTTATTAAAGCATAGGATAAAACAACGTAAATACTTTTTAATAAAGCATAGGATAAAACCACATAAATACAATTTAATAAAGCATAGGATAAAACAACATAAATAAAATTTAATAAAGCATAGGTTAAAACAACATAAATACAATTTAATAAATCATAGGATAAAACAACATAAATACAATTTAATAAAGCACAGGATAAAACAACATAAATAAAATTTAATAAAGCATAGGATAAAACAACATAAATACAATTTAATAAAGCATAGGATAAAACAACGTAAATACTTTTTAATAAAGCATAGTATAAAACCACATAAATACAATTTAATAAAGCATAGGATAAAACAACATAAATAAAATTTAATAAAGCTTAGGTTAAAACAACATAAATACAATTTAATAAAGCATAGGATAAAACACCATAAATACAATTTAATAAATCATAGGATAAAACAACATAAATACAATTTAATAAAGCACAGGATAAAACAACATAAATAAAATTTAATAAAGCATAGGATAAAACAACATAAATAAAATTTAATAAAGCATAGGATAAAACAACGTAAATACAATTTAATAAAGCATAGGATAAAACAACATAAATAAAATTTAATAAAGCATAGGATAAAACAACATAAATACAATTTAATAAAGCATAGGATAAAACAACGTAAATACAATTTAATAAAGCATAGGTTAAAACAGCATAAATGCAATTTAATAAAGCACAGGATAAAACAACATAATTACAATTTAATAAAGCATAGGATAAAACAACATAAATAAAATTTAATAAAGCATAGGATAAAACAACATAAATACAATTTAATAAAGCATAAGATAAAACAACATAAATACAATTTAATAAAGCATAGGATAAAACAACATAAATACAATTTAATAAAGCATAGGATAAAACAACATAAATACAATTTAATAAAGCATAGGATAAAACAACATAAATACAATTTAATAAAGCATAGGATAAAACAACATATATAAAATTTAATAAAGCATAGGTTAAAACAACATAAATACAATTTAATAAAGCATAGGACAAAACAACATAAATACAATTTAATAAAGCATAGTTTAAAACAACATAAATACAATTTAATAAAGCATAGGATAAAACCACAGAAATACAATTTAATAAAGCATAGGATAAAACAACATAAATACAATTTAATAAAGCATAGGATAAAACAACATAAATACAATTTAATAAAGCATAGGATAAAACCACATAAATACAATTTAATAAAGCATAGGACAAAACAACATAAATACAATTTAATAACGCATAGGATAAAACAACATAAATACAATTTAATAAAGCATAGGACAAAACAACATAAATACAATTTAATAAAGCATAGGACAAAACAACATAAATACAATTTAATAAAGCATATGTTAAAACAACATAAATACAATTTAATAAAGCATAGTTTAAAACAACATAAATACAATTTAATAAAGCATAGTTTAAAACAACATAAATACAATTTAATAAAGCATAGTTTAAAACAACATAAATACAATTTAATAAAGCATAGTTTAAAACAACATAAATACAATTTAATAAAGCATTAGATAAAACAACATGAATATAATTTAGTAAAGCATAAGATAAAACAACATAAATACAATTTAATAAAGCATAGGATAAAACCACAGAATACAATTTAATAAAGCATAGGATAAAACAACATAAATACAATTTAATAAAGCATAGGAAAAAACAACATAAATACAATTTAATAAAGCATAGGATAAAACAACATAAATACAATTTAATGAAACATAGGATATACAACATAAATACAATTTAATAAAGCATAGGGCAAAACAACATAAATACAATTTAATAAAGCATATGTTAAAACAACATAAATACAATTTAATAAAGCATAAGATAAAACAACATGAATACAATTTAGTAAAGCATAAGATAAAACAACATGAATACAATTTAATAAAGCATAGGTTAAAACAACATAAATACAATTCAAGAAAGCATAGGATAAAACTACATAAATACATTTTAATAAAGCATAGGATAAAACAACATAAATACAATTTAATAAAGCATAGGACAAAACAACATAAATACAATTTAATAAAGCATAGGATAAAACAACATAAATACAATTTATAAAGCATAGGATAAAACAACATAAATACAATTTAATAAAGCATAGGATAAAACAACATAAATACAATTTAATAAAACATAGGATAAAACAACATAAATACAATTTAATCAAGCATAGGCTAAAACAACATAAATACACTATAATAAAGCATAGGATAAAACAAATTAAATACAATTTAGTAATGCATAGGATAAAACAACATAAATTCAATTTAATAAAGCATAGGATAAAACAACATAAATACAATTTAATAAAGCATAGGATAAAACAACATAAATACAATTTAATAAAGCATAAGATAAAACAACATGAATACAATTTAATAAAGCATAGGATAAAACAACGTAAATACAATTTAATAAATCATAGGATAAAACAACATAAATACAATTTAATAAAGCACAGGATAAAACAACATAAATAAAATTTAATAAAGCATAGGATAAAACAACATGAATACAATTTAAAAAAGCATAGGATAAAACAACGTAAATACTTTTTAATAAAGCATAGGATAAAACCACATAAATACAATTTAATAAAGCATAGGATAAAACAACATAAATAAAATTTAATAAAGCATAGGACAAAACAACATAAATACAATTTAATAAAGCATAGGATAAAACAACATAAATACAATTTATAAAGCATAGGATAAAACAACATAAATACAATTTAATAAATCATAGGATAAAACAACATAAATACAATTTAATAAAGCATAGGTTAAAACAGCATAAATGCAATTTAATAAAGCACAGGATAAAACAACATAATTACAATTTAATAAAGCATAGGATAAAACAACATAAATAAAATTTAATAAAGCATAGGATAAAACAACATAAATACAATTTAATAAAGCATAAGATAAAACAACATAAATACAATTTAATAAAGCATAGGATAAAACAACATAAATACAATTTAATAAAGCATAGGATAAAACAACATAAATACAATTTAATAAAGCATAGGATAAAACAACATAAATACAATTTAATAAAGCATAGGATAAAACAACATATATAAAATTTAATAAAGCATAGGTTAAAACAACATAAATACAATTTAATAAAGCATAGGATAAAACAACATAAATACAATTTAATAAAGCATAGGATAAAACAACATAAATACAATTTAATAAAGCATAAGATAAAACAACATGAATACAGTTTATTAAAGCATAGGATAAAACAACGTAAATACTTTTTAATAAAGCATAGGATAAAACCACATAAATACAATTTAATAAAGCATAGGATAAAACAACATAAATAAAATTTAATAAAGCATAGGTTAAAACAACATAAATACAATTTAATAAATCATAGGATAAAACAACATAAATACAATTTAATAAAGCACAGGATAAAACAACATAAATAAAATTTAATAAAGCATAGGATAAAACAACATAAATACAATTTAATAAAGCATAGGATAAAACAACGTAAATACTTTTTAATAAAGCATAGTATAAAACCACATAAATACAATTTAATAAAGCATAGGATAAAACAACATAAATAAAATTTAATAAAGCTTAGGTTAAAACAACATAAATACAATTTAATAAAGCATAGGATAAAACACCATAAATACAATTTAATAAATCATAGGATAAAACAACATAAATACAATTTAATAAAGCATAGGACAAAACAACATAAATACAATTTAATAACGCATAGGATAAAACAACATAAATACAATTTAATGAAACATAGGATAAACAACATAAATACAATTTAATAAAGCATAGGACAAAACAACATAAATACAATTTAATAAAGCATATGTTAAAACAACATAAATACAATTTAATAAAGCATAGTTTAATACAACATAAATACAATTTAATAAAGCATAGTTTAAAACAACATAAATACAATTTAATAAAGCATAGTTTAAAACAACATAAATACAATTTAATAAAGCATAATTAAAACAACATAAATACAATTTAATAAAGCATTAGATAAAACAACATGAATATAATTTAGTAAAGCATAAGATAAAACAACATGAATACAATTTAATAAAGCATAGGATAAAACAACATAAATAAAATTTAATAAAGCATAGGTTAAAACAACATAAATACAATTTAATAAAGCATAGTTTAAAACAACATAAATACAATTTAATAAAGCATTAGATAAAACAACATGAATATAATTTAGTAAAGCATAAGATAAAACAACATGAATACAATTTAATAAAGCATAGGATAAAACAACATAAATAAAATTTAATAAAGCATAGGTTAAAACAACATAAATACAATTTAATAAAGCATAGTTTAAAACAACATAAATACAATTTAATAAAGCATAGGATAAAACCACAGAAATACAATTTAATAAAGCATAGGATAAAACAACATAAATACAATTTAATAAAGCATATGACAAAACAACATAAATACAATTTAATAAAGCATAGGATAAAACAACATAAATAAAATTTAATAAAGCATAGGATAAAACAACATAAATACAATTTAATGAAACATAGGATAAACAACATAAATACAATTTAATAAAGCATAGAAAAAACAACATAAATACAATTTAATAAAGCATAGGATATACAACATAAATACAATTTAATAAAGCATAGGGCAAAACAACATAAATACAATTTAATAAAGCATATGTTTAAACAACATAAATACAATTTAATAAAGCATAAGATAAAACAACATGAATATAATTTAGTAAAACATAAGATAAAACAACATGAATACAATTTAATAAAGCATAGGTTAAAACAACATAAATACAATTCAAGAAAGCATAGGATAAAACTACATAAATACATTTTAATAAAGCATAGGATAAAACAACATAAATACAATTTAATAAAGCATAGGTTAAAACAACATAAATACAATTTAATAAAGCATAGGACAAAACAACATAAATACAATTTAATAAAGCATAGGATAAAACAACATAAATACAATTTATAAAGCATAGGATAAAACAACATAAATACAATTTAATAAAGCATTGGATAAAACAACATAAATACAATTTAATAAAGCATAGGATAAAACAACATAAATACAATTTAATCAAGCATAGGCTAAAACAACATAAATACACTTTAATAAAGCATAGGATAAAACAAATTAAATACAATTTAATAAAGCATAGGATAAAACAACGTAAATACTTTTTAATAAAGCATAGGATAAAACCACATAAATACAATTTAATAAAGCATAGGATAAAACAACATAAATAAAATTTAATAAAGCATAGGTTAAAACAACATAAATACAATTTAATAAAGCATAGGATAAAACAACATAAATACAATTTAATAAATCATAGGATAAAACAACATAAATACAATTTAATAAAGCACAGGATAAAACAACTTAAATAAAATTTAAAAAAGCATAGGATAAAACAACATAAATAAAATTTAATAAAGCATAGGATAAAACAACGTAAATACAATTTAATAAAGCATAGGATAAAACAACATAAATAAAATTTAATAAAGCATAGGATAAAACAACATAAATACAATTTAATAAAGCATAGGATAAAACAACATAAATAAAACTTAATAAAGCATAGGATAAAACAACATAAATACAATTTAATAAAGCATAAGATAAAACAACATAAATACAATTTAATAAAGCATAGGATAAAACAACATAAATACAATTTAATAAAGCATAGGATAAAACAACATAAATACAATTTAATAAAGCATAGGATAAAACAACATAAATACAATTTAATAAAGCATAGGATAAAACAACATAAATAAAATTTAATAAAGCATAGGTTAAAACAACATAAATACAATTTAATAAAGCATAGGACAAAACAACATAAATACAATTTAATAAAGCATAGTTTAAAACAACATAAATACAATTTAATAAAGCATAGGATAAAACCACAGAAATACAATTTAATAAAGCATAGGATAAAACAACATAAATACAATTTAATAAAGCATAGGACAAAACAACATAAATACAATTTAATAACGCATAGGATAAAACAACATAAATTCAATTTAATGAAACATAGGATAAACAACATAAATACAATTTAATAAAGCATAGGACAAAAAAACATAAATACAATTTAATAAAGCATATGTTAAAACAACATAAATACAATTTAATAAAGCATAGTTTAAAACAACATAAATACAATTTAATAAAGCATAGTTTAAAACAACTTAAATACAATTTAATAAAGCATAGTTTAAAACAACATAAATACAATTTAATAAAGCATAGTTTAAAACAACATAAATGCAATTTAATAAAGCATAGGATAAAACCACAGAAATACAATTTAATAAAGCATAGGATAAAACAACATAAAAACAATTTAATAAAGCATAGGACAAAAAACATAAATACAATTTAATAAAGCATAGGATAAAACAACATAAATACAATTTAATGAAACATAGGATAAACAACATAAATACAATTTAATAAAGCATAGGAAAAAACAACATAAATACAATTTAATAAAGCATAGGATAAAACAACATAAATACAATTTAATGAAACATAGGATATACAACATAAATACAATTTAATAAAGCATATGTTAAAACAACATAAATACAATTTAATAAAGCATAAGATAAAACAACATGAATATAATTTAGTAAAGCATAAGATAAAACAACATGAATACAATTTAATAAAGCATAGGTTAAAACAACATAAATACAATTCAAGAAAGCATAGGATAAAACTACATAAATACATTTTAATAAAGCATAGGATAAAACAACATAAATACAATTTAATAAAGCATAGGTTAAAACAACATAAATACAATTTAATAAAGCATAGGACAAAACAACATAAATACAATTTAATAAAGCATAGGATAAAACAACATAAATACAATTTATAAAGCATAGGATAAAACAACATAAATACAATTTAATAAATCATAGGATAAAACAACATAAATACAATTTAATAAAGCATAGGATAAAACAACATAAATACAATGTAATCAAGCATAGGCTAAAACAACATAAATACACTTTAATAAAGCATAGGATAAAACAAATTAAATACAATTTAATAAAGCATAGGATAAAACAACATAAATTCAATTTAATAAAGCATAGGATAAAACAACATAAATACAATTTAATAAAGCATAAGATAAAACAACATGAATACAGTTTAATAAAGCATAGGATAAAACAACGTAAATACTTTTTAATAAAGCATAGGATAAAACCACATAAATACAATTTAATAAAGCATAGGATAAAACAACATAAATAAAATTTAATAAAGCATAGGTTAAAACAACATAAATACAATTTAATAAATCATAGGATAAAACAACATAAATACAATTTAATAAAGCACAGGATAAAACAACATAAATAAAATTTAATAAAGCATAGGATAAAACAACATAAATACAATTTAATAAAGCATAGGATAAAACAACGTAAATACTTTTTAATAAAGCATAGTATAAAACCACATAAATACAATTTAATAAAGCATAGGATAAAACAACATAAATAAAATTTAATAAAGCTTAGGTTAAAACAACATAAATACAATTTAATAAAGCATAGGATAAAACAACATAAATACAATTTAATAAATCATAGGATAAAACAACATAAATACAATTTAATAAAGCACAGGATAAAACAACATAAATAAAATTTAATAAAGCATAGGTTAAAACAACATAAATACAATTTAATAAAGCATAGGACAAAACAACATAAATACAATTTAATAAAGCATAGTTTAAAACAACATAAATACAATTTAATAAAGCATAGGATAAAACCACAGAAATACAATTTAATAAAGCATAGGATAAAACAACATAAATACAATTTAATAAAGCATAGGACAAAACAACATAAATACAATTTAATAACGCATAGGATAAAACAACATAAATACAATTTAATGAAACATAGGATAAACAACATAAATACAATTTAATAAAGCATAGGACAAAACAACATAAATACAATTTAATAAAGCATATGTTAAAACAACATAAATACAATTTAATAAAGCATAGTTTAATACAACATAAATACAATTTAATAAAGCATAGTTTAAAACAACATAAATACAATTTAATAAAGCATAGTTTAAAACAACATAAATACAATTTAATAAAGCATAATTAAAACAACATAAATACAATTTAATAAAGCATTAGATAAAACAACATGAATATAATTTATTAAAGCATAAGATAAAACAACATGAATACAATTTAATAAAGCATAGGATAAAACAACATAAATAAAATTTAATAAAGCATAGGTTAAAACAACATAAATACAATTTAATAAAGCATAGTTTAAAACAACATAAATACAATTTAATAAAGCATTAGATAAAACAACATGAATATAATTTAGTAAAGCATAAGATAAAACAACATGAATACAATTTAATAAAGCATAGGATAAAACAACATAAATAAAATTTAATAAAGCATAGGTTAAAACAACATAAATACAATTTAATAAAGCATAGTTTAAAACAACATAAATACAATTTAATAAAGCATAGGATAAAACCACAGAAATACAATTTAATAAAGCATAGGATAAAACAACATAAATACAATTTAATAAAGCATATGACAAAACAACATAAATACAATTTAATAAATCATAGGATAAAACAACATAAATACAATTTAATAAAGCACAGGATAAAACAACATAAATAAAATTTAAAAAAGCATAGGATAAAACAACATAAATAAAATTTAATAAAGCATAGGATAAAACAACGTAAATACAATTTAATAAAGCATAGGATAAAACAACATAAATAAAATTTAATAAAGCATAGGATAAAACAACATAAATACAATTTAATAAAGCATAAGATAAAACAACATAAATACAATTTAATAAAGCATAGGATAAAACAACATAAATACAATTTAATAAAGCATAGGATAAAACAACATAAATACAATTTAATAAAGCATAGGATAAAACAACATAAATACAATTTAATAAAGCATAGGATAAAACAACATAAATAAAATTTAATAAAGCATAGGTTAAAACAACATAAATACAATTTAATAAAGCATAGGACAAAACAACATAAATACAATTTAATAAAGCATAGTTTAAAACAACATAAATACAATTTAATAAAGCATAGGATAAAACCACAGAAATACAATTTAATAAAGCATAGGAAAAAACAACATAAATACAATTTAATAAAGCATAGGATAAAACAACATAAAAACAATTTAATAAAGCATAGGACAAAAAACATAAATACAATTTAATAAAGCATAGGATAAAACAACATAAATACAATTTAATGAAACATAGGATAAACAACATAAATACAATTTAATAAAGCATAGGAAAAAACAACATAAATACAATTTAATAAAGCATAGGATAAAACAACATAAATACAATTTAATGAAACATAGGATATACAACATAAATACAATTTAATAAAGCATATGTTAAAACAACATAAATACAATTTAATAAAGCATAAGATAAAACAACATGAATATAATTTAGTAAAGCATAAGATAAAACAACATGAATATAATTTAATAAAGCATAGGTTAAAACAACATAAATACAATTCAAGAAAGCATAGGATAAAACTACATAAATACATTTTAATGAAGCATAGGATAAAACAACATAAATACAATTTAATAAAGCATAGGTTAAAACAACATAAATACAATTTAATAAAGCATAGGACAAAACAACATAAATACAATTTAATAAAGCATAGGATAAACCAACATAAATACAATTTATAAAGCATAGGATAAAACAACATAAATACAATTTAATAAATCATAGGATAAAACAACATAAATACAATTTAATAAAGCATAGGATAAAACAACATAAATACAATGTAATCAAGCATAGGCTAAAACAACATAAATACACTTTAATAAAGCATAGGATAAAACAAATTAAATACAATTTAATAAAGCATAGGATAAAACAACATAAATTCAATTTAATAAAGCATAGGATAAAACAACATAAATACAATTTAATAAAGCATAGGATAAAACAACATAAATACAATTTAATAAAGCATAAGATAAAACAACATGAATACAGTTTAATAAAGCATAGGATAAAACAACGTAAATACTTTTTAATAAAGCATAGGATAAAACCACATAAATACAATTTAATAAAGCATAGGATAAAACAACATAAATAAAATTTAATAAAGCATAGGTTAAAACAACATAAATACAATTTAATAAATCATAGGATAAAACAACATAAATACAATTTAATAAAGCACAGGATAAAACAACATAAATAAAATTTAATAAAGCATAGGATAAAACAACATAAATACAATTTAATAAAGCATAGGATAAAACAACGTAAATACTTTTTAATAAAGCATAGTATAAAACCACATAAATACAATTTAATAAAGCATAGGATAAAACAACATAAATAAAATTTAATAAAGCTTAGGTTAAAACAACATAAATACAATTTAATAAAGCATAGGATAAAACAACATAAATACAATTTAATAAATCATAGGATAAAACAACATAAATACAATTTAATAAAGCACAGGATAAAACAACATAAATAAAATTTAATAAAGCATAGGATAAAACAACATAAATAAAATTTAATAAAGCATAGGATAAAACAACGTAAATACAATTTAATAAAGCATAGGATAAAACAACATAAATAAAATTTAATAAAGCATAGGATAAAACAACATAAATACAATTTAATAAAGCATAGGATAAAACAACGTAAATACAATTTAATAAAGCATAGGTTAAAACAGCATAAATGCAATTTAATAAAGCACAGGATAAAACAACATAATTACAATTTAATAAAGCATAGGATAAAACAACATAAATAAAATTTAATAAAGCATAGGATAAAACAACATAAATACAATTTAATAAAGCATAAGATAAAACAACATAAATACAATTTAATAAAGCATAGGATAAAACAACATAAATACAATTTAATAAAGCATAGGATAAAACAACATAAATACAATTTAATAAAGCATAGGATAAAACAACATAAATACAATTTAATAAAGCATAGGATAAAACAACATATATAAAATTTAATAAAGCATAGGTTAAAACAACATAAATACAATTTAATAAAGCATAGGATAAAACAACATAAATACAATTTAATAAAGCATAGGATAAAACAACATAAATACAATTTAATAAAGCATAAGATAAAACAACATGAATACAGTTTATTAAAGCATAGGATAAAACAACGTAAATACTTTTTAATAAAGCATAGGATAAAACCACATAAATACAATTTAATAAAGCATAGGATAAAACAACATAAATAAAATTTAATAAAGCATAGGTTAAAACAACATAAATACAATTTAATAAATCATAGGATAAAACAACATAAATACAATTTAATAAAGCACAGGATAAAACAACATAAATAAAATTTAATAAAGCATAGGATAAAACAACATAAATACAATTTAATAAAGCATAGGATAAAACAACGTAAATACTTTTTAATAAAGCATAGTATAAAACCACATAAATACAATTTAATAAAGCATAGGATAAAACAACATAAATAAAATTTAATAAAGCTTAGGTTAAAACAACATAAATACAATTTAATAAAGCATAGGATAAAACACCATAAATACAATTTAATAAATCATAGGATAAAACAACATAAATACAATTTAATAAAGCACAGGATAAAACAACATAAATAAAATTTAATAAAGCATAGGATAAAACAACATAAATAAAATTTAATAAAGCATAGGATAAAACAACGTAAATACAATTTAATAAAGCATAGGATAAAACAACATAAATAAAATTTAATAAAGCATAGGATAAAACAACATAAATACAATTTAATAAAGCATAGGATAAAACAACGTAAATACAATTTAATAAAGCATAGGTTAAAACAGCATAAATGCAATTTAATAAAGCACAGGATAAAACAACATAATTACAATTTAATAAAGCATAGGATAAAACAACATAAATAAAATTTAATAAAGCATAGGATAAAACAACATAAATACAATTTAATAAAGCATAAGATAAAACAACATAAATACAATTTAATAAAGCATAGGATAAAACAACATAAATACAATTTAATAAAGCATAGGATAAAACAACATAAATACAATTTAATAAAGCATAGGATAAAACAACATAAATACAATTTAATAAAGCATAGGATAAAACAACATATATAAAATTTAATAAAGCATAGGTTAAAACAACATAAATACAATTTAATAAAGCATAGGACAAAACAACATAAATACAATTTAATAAAGCATAGTTTAAAACAACATAAATACAATTTAATAAAGCATAGGATAAAACCACAGAAATACAATTTAATAAAGCATAGGATAAAACAACATAAATACAATTTAATAAAGCATAGGATAAAACAACATAAATACAATTTAATAAAGCATAGGATAAAACCACATAAATACAATTTAATAAAGCATAGGACAAAACAACATAAATACAATTTAATAACGCATAGGATAAAACAACATAAATACAATTTAATAAAGCATAGGACAAAACAACATAAATACAATTTAATAAAGCATAGGACAAAACAACATAAATACAATTTAATAAAGCATATGTTAAAACAACATAAATACAATTTAATAAAGCATAGTTTAAAACAACATAAATACAATTTAATAAAGCATAGTTTAAAACAACATAAATACAATTTAATAAAGCATAGTTTAAAACAACATAAATACAATTTAATAAAGCATAGTTTAAAACAACATAAATACAATTTAATAAAGCATTAGATAAAACAACATGAATATAATTTAGTAAAGCATAAGATAAAACAACATAAATACAATTTAATAAAGCATAGGATAAAACCACAGAATACAATTTAATAAAGCATAGGATAAAACAACATAAATACAATTTAATAAAGCATAGGAAAAAACAACATAAATACAATTTAATAAAGCATAGGATAAAACAACATAAATACAATTTAATGAAACATAGGATATACAACATAAATACAATTTAATAAAGCATAGGGCAAAACAACATAAATACAATTTAATAAAGCATATGTTAAAACAACATAAATACAATTTAATAAAGCATAAGATAAAACAACATGAATACAATTTAGTAAAGCATAAGATAAAACAACATGAATACAATTTAATAAAGCATAGGTTAAAACAACATAAATACAATTCAAGAAAGCATAGGATAAAACTACATAAATACATTTTAATAAAGCATAGGATAAAACAACATAAATACAATTTAATAAAGCATAGGACAAAACAACATAAATACAATTTAATAAAGCATAGGATAAAACAACATAAATACAATTTATAAAGCATAGGATAAAACAACATAAATACAATTTAATAAAGCATAGGATAAAACAACATAAATACAATTTAATAAAACATAGGATAAAACAACATAAATACAATTTAATCAAGCATAGGCTAAAACAACATAAATACACTATAATAAAGCATAGGATAAAACAAATTAAATACAATTTAGTAATGCATAGGATAAAACAACATAAATTCAATTTAATAAAGCATAGGATAAAACAACATAAATACAATTTAATAAAGCATAGGATAAAACAACATAAATACAATTTAATAAAGCATAAGATAAAACAACATGAATACAATTTAATAAAGCATAGGATAAAACAACGTAAATACAATTTAATAAATCATAGGATAAAACAACATAAATACAATTTAATAAAGCACAGGATAAAACAACATAAATAAAATTTAATAAAGCATAGGATAAAACAACATGAATACAATTTAAAAAAGCATAGGATAAAACAACGTAAATACTTTTTAATAAAGCATAGGATAAAACCACATAAATACAATTTAATAAAGCATAGGATAAAACAACATAAATAAAATTTAATAAAGCATAGGACAAAACAACATAAATACAATTTAATAAAGCATAGGATAAAACAACATAAATACAATTTATAAAGCATAGGATAAAACAACATAAATACAATTTAATAAAGCATAGGATAAAACAACATAAATAAAATTTAATAAAGCATAGGATAAAACCACATAAATACAATTTAATAAAGCATAGGATAAAACAACATAAATAAAATTTAATAAAGCATAGGTTAAAACAACATAAATACAATTTAATAAATCATAGGATAAAACAACATAAATACAATTTAATAAAGCACAGGATAAAACAACATAAATAAAATTTAATAAAGCATAGGATAAAACAACATAAATACAATTTAATAAAGCATAGGATAAAACAACGTAAATACTTTTTAATAAAGCATAGTATAAAACCACATAAATACAATTTAATAAAGCATAGGATAAAACAACATAAATAAAATTTAATAAAGCTTAGGTTAAAACAACATAAATACAATTTAATAAAGCATAGGATAAAACACCATAAATACAATTTAATAAATCATAGGATAAAACAACATAAATACAATTTAATAAAGCACAGGATAAAACAACATAAATAAAATTTAATAAAGCATAGGATAAAACAACATAAATAAAATTTAATAAAGCATAGGATAAAACAACGTAAATACAATTTAATAAAGCATAGGATAAAACAACATAAATAAAATTTAATAAAGCATAGGATAAAACAACATAAATACAATTTAATAAAGCATAGGATAAAACAACGTAAATACAATTTAATAAAGCATAGGTTAAAACAGCATAAATGCAATTTAATAAAGCACAGGATAAAACAACATAATTACAATTTAATAAAGCATAGGATAAAACAACATAAATAAAATTTAATAAAGCATAGGATAAAACAACATAAATACAATTTAATAAAGCATAAGATAAAACAACATAAATACAATTTAATAAAGCATAGGATAAAACAACATAAATACAATTTAATAAAGCATAGGATAAAACAACATAAATACAATTTAATAAAGCATAGGATAAAACAACATAAATACAATTTAATAAAGCATAGGATAAAACAACATATATAAAATTTAACAAAGCATAGGTTAAAACAACATAAATACAATTTAATAAAGCATAGGACAAAACAACATAAATACAATTTAATAAAGCATAGTTTAAAACAACATAAATACAATTTAATAAAGCATAGGATAAAACCACAGAAATACAATTTAATAAAGCATAGGATAAAACAACATAAATACAATTTAATAAAGCATAGGATAAAACAACATAAATACAATTTAATAAAGCATAGGATAAAACCACATAAATACAATTTAATAAAGCATAGGACAAAACAACATAAATACAATTTAATAACGCATAGGATAAAACAACATAAATACAATTTAATAAAGCATAGGACAAAACAACATAAATACAATTTAATAAAGCATAGGACAAAACAACATAAATACAATTTAATAAAGCATATGTTAAAACAACATAAATACAATTTAATAAAGCATAGTTTAAAACAACATAAATACAATTTAATAAAGCATAGTTTAAAACAACATAAATACAATTTAATAAAGCATAGTTTAAAACAACATAAATACAATTTAATAAAGCATAGTTTAAAACAACATAAATACAATTTAATAAAGCATTAGATAAAACAACATGAATATAATTTAGTAAAGCATAAGATAAAACAACATAAATACAATTTAATAAAGCATAGGATAAAACCACAGAATACAATTTAATAAAGCATAGGATAAAACAACATAAATACAATTTAATAAAGCATAGGAAAAAACAACATAAATACAATTTAATAAAGCATAGGATAAAACAACATAAATACAATTTAATGAAACATAGGATATACAACATAAATACAATTTAATAAAGCATAGGGCAAAACAACATAAATACAATTTAATAAAGCATATGTTAAAACAACATAAATACAATTTAATAAAGCATAAGATAAAACAACATGAATACAATTTAGTAAAGCATAAGATAAAACAACATGAATACAATTTAATAAAGCATAGGTTAAAACAACATAAATACAATTCAAGAAAGCATAGGATAAAACTACATAAATACATTTTAATAAAGCATAGGATAAAACAACATAAATACAATTTAATAAAGCATAGGACAAAACAACATAAATACAATTTAATAAAGCATAGGATAAAACAACATAAATACAATTTATAAAGCATAGGATAAAACAACATAAATACAATTTAATAAAGCATAGGATAAAACAACATAAATACAATTTAATAAAACATAGGATAAAACAACATAAATACAATTTAATCAAGCATAGGCTAAAACAACATAAATACACTATAATAAAGCATAGGATAAAACAAATTAAATACAATTTAGTAATGCATAGGATAAAACAACATAAATTCAATTTAATAAAGCATAGGATAAAACAACATAAATACAATTTAATAAAGCATAGGATAAAACAACATAAATACAATTTAATAAAGCATAAGATAAAACAACATGAATACAATTTAATAAAGCATAGGATAAAACAACGTAAATACAATTTAATAAATCATAGGATAAAACAACATAAATACAATTTAATAAAGCACAGGATAAAACAACATAAATAAAATTTAATAAAGCATAGGATAAAACAACATGAATACAATTTAAAAAAGCATAGGATAAAACAACGTAAATACTTTTTAATAAAGCATAGGATAAAACCACATAAATACAATTTAATAAAGCATAGGATAAAACAACATAAATAAAATTTAATAAAGCATAGGACAAAACAACATAAATACAATTTAATAAAGCATAGGATAAAACAACATAAATACAATTTATAAAGCATAGGATAAAACAACATAAATACAATTTAATAAATCATAGGATAAAACAACATAAATACAATTTAATAAAGCATAGGATAAAACAACATAAATACAATGTAATCAAGCATAGGCTAAAACAACATAAATACACTTTAATAAAGCATAGGATAAAACAAATTAAATACAATTTAATAAAGCATAGGATAAAACAACATCAATTCAATTTATTAAAGCATAGGATAAAACAACATAAATACAATTTAATAAAGCATAAGATAAAACAACATGAATACAGTTTAATAAAGCATAGGATAAAACAACGTAAATACTTTTTAATAAAGCATAGGATAAAACCACATAAATACAATTTAATAAAGCATAGGATAAAACAACATAAATAAAATTTAATAAAGCATAGGTTAAAACAACATAAATACAATTTAATAAATCATAGGATAAAACAACATAAATACAATTTAATAAAGCACAGGATAAAACAACATAAATAAAATTTAATAAAGCATAGGATAAAACAACATAAATACAATTTAATAAAGCATAGGATAAAACAACGTAAATACTTTTTAATAAAGCATAGTATAAAACCACATAAATACAATTTAATAAAGCATAGGATAAAACAACATAAATAAAATTTAATAAAGCTTAGGTTAAAACAACATAAATACAATTTAATAAAGCATAGGATAAAACAACATAAATACAATTTAATAAATCATAGGATAAAACAACATAAATACAATTTAATAAAGCACAGGATAAAACAACATAAATAAAATTTAATAAAACATAGGTTAAAACAACATAAATACAATTTAATAAAGCATAGGACAAAACAACATAAATACAATTTAATAAAGCATAGTTTAAAACAACATAAATACAATTTAATAAAGCATAGGATAAAACCACAGAAATACAATTTAATAAAGCATATGATAAAACAACATAAATACAATTTAATAAAGCATAGGACAAAACAACATAAATACAATTTAATAACGCATAGGATAAAACAACATAAATACAATTTAATGAAACATAGGATAAACAACATAAATACAATTTAATAAAGCATAGGACAAAACAACATAAATACAATTTAATAAAGCATATGTTAAAACAACATAAATACAATTTAATAAAGCATAGTTTAATACAACATAAATACAATTTAATAAAGCATAGTTTAAAACAACATAAATACAATTTAATAAAGCATAGTTTAAAACAACATAAATACAATTTAATAAAGCATAATTAAAACAACATAAATACAATTTAATAAAGCATTAGATAAAACAACATGAATATAATTTAGTAAAGCATAAGATAAAACAACATGAATACAATTTAATAAAGCATAGGATAAAACAACATAAATAAAATTTAATAAAGCATAGGTTAAAACAACATAAATACAATTTAATAAAGCATAGTTTAAAACAACATAAATACAATTTAATAAAGCATTAGATAAAACAACATGAATATAATTTAGTAAAGCATAAGATAAAACAACATGAATACAATTTAATAAAGCATAGGATAAAACAACATAAATAAAATTTAATAAAGCATAGGTTAAAACAACATAAATACAATTTAATAAAGCATAGTTTAAAACAACATAAATACAATTTAATAAAGCATAGGATAAAACCACAGAAATACAATTTAATAAAGCATAGGATAAAACAACATAAATACAATTTAATAAAGCATATGACAAAACAACATAAATACAATTTAATAAAGCATAGGATAAAACAACATAAATAAAATTTAATAAAGCATAGGATAAAACAACATAAATACAATTTAATGAAACATAGGATAAACAACATAAATACAATTTAATAAAGCATAGAAAAAACAACATAAATACAATTTAATAAAGCATAGGATATACAACATAAATACAATTTAATAAAGCATAGGGCAAAACAACATAAATACAATTTAATAAAGCATATGTTTAAACAACATAAATACAATTTAATAAAGCATAAGATAAAACAACATGAATATAATTTAGTAAAACATAAGATAAAACAACATGAATACAATTTAATAAAGCATAGGTTAAAACAACATAAATACAATTCAAGAAAGCATAGGATAAAACTACATAAATACATTTTAATAAAGCATAGGATAAAACAACATAAATACAATTTAATAAAGCATAGGTTAAAACAACATAAATACAATTTAATAAAGCATAGGACAAAACAACATAAATACAATTTAATAAATCATAGGATAAAACAACATAAATACAATTTATAAAGCATAGGATAAAACAACATAAATACAATTTAATAAAGCATTGGATAAAACAACATAAATACAATTTAATAAAGCATAGGATAAAACAACATAAATACAATTTAATCAAGCATAGGCTAAAACAACATAAATACACTTTAATAAAGCATAGGATAAAACAAATTAAATACAATTTAATAAAGCATAGGATAAAACAACGTAAATACTTTTTAATAAAGCATAGGATAAAACCACATAAATACAATTTAATAAAGCATAGGATAAAACAACATAAATAAAATTTAATAAAGCATAGGTTAAAACAACATAAATACAATTTAATAAAGCATAGGATAAAACAACATAAATACAATTTAATAAATCATAGGATAAAACAACATAAATACAATTTAATAAAGCACAGGATAAAACAACATAAATAAAATTTAAAAAAGCATAGGATAAAACAACATAAATAAAATTTAATAAAGCATAGGATAAAACAACGTAAATACAATTTAATAAAGCATAGGATAAAACAACATAAATAAAATTTAATAAAGCATAGGATAAAACAACATAAATACAATTTAATAAAGCATAGGATAAAACAACATACATAAAACTTAATAAAGCATAGGATAAAACAACATAAATACAATTTAATAAAGCATAAGATAAAACAACATAAATACAATTTAATAAAGCATAGGATAAAACAACATAAATACAATTTAATAAAGCATAGGATAAAACAACATAAATACAATTTAATAAAGCATAGGATAAAACAACATAAATACAATTTAATAAAGCATAGGATAAAACAACATAAATAAAATTTAATAAAGCATAGGTTAAAACAACATAAATACAATTTAATAAAGCATAGGACAAAACAACATAAATACAATTTAATAAAGCATAGTTTAAAACAACATAAATACAATTTAATAAAGCATAGGATAAAACCACAGAAATACAATTTAATAAAGCATAGGATAAAACAACATAAATACAATTTAATAAAGCATAGGACAAAACAACATAAATACAATTTAATAACGCATAGGATAAAACAACATAAATTCAATTTAATGAAACATAGGATAAACAACATAAATACAATTTAATAAAGCATAGGACAAAAAAACATAAATACAATTTAATAAAGCATATGTTAAAACAACATAAATACAATTTAATAAAGCATAGTTTAAAACAACATAAATACAATTTAATAAAGCATAGTTTAAAACAACTTAAATACAATTTAATAAAGCATAGTTTAAAACAACATAAATACAATTTAATAAAGCATAGTTTAAAACAACATAAATGCAATTTAATAAAGCATAGGATAAAACCACAGAAATACAATTTAATAAAGCATAGGATAAAACAACATAAAAACAATTTAATAAAGCATAGGACAAAAAACATAAATACAATTTAATAAAGCATAGGATAAAACAACATAAATACAATTTAATGAAACATAGGATAAACAACATAAATACAATTTAATAAAGCATAGGAAAAAACAACATAAATACAATTTAATAAAGCATAGGATAAAACAACATAAATACAATTTAATGAAACATAGGATATACAACATAAATACAATTTAATAAAGCATATGTTAAAACAACATAAATACAATTTAATAAAGCATAAGATAAAACAACATGAATATAATTTAGTAAAGCATAAGATAAAACAACATGAATACAATTTAATAAAGCATAGGTTAAAACAACATAAATACAATTCAAGAAAGCATAGGATAAAACTACATAAATACATTTTAATAAAGCATAGGATAAAACAACATAAATACAATTTAATAAAGCATAGGTTAAAACAACATAAATACAATTTATAAAGCATAGGATAAAACAACATAAATACAATTTAATAAATCATAGGATAAAACAACATAAATACAATTTAATAAAGCATAGGATAAAACAACATAAATACAATGTAATCAAGCATAGGCTAAAACAACATAAATACACTTTAATAAAGCATAGGATAAAACAAATTAAATACAATTTAATAAAGCATAGGATAAAACAACATAAATTCAATTTAATAAAGCATAGGATAAAACAACATAAATACAATTTAATAAAGCATAAGATAAAACAACATGAATACAGTTTAATAAAGCATAGGATAAAACAACGTAAATACTTTTTAATAAAGCATAGGATAAAACAACATAAATACAATTTAATAAAGCATAGGATAAAACAACATATATAAAATTTAATAAAGCATAGGTTAAAACAACATAAATACAATTTAATAAAGCATAGGACAAAACAACATAAATACAATTTAATAAAGCATAGTTTAAAACAACATAAATACAATTTAATAAAGCATAGGATAAAACCACAGAAATACAATTTAATAAAGCATAGGATAAAACAACATAAATACAATTTAATAAAGCATAGGATAAAACAACATAAATACAATTTAATAAAGCATAGGATAAAACCACATAAATACAATTTAATAAAGCATAGGACAAAACAACATAAATACAATTTAATAACGCATAGGATAAAACAACATAAATACAATTTAATAAAGCATAGGACAAAACAACATAAATACAATTTAATAAAGCATAGGACAAAACAACATAAATACAATTTAATAAAGCATATGTTAAAACAACATAAATACAATTTAATAAAGCATAGTTTAAAACAACATAAATACAATTTAATAAAGCATAGTTTAAAACAACATAAATACAATTTAATAAAGCATAGTTTAAAACAACATAAATACAATTTAATAAAGCATAGTTTAAAACAACATAAATACAATTTAATAAAGCATTAGATAAAACAACATGAATATAATTTAGTAAAGCATAAGATAAAACAACATAAATACAATTTAATAAAGCATAGGATAAAACCACAGAATACAATTTAATAAAGCATAGGATAAAACAACATAAATACAATTTAATAAAGCATAGGACAAAACAACATAAATACAATTTAATAAAGCATAGGATAAAACAACATAAATACAATTTAATGAAACTTAGGATAAACAACATAAATACAATTTAATAAAGCATAGGAAAAAACAACATAAATAAAATTTAATAAAGCATAGGATAAAACAACATAAATACAATTTAATAAAGCATAGGATAAAACAACGTAAATACAATTTAATAAAGCATAGGTTAAAACAGCATAAATGCAATTTAATAAAGCATAGGATAAAACAACATAATTACAATTTAATAAAGCATAGGATAAAACAACATAAATAAAATTTAATAAAGCATAGGATAAAACAACATAAATACAATTTAATAAAGCATAAGATAAAACAACATAAATACAATTTAATAAAGCATAGGATAAAACAACATAAATACAATTTAATAAAGCATAGGATAAAACAACATAAATACAATTTAATAAAGCATAGGATAAAACAACATAAATACAATTTAATAAAGCATAGGATAAAACAACATATATAAAATTTAATAAAGCATAGGTTAAAACAACATAAATACAATTTAATAAAGCATAGGACAAAACAACATAAATACAATTTAATAAAGCATAGTTTAAAACAACATAAATACAATTTAATAAAGCATAGGATAAAACCACAGAAATACAATTTAATAAAGCATAGGATAAAACAACATAAATACAATTTAATAAAGCATAGGATAAAACAACATAAATACAATTTAATAAAGCATAGGATAAAACCACATAAATACAATTTAATAAAGCATAGGACAAAACAACATAAATACATTTTAATAACGCATAGGATAAAACAACATAAATACAATTTAATAAAGCATAGGACAAAACAACATAAATACAATTTAATAAAGCATAGGACAAAACAACATAAATACAATTTAATAAAGCATATGTTAAAACAACATAAATACAATTTAATAAAGCATAGTTTAAAACAACATAAATACAATTTAATAAAGCATAGTTTAAAACAACATAAATACAATTTAATAAAGCATAGTTTAAAACAACATAAATACAATTTAATAAAGCATAGTTTAAAACAACATAAATACAATTTAATAAAGCATTAGATAAAACAACATGAATATAATTTAGTAAAGCATAAGATAAAACAACATAAATACAATTTAATAAAGCATAGGATAAAACAACATAAATACAATTTAATGAAACTTAGGATAAACAACATAAATACAATTTAATAAAGCATAGGAAAAAACAACATAAATACAATTTAATAAAGCATAGGATAAAACAACATAAATACAATTTAATGAAACATAGGATATACAACATAAATACAATTTAATAAAGCATAGGGCAAAACAACATAAATTCAATTTAATAAAGCATATGTTAAAACAACATAAATACAATTTAATAAAGCATAAGATAAAACAACATGAATACAATTTAGTAAAGCATAAGATAAAACAACATGAATACAATTTAATAAAGCATAGGTTAAAACAACATAAATACAATTCAAGAAAGCATAGGATAAAACTACATAAATACATTTTAATAAAGCATAGGATAAAACAACATAAATACAATTTAATAAAGCATAGGTTAAAACAACATAAATACAATTTAATAAATCATAGGACAAAACAACATAAATACAATTTAATAAAGCATAGGATAAAACAACATAAATACAATTTATAAAGCATAGGATAAAACAACATAAATACAATTTAATAAAGCATAGGATAAAACAACATAAATACAATTTAATAAAACATAGGATAAAACAACATAAATACAATTTAATCAAGCATAGGCTAAAACAACATAAATACACTTTAATAAAGCATAGGATAAAACAAATTAAATACAATTTAGTAATGCATAGGATAAAACAACATAAATTCAATTTAATAAAGCATAGGATAAAACAACATAAATACAATTTAATAAAGCATAGGATAAAACAACATAAATACAATTTAATAAAGCATAAGATAAAACAACATGAATACAATTTAATAAAGCATAGGATAAAACAACGTAAATACAATTTAATAAATCATAGGATAAAACAACATAAATACAATTTAATAAAGCACAGGATAAAACAACATAAATAAAATTTAAAAAAGCATAGGATAAAACAACGTAAATACTTTTTAATAAAGCATAGGATAAAACCACATAAATACAATTTAATAAAGCATAGGATAAAACAACATAAATAAAATTTAATAAAGCATAGGTTAAAACAACATAAATACAATTTAATAAAGCATAGGACAAAACAACATAAATACAATTTAATAAAGCATAGTTTAAAACAACATAAATACAATTTAATAAAGCATAGGATAAAACCACAGAAATACAATTTAATAAAGCATAGGATAAAACAACATAAATACAATTTAATAAAGCATAGGACAAAACAACATAAATACAATTTAATAACGCATAGGATAAAACAACATAAATACAATTTAATGAAACATAGGATAAACAACATAAATACAATTTAATAAAGCATAGGACAAAACAACATAAATACAATTTAATAAAGCATATGTTAAAACAACATAAATACAATTTAATAAAGCATAGTTTAATACAACATAAATACAATTTAATAAAGCATAGTTTAAAACAACATAAATACAATTTAATAAAGCATAGTTTAAAACAACATAAATACAATTTAATAAAGCATAATTAAAACAACATAAATACAATTTAATAAAGCATAGTTTAAAACAACATAAATACAATTTAATAAAGCATTAGATAAAACAACATGAATATAATTTAGTAAAGCATAAGATAAAACAACATGAATACAATTTAATAAAGCATAGGATAAAACAACATAAATAAAATTTAATAAAGCATAGGTTAAAACAACATAAATACAATTTAATAAAGCATAGTTTAAAACAACATAAATACAATTTAATAAAGCATAGGATAAAACCACAGAAATACAATTTAATAAAGCATAGGATAAAACAACATAAATTCAATTTAATAAAGCATAGGACAAAACAACATAAATACAATTTAATAAAGCATAGGATAAAACAACATAAATACAATTTAATGAAACATAGGTTAAACAAAATAAATACAATTTAATAAAGCATAGGACAAAACAACATAAATACAATTTAATAAAGCATATGTTAAAACAACATGAATACAATTTAATAAAGCATAAGATAAAACAACATGAATATAATTTAGTAAAGCATAAGATAAAACAACATGAATACAATTTAATAAAGCATAGGTTAAAACAACATAAATACAATTTAAGAAAGCATAGGATAAAACTACATAAATACATTTTAATAAAGCATAGGATAAAACAACATAAATACAATTTAATAAAGCATATGTTAAAACAACATAAATACAATTTAATAAAGCATAGTTTAATACAACATAAATACAATTTAATAAAGCATAGTTTAAAACAACATAAATACAATTTAATAAAGCATAGTTTAAAACAACATAAATACAATTTAATAAAGCATAATTAAAACAACATAAATACAATTTAATAAAGCATAGTTTAAAACAACATAAATACAATTTAATAAAGCATTAGATAAAACAACATGAATATAATTTAGTAAAGCATAAGATAAAACAACATGAATACAATTTAATAAAGCATAGGATAAAACAACATAAATAAAATTTAATAAAGCATAGGTTAAAACAACATAAATACAATTTAATAAAGCATAGTTTAAAACAACATAAATACAATTTAAAAAAGCATAGGATAAAACCACAGAAATACAATTTAATAAAGCATAGGATAAAACAACATAAATACAATTTAATAAAGCATAGGACAAAACAACATAAATACAATTTAATAAAGCATAGGATAAAACAACATAAATACAATTTAATGAAACATATGTTAAACAAAATAAATACAATTTAATAAAGCATAGGACAAAACAACATAAATACAATTTAATAAAGCATATGTTAAAACAACATGAATACAATTTAATAAAGCATAAGATAAAACAACATGAATATAATTTAGTAAAGCATAAGATAAAACAACATGAATACAATTTAATAAAGCATAGGTTAAAACAACATAAATACAATTTAAGAAAGCATAGGATAAAACTACATAAATACATTTTAATAAAGCATAGGATAAAACAACATAAATACAATTTAATAAAGCATATGATAAAACAACATAAATACAATTTATAAAGCATAGGATAAAACAACATAAATACAATTTAATAAAGCATAGGATAAAACAACATAAATACAATTTAATAAAGCGCAGGATAAAACAACATAAATAAAATTTAATAAAGCATAGGATAAAACAACATGAATACAATTTAATAAAGCTTAGGATAAAACAACGTAAATACTTTTTAATAAAGCATAGGATAAAACCACATAAATACAATTTAATAAAGCATAGGATAAAACAACATAAATAAAATTTAATAAAGCATAGGTTAAAACAACATAAATACAATTTAATAAAGCATAGGATAAAACAACATAAATACAATTTAATAAATCATAGGATAAAACAACATAAATACAATTTAATAAAGCACAGGATAAAACAACATAAATAAAATTTAATAAAGCATAGGATAAAACAACATAAATAAAATTTAATAAAGCATAGGATAAAACAACGTAAATACAATTTAATAAAGCATAGGATAAAACAACATAAATAAAATTTAATAAAGCATAGGATAAAACAACATAAATACAATTTAATAAAGCATAGGATAAAACAACATATATAAAATTTAATAAAGCATAGGTTAAAACAACATAAATACAATTTAATAAAGCATAGGACAAAACAACATAAATACAATTTAATAAAGCATAGTTTAAAACAACATAAATACAATTTAATAAAGCATAGGATAAAACCACAGAAATACAATTTAATAAAGCATAGGATAAAACAACATAAATACAATTTAATAAAGCATAGGATAAAACAACATAAATACAATTTAATAAAGCATAGGATAAAACCACATAAATACAATTTAATAAAGCATAGGACAAAACAACATAAATACAATTTAATAACGCATAGGATAAAACAACATAAATACAATTTAATAAAGCATAGGACAAAACAACATAAATACAATTTAATAAAGCATAGGACAAAACAACATAAATACAATTTAATAAAGCATATGTTAAAACAACATAAATACAATTTAATAAAGCATAGTTTAAAACAACATAAATACAATTTAATAAAGCATAGTTTAAAACAACATAAATACAATTTAATAAAGCATAGGATAAAACAACATAAATAAAATTTAATAAAGCATAGGATAAAACAACATAAATACAATTTAATAAAGCATAAGATAAAACAACATAAATACAATTTAATAAAGCATAGGATAAAACAACATAAATACAATTTAATAAAGCATAGGATAAAACAACATAAATACAATTTAATAAAGCATAGGATAAAACAACATAAATACAATTTAATAAAGCATAGGATAAAACAACATATATAAAATTTAATAAAGCATAGGTTAAAACAACATAAATACAATTTAATAAAGCATAGGACAAAACAACATAAATACAATTTAATAAAGCATAGTTTAAAACAACATAAATACAATTTAATAAAGCATAGGATAAAACCACAGAAATACAATTTAATAAAGCATAGGATAAAACAACATAAATACAATTTAATAAAGCATAGGATAAAACAACATAAATACAATTTAATAAAGCATAGGATAAAACCACATAAATACAATTTAATAAAGCATAGGACAAAACAACATAAATACATTTTAATAACGCATAGGATAAAACAACATAAATACAATTTAATAAAGCATAGGACAAAACAACATAAATACAATTTAATAAAGCATAGGACAAAACAACATAAATACAATTTAATAAAGCATATGTTAAAACAACATAAATACAATTTAATAAAGCATAGTTTAAAACAACATAAATACAATTTAATAAAGCATAGTTTAAAACAACATAAATACAATTTAATAAAGCATAGTTTAAAACAACATAAATACAATTTAATAAAGCATAGTTTAAAACAACATAAATACAATTTAATAAAGCATTAGATAAAACAACATGAATATAATTTAGTAAAGCATAAGATAAAACAACATAAATACAATTTAATAAAGCATAGGATAAAACAACATAAATACAATTTAATGAAACTTAGGATAAACAACATAAATACAATTTAATAAAGCATAGGAAAAAACAACATAAATACAATTTAATAAAGCATAGGATAAAACAACATAAATACAATTTAATGAAACATAGGATATACAACATAAATACAATTTAATAAAGCATAGGGCAAAACAACATAAATTCAATTTAATAAAGCATATGTTAAAACAACATAAATACAATTTAATAAAGCATAAGATAAAACAACATGAATACAATTTAGTAAAGCATAAGATAAAACAACATGAATACAATTTAATAAAGCATAGGTTAAAACAACATAAATACAATTCAAGAAAGCATAGGATAAAACTACATAAATACATTTTAATAAAGCATAGGATAAAACAACATAAATACAATTTAATAAAGCATAGGTTAAAACAACATAAATACAATTTAATAAATCATAGGACAAAACAACATAAATACAATTTAATAAAGCATAGGATAAAACAACATAAATACAATTTATAAAGCATAGGATAAAACAACATAAATACAATTTAATAAAGCATAGGATAAAACAACATAAATACAATTTAATAAAACATAGGATAAAACAACATAAATACAATTTAATCAAGCATAGGCTAAAACAACATAAATACACTTTAATAAAGCATAGGATAAAACAAATTAAATACAATTTAGTAATGCATAGGATAAAACAACATAAATTCAATTTAATAAAGCATAGGATAAAACAACATAAATACAATTTAATAAAGCATAGGATAAAACAACATAAATACAATTTAATAAAGCATAAGATAAAACAACATGAATACAATTTAATAAAGCATAGGATAAAACAACGTAAATACAATTTAATAAATCATAGGATAAAACAACATAAATACAATTTAATAAAGCACAGGATAAAACAACATAAATAAAATTTAAAAAAGCATAGGATAAAACAACGTAAATACTTTTTAATAAAGCATAGGATAAAACCACATAAATACAATTTAATAAAGCATAGGATAAAACAACATAAATAAAATTTAATAAAGCATAGGTTAAAACAACATAAATACAATTTAATAAAGCATAGGACAAAACAACATAAATACAATTTAATAAAGCATAGTTTAAAACAACATAAATACAATTTAATAAAGCATAGGATAAAACCACAGAAATACAATTTAATAAAGCATAGGATAAAACAACATAAATACAATTTAATAAAGCATAGGACAAAACAACATAAATACAATTTAATAACGCATAGGATAAAACAACATAAATACAATTTAATGAAACATAGGATAAACAACATAAATACAATTTAATAAAGCATAGGACAAAACAACATAAATACAATTTAATAAAGCATAGTTTAATACAACATAAATACAATTTAATAAAGCATAGTTTAAAACAACATAAATACAATTTAATAAAGCATAGTTTAAAACAACATAAATACAATTTAATAAAGCATAATTAAAACAACATAAATACAATTTAATAAAGCATAGTTTAAAACAACATAAATACAATTTAATAAAGCATTAGATAAAACAACATGAATATAATTTAGTAAAGCATAAGATAAAACAACATGAATACAATTTAATAAAGCATAGGATAAAACAACATAAATAAAATTTAATAAAGCATAGGTTAAAACAACATAAATACAATTTAATAAAGCATAGTTTAAAACAACATAAATACAATTTAATAAAGCATAGGATAAAACCACAGAAATACAATTTAATAAAGCATAGGATAAAACAACATAAATTCAATTTAATAAAGCATAGGACAAAACAACATAAATACAATTTAATAAAGCATAGGATAAAACAACATAAATACAATTTAATGAAACATAGGTTAAACAAAATAAATACAATTTAATAAAGCATAGGACAAAACAACATAAATACAATTTAATAAAGCATATGTTAAAACAACATGAATACAATTTAATAAAGCATAAGATAAAACAACATGAATATAATTTAGTAAAGCATAAGATAAAACAACATGAATACAATTTAATAAAGCATAGGTTAAAACAACATAAATACAATTTAAGAAAGCATAGGATAAAACTACATAAATACATTTTAATAAAGCATAGGATAAAACAACATAAATACAATTTAATAAAGCATATGTTAAAACAACATAAATACAATTTAATAAAGCATAGTTTAATACAACATAAATACAATTTAATAAAGCATAGTTTAAAACAACATAAATACAATTTAATAAAGCATAGTTTAAAACAACATAAATACAATTTAATAAAGCATAATTAAAACAACATAAATACAATTTAATAAAGCATAGTTTAAAACAACATAAATACAATTTAATAAAGCATTAGATAAAACAACATGAATATAATTTAGTAAAGCATAAGATAAAACAACATGAATACAATTTAATAAAGCATAGGATAAAACAACATAAATAAAATTTAATAAAGCATAGGTTAAAACAACATAAATACAATTTAATAAAGCATAGTTTAAAACAACATAAATACAATTTAAAAAAGCATAGGATAAAACCACAGAAATACAATTTAATAAAGCATAGGATAAAACAACATAAATACAATTTAATAAAGCATAGGACAAAACAACATAAATACAATTTAATAAAGCATAGGATAAAACAACATAAATACAATTTAATGAAACATATGTTAAACAAAATAAATACAATTTAATAAAGCATAGGACAAAACAACATAAATACAATTTAATAAAGCATATGTTAAAACAACATGAATACAATTTAATAAAGCATAAGATAAAACAACATGAATATAATTTAGTAAAGCATAAGATAAAACAACATGAATACAATTTAATAAAGCATAGGTTAAAACAACATAAATACAATTTAAGAAAGCATAGGATAAAACTACATAAATACATTTTAATAAAGCATAGGATAAAACAACATAAATACAATTTAATAAAGCATATGATAAAACAACATAAATACAATTTATAAAGCATAGGATAAAACAACATAAATACAATTTAATAAAGCATAGGATAAAACAACATAAATACAATTTAATAAAGCGCAGGATAAAACAACATAAATAAAATTTAATAAAGCATAGGATAAAACAACATGAATACAATTTAATAAAGCTTAGGATAAAACAACGTAAATACTTTTTAATAAAGCATAGGATAAAACCACATAAATACAATTTAATAAAGCATAGGATAAAACAACATAAATAAAATTTAATAAAGCATAGGTTAAAACAACATAAATACAATTTAATAAAGCATAGGATAAAACAACATAAATACAATTTAATAAATCATAGGATAAAACAACATAAATACAATTTAATAAAGCACAGGATAAAACAACATAAATAAAATTTAATAAAGCATAGGATAAAACAACATAAATAAAATTTAATAAAGCATAGGATAAAACAACGTAAATACAATTTAATAAAGCATAGGATAAAACAACATAAATAAAATTTAATAAAGCATAGGATAAAACAACATAAATACAATTTAATAAAGCATAAGATAAAACAACATAAATACAATTTAATAAAGCATAGGATAAAACAACATAAATACAATTTAATGAAACTTAGGATAAACAACATAAATACAATTTAATAAAGCATAGGAAAAAACAACATAAATAAAATTTAATAAAGCATAGGATAAAACAACATAAATACAATTTAATAAAGCATAAGATAAAACAACATAAATACAATTTAATAAAGCATAGGATAAAACAACATAAATACAATTTAATAAAGCATAGGATAAAACAACATAAATACAATTTAATAAAGCATAGGATAAAACAACATAAATACAATTTAATAAAGCATAGGATAAAACAACATATATAAAATTTAATAAAGCATAGGTTAAAACAACATAAATACAATTTAATAAAGCATAGGACAAAACAACATAAATACAATTTAATAAAGCATAGTTTAAAACAACATAAATACAATTTAATAAAGCATAGGATAAAACCACAGAAATACAATTTAATAAAGCATAGGATAAAACAACATAAATACAATTTAATAAAGCATAGGATAAAACAACATAAATACAATTTAATAAAGCATAGGATAAAACCACATAAATACAATTTAATAAAGCATAGGACAAAACAACATAAATACAATTTAATAACGCATAGGATAAAACAACATAAATACAATTTAATAAAGCATAGGACAAAACAACATAAATACAATTTAATAAAGCATAGGACAAAACAACATAAATACAATTTAATAAAGCATATGTTAAAACAACATAAATACAATTTAATAAAGCATAGTTTAAAACAACATAAATACAATTTAATAAAGCATAGTTTAAAACAACATAAATACAATTTAATAAAGCATAGTTTAAAACAACATAAATACAATTTAATAAAGCATAGTTTAAAACAACATAAATACAATTTAATAAAGCATTAGATAAAACAACATGAATATAATTTAGTAAAGCATAAGATAAAACAACATAAATACAATTTAAAAAAGCATAGGATAAAACCACAGAATACAATTTAATAAAGCATAGGATAAAACAACATAAATACAATTTAATAAAGCATAGGAAAAAACAACATAAATACAATTTAATAAAGCATAGGATAAAACAACATAAATACAATTTAATGAAACATAGGATATACAACATAAATACAATTTAATAAAGCATAGGGCAAAACAACATAAATTCAATTTAATAAAGCATATGTTAAAACAACATAAATACAATTTAATAAAGCATAAGATAAAACAACATGAATACAATTTAGTAAAGCATAAGATAAAACAACATGAATACAATTTAATAAAGCATAGGTTAAAACAACATAAATACAATTCAAGAAAGCATAGGATAAAACTACATAAATACATTTTAATAAAGCATAGGATAAAACAACATAAATACAATTTAATAAAGCATAGGTTAAAACAACATAAATACAATTTAATAAATCATAGGACAAAACAACATAAATACAATTTAATAAAGCATAGGATAAAACAACATAAATACAATTTATAAAGCATAGGATAAAACAACATAAATACAATTTAATAAAGCATAGGATAAAACAACATAAATACAATTTAATAAAACATAGGATAAAACAACATAAATACAATTTAATCAAGCATAGGCTAAAACAACATAAATACACTTTAATAAAGCATAGGATAAAACAAATTAAATACAATTTAGTAATGCATAGGATAAAACAACATAAATTCAATTTAATAAAGCATAGGATAAAACAACATAAATACAATTTAATAAAGCATAGGATAAAACAACATAAATACAATTTAATAAAGCATAAGATAAAACAACATGAATACAATTTAATAAAGCATAGGATAAAACAACGTAAATACAATTTAATAAATCATAGGATAAAACAACATAAATACAATTTAATAAAGCACAGGATAAAACAACATAAATAAAATTTAAAAAAGCATAGGATAAAACAACGTAAATACTTTTTAATAAAGCATAGGATAAAACCACATAAATACAATTTAATAAAGCATAGGATAAAACAACATAAATAAAATTTAATAAAGCATAGGTTAAAACAACATAAATACAATTTAATAAAGCATAGGACAAAACAACATAAATACAATTTAATAAAGCATAGTTTAAAACAACATAAATACAATTTAATAAAGCATAGGATAAAACCACAGAAATACAATTTAATAAAGCATAGGATAAAACAACATAAATACAATTTAATAAAGCATAGGACAAAACAACATAAATACAATTTAATAACGCATAGGATAAAACAACATAAATACAATTTAATGAAACATAGGATAAACAACATAAATACAATTTAATAAAGCATAGGACAAAACAACATAAATACAATTTAATAAAGCATATGTTAAAACAACATAAATACAATTTAATAAAGCATAGTTTAATACAACATAAATACAATTTAATAAAGCATAGTTTAAAACAACATAAATACAATTTAATAAAGCATAGTTTAAAACAACATAAATACAATTTAATAAAGCATAATTAAAACAACATAAATACAATTTAATAAAGCATAGTTTAAAACAACATAAATACAATTTAATAAAGCATTAGATAAAACAACATGAATATAATTTAGTAAAGCATAAGATAAAACAACATGAATACAATTTAATAAAGCATAGGATAAAACAACATAAATAAAATTTAATAAAGCATAGGTTAAAACAACATAAATACAATTTAATAAAGCATAGTTTAAAACAACATAAATACAATTTAATAAAGCATAGGATAAAACCACAGAAATACAATTTAATAAAGCATAGGATAAAACAACATAAATTCAATTTAATAAAGCATAGGACAAAACAACATAAATACAATTTAATAAAGCATAGGATAAAACAACATAAATACAATTTAATGAAACATAGGTTAAACAAAATAAATACAATTTAATAAAGCATAGGACAAAACAACATAAATACAATTTAATAAAGCATATGTTAAAACAACATGAATACAATTTAATAAAGCATAAGATAAAACAACATGAATATAATTTAGTAAAGCATAAGATAAAACAACATGAATACAATTTAATAAAGCATAGGTTAAAACAACATAAATACAATTTAAGAAAGCATAGGATAAAACTACATAAATACATTTTAATAAAGCATAGGATAAAACAACATAAATACAATTTAATAAAGCATATGTTAAAACAACATAAATACAATTTAATAAAGCATAGTTTAATACAACATAAATACAATTTAATAAAGCATAGTTTAAAACAACATAAATACAATTTAATAAAGCATAGTTTAAAACAACATAAATACAATTTAATAAAGCATAATTAAAACAACATAAATACAATTTAATAAAGCATAGTTTAAAACAACATAAATACAATTTAATAAAGCATTAGATAAAACAACATGAATATAATTTAGTAAAGCATAAGATAAAACAACATGAATACAATTTAATAAAGCATAGGATAAAACAACATAAATAAAATTTAATAAAGCATAGGTTAAAACAACATAAATACAATTTAATAAAGCATAGTTTAAAACAACATAAATACAATTTAAAAAAGCATAGGATAAAACCACAGAAATACAATTTAATAAAGCATAGGATAAAACAACATAAATACAATTTAATAAAGCATAGGACAAAACAACATAAATACAATTTAATAAAGCATAGGATAAAACAACATAAATACAATTTAATGAAACATATGTTAAACAAAATAAATACAATTTAATAAAGCATAGGACAAAACAACATAAATACAATTTAATAAAGCATATGTTAAAACAACATGAATACAATTTAATAAAGCATAAGATAAAACAACATGAATATAATTTAGTAAAGCATAAGATAAAACAACATGAATACAATTTAATAAAGCATAGGTTAAAACAACATAAATACAATTTAAGAAAGCATAGGATAAAACTACATAAATACATTTTAATAAAGCATAGGATAAAACAACATAAATACAATTTAATAAAGCATATGATAAAACAACATAAATACAATTTATAAAGCATAGGATAAAACAACATAAATACAATTTAATAAAGCATAGGATAAAACAACATAAATACAATTTAATAAAGCGCAGGATAAAACAACATAAATAAAATTTAATAAAGCATAGGATAAAACAACATGAATACAATTTAATAAAGCATAGGATAAAACAACGTAAATACTTTTTAATAAAGCATAGGATAAAACCACATAAATACAATTTAATAAAGCATAGGATAAAACAACATAAATAAAATTTAATAAAGCATAGGTTAAAACAACATAAATACAATTTAATAAAGCATAGGATAAAACAACATAAATACAATTTAATAAATCATAGGATAAAACAACATAAATACAATTTAATAAAGCACAGGATAAAACAACATAAATACAATTTAATAAAGCATAGGATAAAACAACATAAATAAAATTTAATAAAGCATAGGATAAAACAACGTAAATACAATTTAATAAAGCATAGGATAAAACAACATAAATAAAATTTAATAAAGCATAGGATAAAACAACATAAATACAATTTAATAAAGCATAAGATAAAACAACATAAATACAATTTAATAAAGCATAGGATAAAACAACATAAATACAATTTAATAAAGCATAGGATAAAACAACATAAATACAATTTAATAAAGCATAGGATAAAACAACATAAATACAATTTAATAAAGCATAGGATAAAACAACATAAATACAATTTAATAAAGCATAGGTTAAAACAACATAAATACAATTTAATAAAGCATAGGACAAAACAACATAAATACAATTTAATAAAGCATAGTTTAAAACAACATAAATACAATTTAATAAAGCATAGGATAAAACCACAGAAATACAATTTAATAAAGCATAGGATAAAACAACATAAATACAATTTAATAAAGCATAGGACAAAACAACATAAATACAATTTAATAACGCATAGGATAAAACAACATAAATACAATTTAATGAAACATAGGATAAACAACATAAATACAATTTAATAAAGCATAGGACAAAACAACATAAATACAATTTAATAAAGCATATGTTAAAACAACATAAATACAATTTAATAAAGCATAGTTTAATACAACATAAATACAATTTAATAAAGCATAGTTTAAAACAACATAAATACAATTTAATAAAGCATAGTTTAAAACAACATAAATACAATTTAATAAAGCATAGTTTAAAACAACATAAATACAATTTAATAAAGCATTAGATAAAACAACATGAATATAATTTAGTAAAGCATAGGATAAAACAACATAAATACAATTTAATGAAACATAGGATAAACAACATAAATACAATTTAATAAAGCATAGGACAAAGCAACATAAATACAATTTAATAAAGCATAGGATAAAACAACATAAATACAATTTAATGAAACATAGGTTAAACAAAATAAATACAATTTAATAAAGCATAGGACAAAACAACATAAATACAATTTAATAAAGCATATGTTAAAACAACATGAATACAATTTAATAAAGCATAAGATAAAACAACATGAATACAATTTAATAAAGCATATGTTAAAACAACATAAATACAATTTAATAAAGCATAGGATAAAACCACAGAAATACAATTTAATAAAGCATAGGATAAAACAACATAAATACAATTTAATAAAGCATAGGACAAAACAACATAAATACAATTTAATAAAGCATATGTTAAAAGAGCATGAATACAATTTAATAAAGCATAAGATAAAACAACATGAATATAATTTAGTAAAGCATAAGATAAAACAACATGAATACAATTTAATAAAGCATAGGTTAAAACAACATAAATACAATTTAAGAAAGCATAGGATAAAACTACATAAATACATTTTAATAAAGCATAGGATAAAACAACATAAATACAATTTAATAAAGCATAGGTTAAAACAACATAAATACAATTTAATAAAGCATAGGACAAAACAACATAAATACAATTTAATAAAGCATAGGATAAAACAACATAAATACAATTTATAAAGCATAGGATAAAACAACATAAATACAATTTAATAAAGCATAGGATAAAACAACATAAATACAATTTAATAAAGCATAGGATAAAACAACATAAATACAATTTAATAAAGCATAGGCTAAAACAACATAAATACACTTTAATAAAGCATAGGATAAAACAAATTAAATACAATTTAATAAAGCATAAGATAAAACAACATGAATACAATTTAGTAAAGCATAAGATAAAACAACATGAATACAATTTAATAAAGCATAGGTTAAAACAACATAAATACAATTTAATCAAGCATAGGCTAAAACAACATAAATACACTTTAATAAAGCATAGGATAAAACAAATTAAATACAATTTAGTAATGCATAGGATAAAACAACATAAATTCAATTTAATAAAGCATAGGATAAAACAACATAAATACAATTTAATAAAGCATAGGATAAAACAACATAAATACAATTTAATAAAGCATAAGATAAAACAACATGAATACAATTTAATAAAGCATAGGATAAAACAACGTAAATACAATTTAATAAATCATAGGATAAAACAACATAAATACAATTTAATAAAGCACAGGATAAAACAACATAAATACAATTTAATAAAGCATATGTTAAAACAACATGAATACAATTTAATAAAGCATAAGATAAAACAACATGAATACAATTTAATAAAGCATATGTTAAAACAACATAAATACAATTTAATCAAGCATAGGCTAAAACAACATAAATACACTTTAATAAAGCATAGGATAAAACAAATTAAATACAATTTAGTAATGCATAGGATAAAACAACATAAATTCAATTTAATAAAGCATAGGATAAAACAACATAAATACAATGTAATAAAGCATAGGATAAAACAACATAAATACAATTTAATAAAGCATAAGATAAAACAACATGAATACAATTTAATAAAGCATAGGATAAAACAACGTAAATACAATTTAATAAATCATAGGATAAAACAACATAAATACAATTTAATAAAGCACAGGATAAAACAACATAAATAAAATTTAAAAAAGCATAGGATAAAACAACGTAAATACTTTTTAATAAAGCATAGGATAAAACCACATAAATACAATTTAATAAAGCATAGGATAAAACAACATAAATAAAATTTAATAAAGCATAGGTTAAAACAACATAAATACAATTTAATAATGCATAGGACAAAACAACATAAATACAATTTAATAAAGCATAGTTTAAAACAACATAAATACAATTTAATAAAGCATAGGATAAAACCACAGAAATACAATTTAATAAAGCATAGGATAAAACAACATAAATACAATTTAATAAAGCATAGGACAAAACAACATAAATACAATTTAATGAAACATAGGATAAACAACATAAATACAATTTAATAAAGCATAGGACAAAACAACATAAATACAATTTAATAAAGCATATGTTAAAACAACATAAATACAATTTAATAAAGCATAGTTTAATACAACATAAATACAATTTAATAAAGCATAGTTTAAAACAACATAAATACAATTTAATAAAGCATAGTTTAAAACAACATAAATACAATTTAATAAAGCATAATTAAAACAACATAAATACAATTTAATAAAGCATAGTTTAAAACAACATAAATACAATTTAATAAAGCATTAGATAAAACAACATGAATATAATTTAGTAAAGCATAAGATAAAACAACATGAATACAATATAATAAAGCATAGGATAAAACAACATAAATAAAATTTAATAAAGCATAGGTTAAAACAACATAAATACAATTTAATAAAGCATAGTTTAAAACAACATAAATACAATTTAATAAAGCATAGGATAAAACCACAGAAATACAATTTAATAAAGCATAGGATAAAACAACATAAATACAATTTAATAAAGCATAGGACAAAACAAAATAAATACAATTTAATAAAGCATAGGATAAAACAACATAAATACAATTTAATGAAACATAGGTTAAACAAAATAAATACAATTTAATAAAGCATAGGACAAAACAACATAAATACAATTTAATAAAGCATATGTTAAAACAACATGAATACAATTTAATAAAGCATAAGATAAAACAACATGAATATAATTTAGTAAAGCATAAGATAAAACAACATGAATACAATTTAATAAAGCATAGGTTAAAACAACATAAATACAATTTAAGAAAGCATAGGATAAAACTACATAAATACATTTTAATAAAGCATAGGATAAAACAACATAAATACAATTTAATAAAGCATAGGTTAAAACAACATAAATACAATTTAATAAAGCATAGGACAAAACAACATAAATACAATTTAATAAAGCATATGATAAAACAACATAAATACAATTTATAAAGCATAGGATAAAACAACATAAATACAATTTAATAAAGCATAGGATAAAACAACATAAATACAATTTAATAAAGCGCAGGATAAAACAACATAAATAAAATTTAATAAAGCATAGGATAAAACAACATGAATACAATTTAATAAAGCATAGGATAAAACAACGTAAATACTTTTTAATAAAGCATAGGATAAAACCACATAAATACAATTTAATAAAGCATAGGATAAAACAACATAAATAAAATTTAATAAAGCATAGGTTAAAACAACATAAATACAATTTAATAAAGCATAGGATAAAACAACATAAATACAATTTAATAAATCATAGGATAAAACAACATAAATACAATTTAATAAAGCACAGGATAAAACAACATAAATAAAATTTAATAAAGCATAGGATAAAACAACATAAATAAAATTTAATAAAGCATAGGATAAAACAACGTAAATACAATTTAATAAAGCATAGGATAAAACAACATAAATAAAATTTAATAAAGCATAGGATAAAACAACATAAATACAATTTAATAAAGCATAAGATAAAACAACATAAATACAATTTAATAAAGCATATGATAAAACAACATAAATACAATTTAATAAAGCATAGGATAAAACAACATAAATACAATTTAATAAAGCATAGGATAAAACAACATAAATACAATTTAATAAAGCATAGGATAAAACAACATAAATACAATTTAATAAAGCATAGGTTAAAACAACATAAATACAATTTAATAAAGCATAGGACAAAACAACATAAATACAATTTAATAAAGCATAGTTTAAAACAACATAAATACAATTTAATAAAGCATAGGATAAAACCACAGAAATACAATTTAATAAAGCATAGGATAAAACAACATAAATACAATTTAATAAAGCATAGGACAAAACAACATAAATACAATTTAATAACGCATAGGATAAAACAACATAAATACAATTTAATGAAACATAGGATAAACAACATAAATACAATTTAATAAAGCATAGGACAAAACAACATAAATACAATTTAATAAAGCATATGTTAAAACAACATAAATACAATTTAATAAAGCATAGTTTAATACAACATAAATACAATTTAATAAAGCATAGTTTAAAACAACATAAATACAATTTAATAAAGCATAGTTTAAAACAACATAAATACAATTTAATAAAGCATAGTTTAAAACAACATAAATACAATTTAATAAAGCATTAGATAAAACAACATGAATATAATTTAGTAAAGCATAGGATAAAACAACATAAATACAATTTAATGAAACATAGGATAAACAACATAAATACAATTTAATAAAGCATAGGACAAAGCAACATAAATACAATTTAATAAAGCATAGGATAAAACAACATAAATACAATTTAATGAAACATAGGTTAAACAAAATAAATACAATTTAATAAAGCATAGGACAAAACAACATAAATACAATTTAATAAAGCATATGTTAAAACAACATGAATACAATTTAATAAAGCATAAGATAAAACAACATGAATATAATTTAGTAAAGCATAAGATAAAACAACATGAATACAATTTAATAAAGCATATGTTAAAACAACATCAATACAATTTAATAAAGCATAGGATAAAACCACAGAAATACAATTTAATAAAGCATAGGATAAAACAACATAAATACAATTTAATAAAGCATAGGACAAAACAACATAAATACAATTTAATAAAGCATATGTTAAAAGAGCATGAATACAATTTAATAAAGCATAAGATAAAACAACATGAATATAATTTAGTAAAGCATAAGATAAAACAACATGAATACAATTTAATAAAGCATAGGTTAAAACAACATAAATACAATTTAAGAAAGCATAGGATAAAACTACATAAATACATTTTAATAAAGCATAGGATAAAACAACATAAATACAATTTAATAAAGCATAGGTTAAAACAACATAAATACAATTTAATAAAGCATAGGACAAAACAACATAAATACAATTTAATAAAGCATAGGATAAAACAACATAAATACAATTTATAAAGCATAGGATAAAACAACATAAATACAATTTAATAAAGCATAGGATAAAACAACATAAATACAATTTAATAAAGCATAGGATAAAACAACATAAATACAATTTAATAAAGCATAGGCTAAAACAACATAAATACACTTTAATAAAGCATAGGATAAAACAAATTAAATACAATTTAATAAAGCATAAGATAAAACAACATGAATACAATTTAGTAAAGCATAAGATAAAACAACATGAATACAATTTAATAAAGCATAGGTTAAAACAACATAAATACAATTTAATCAAGCATAGGCTAAAACAACATAAATACACTTTAATAAAGCATAGGATAAAACAAATTAAATACAATTTAGTAATGCATAGGATAAAACAACATAAATTCAATTTAATAAAGCATAGGATAAAACAACATAAATACAATTTAATAAAGCATAGGATAAAACAACATAAATACAATTTAATAAAGCATAAGATAAAACAACATGAATACAATTTAATAAAGCATAGGATAAAACAACGTAAATACAATTTAATAAATCATAGGATAAAACAACATAAATACAATTTAATAAAGCACAGGATAAAACAACATAAATAAAATTTAAAAAAGCATAGGATAAAACAACGTAAATACTTTTTAATAAAGCATAGGATAAAACCACATAAATACAATTTAATAAAGCATAGGACAAAACAACATAAATACAATTTAATAAAGCATAGTTTAAAACAACATAAATACAATTTAATAAAGCATAGGATAAAACCACAGAAATACAATTTAATAAAGCATAGGATAAAACAACATAAATACAATTTAATAAAGCATAGGACAAAACAACATAAATACAATTTAATGAAACATAGGATAAACAACATAAATACAATTTAATAAAGCATAGGACAAAACAACATAAATACAATTTAATAAAGCATATGTTAAAACAACATAAATACAATTTAATAAAGCATAGTTTAATACAACATAAATACAATTTAATAAAGCATAGTTTAAAACAACATAAATACAATTTAATAAAGCATAGTTTAAAACAACATAAATACAATTTAATAAAGCATAATTAAAACAACATAAATACAATTTAATAAAGCATAGTTTAAAACAACATAAATACAATTTAATAAAGCATTAGATAAAACAACATGAATATAATTTAGTAAAGCATAAGATAAAACAACATGAATACAATATAATAAAGCATAGGATAAAACAACATAAATAAAATTTAATAAAGCATAGGTTAAAACAACATAAATACAATTTAATAAAGCATAGTTTAAAACAACATAAATACAATTTAATAAAGCATAGGATAAAACCACAGAAATACAATTTAATAAAGCATAGGATAAAACAACATAAATACAATTTAATAAAGCATAGGACAAAACAAAATAAATACAATTTAATAAAGCATAGGATAAAACAACATAAATACAATTTAATGAAACATAGGTTAAACAAAATAAATACAATTTAATAAAGCATAGGACAAAACAACATAAATACAATTTAATAAAGCATATGTTAAAACAACATGAATACAATTTAATAAAGCATAAGATAAAACAACATGAATATAATTTAGTAAAGCATAAGATAAAACAACATGAATACAATTTAATAAAGCATAGGTTAAAACAACATAAATACAATTTAAGAAAGCATAGGATAAAACTACATAAATACATTTTAATAAAGCATAGGATAAAACAACATAAATACAATTTAATAAAGCATAGGTTAAAACAACATAAATACAATTTAATAAAGCATAGGACAAAACAACATAAATACAATTTAATAAAGCATATGATAAAACAACATAAATACAATTTATAAAGCATAGGATAAAACAACATAAATACAATTTAATAAAGCATAGGATAAAACAACATAAATACAATTTAATAAAGCGCAGGATAAAACAACATAAATAAAATTTAATAAAGCATAGGATAAAACAACATGAATACAATTTAATAAAGCATAGGATAAAACAACGTAAATACTTTTTAATAAAGCATAGGATAAAACCACATAAATACAATTTAATAAAGCATAGGATAAAACAACATAAATAAAATTTAATAAAGCATAGGTTAAAACAACATAAATACAATTTAATAAAGCATAGGATAAAACAACATAAATACAATTTAATAAATCATAGGATAAAACAACATAAATACAATTTAATAAAGCACAGGATAAAACAACATAAATAAAATTTAATAAAGCATAGGATAAAACAACATAAATAAAATTTAATAAAGCATAGGATAAAACAACGTAAATACAATTTAATAAAGCATAGGATAAAACAACATAAATAAAATTTAATAAAGCATAGGATAAAACAACATAAATACAATTTAATAAAGCATAAGATAAAACAACATAAATACAATTTAATAAAGCATAGGATAAAACAACATAAATACAATTTAATAAAGCATAGGATAAAACAACATAAATACAATTTAATAAAGCATAGGATAAAACAACATAAATACAATTTAATAAAGCATAGGATAAAACAACATAAATACAATTTAATAAAGCATAGGTTAAAACAACATAAATACAATTTAATAAAGCATAGGACAAAACAACATAAATACAATTTAATAAAGCATAGTTTAAAACAACATAAATACAATTTAATAAAGCATAGGATAAAACCACAGAAATACAATTTAATAAAGCATAGGATAAAACAACATAAATACAATTTAATAAAGCATAGGACAAAACAACATAAATACAATTTAATAACGCATAGGATAAAACAACATAAATACAATTTAATGAAACATAGGATAAACAACATAAATACAATTTAATAAAGCATAGGACAAAACAACATAAATACAATTTAATAAAGCATATGTTAAAACAACATAAATACAATTTAATAAAGCATAGTTTAATACAACATAAATACAATTTAATAAAGCATAGTTTAAAACAACATAAATACAATTTAATAAAGCATAGTTTAAAACAACATAAATACAATTTAATAAAGCATAGTTTAAAACAACATAAATACAATTTAATAAAGCATTAGATAAAACAACATGAATATAATTTAGTAAAGCATAGGATAAAACAACATAAATACAATTTAATGAAACATAGGATAAACAACATAAATACAATTTAATAAAGCATAGGACAAAGCAACATAAATACAATTTAATAAAGCATAGGATAAAACAACATAAATACAATTTAATGAAACATAGGTTAAACAAAATAAATACAATTTAATAAAGCATAGGACAAAACAACATAAATACAATTTAATAAAGCATATGTTAAAACAACATGAATACAATTTAATAAAGCATAAGATAAAACAACATGAATATAATTTAGTAAAGCATAAGATAAAACAACATGAATACAATTTAATAAAGCATATGTTAAAACAACATCAATACAATTTAATAAAGCATAGGATAAAACCACAGAAATACAATTTAATAAAGCATAGGATAAAACAACATAAATACAATTTAATAAAGCATAGGACAAAACAACATAAATACAATTTAATAAAGCATATGTTAAAAGAGCATGAATACAATTTAATAAAGCATAAGATAAAACAACATGAATATAATTTAGTAAAGCATAAGATAAAACAACATGAATACAATTTAATAAAGCATAGGTTAAAACAACATAAATACAATTTAAGAAAGCATAGGATAAAACTACATAAATACATTTTAATAAAGCATAGGATAAAACAACATAAATACAATTTAATAAAGCATAGGTTAAAACAACATAAATACAATTTAATAAAGCATAGGACAAAACAACATAAATACAATTTAATAAAGCATAGGATAAAACAACATAAATACAATTTATAAAGCATAGGATAAAACAACATAAATACAATTTAATAAAGCATAGGATAAAACAACATAAATACAATTTAATAAAGCATAGGATAAAACAACATAAATACAATTTAATAAAGCATAGGCTAAAACAACATAAATACACTTTAATAAAGCATAGGATAAAACAAATTAAATACAATTTAATAAAGCATAAGATAAAACAACATGAATACAATTTAGTAAAGCATAAGATAAAACAACATGAATACAATTTAATAAAGCATAGGTTAAAACAACATAAATACAATTTAATCAAGCATAGGCTAAAACAACATAAATACACTTTAATAAAGCATAGGATAAAACAAATTAAATACAATTTAGTAATGCATAGGATAAAACAACATAAATTCAATTTAATAAAGCATAGGATAAAACAACATAAATACAATTTAATAAAGCATAGGATAAAACAACATAAATACAATTTAATAAAGCATAAGATAAAACAACATGAATACAATTTAATAAAGCATAGGATAAAACAACGTAAATACAATTTAATAAATCATAGGATAAAACAACATAAATACAATTTAATAAAGCACAGGATAAAACAACATAAATAAAATTTAAAAAAGCATAGGATAAAACAACGTAAATACTTTTTAATAAAGCATAGGATAAAACCACATAAATACAATTTAATAAAGCATAGGATAAAACAACATAAATAAAATTTAATAAAGCATAGGTTAAAACAACATAAATACAATTTAATAAAGCATAGGACAAAACAACATAAATACAATTTAATAAAGCATAGTTTAAAACAACATAAATACAATTTAATAAAGCATAGGATAAAACCACAGAAATACAATTTAATAAAGCATAGGATAAAACAACATAAATACAATTTAATAAAGCATAGGACAAAACAACATAAATACAATTTAATAACGCATAGGATAAAACAACATAAATACAATTTAATGAAACATAGGATAAACAACATAAATACAATTTAATAAAGCATAGGACAAAACAACATAAATACAATTTAATAAAGCATATGTTAAAACAACATAAATACAATTTAATAAAGCATAGTTTAATACAACATAAATACAATTTAATAAAGCATAGTTTAAAACAACATAAATACAATTTAATAAAGCATAGTTTAAAACAACATAAATACAATTTAATAAAGCATAATTAAAACAACATAAATACAATTTAATAAAGCATAGTTTAAAACAACATAAATACAATTTAATAAAGCATTAGATAAAACAACATGAATATAATTTAGTAAAGCATAAGATAAAACAACATGAATACAATTTAATAAAGCATAGGATAAAACAACATAAATAAAATTTAATAAAGCATAGGTTAAAACAACATAAATACAATTTAATAAAGCATAGTTTAAAACAACATAAATACAATTTAATAAAGCATAGGATAAAACCACAGAAATACAATTTAATAAAGCATAGGATAAAACAACATAAATACAATTTAATAAAGCATAGGACAAAACAACATAAATACAATTTAATAAAGCATAGGATAAAACAACATAAATACAATTTAATGAAACATAGGTTAAACAAAATAAATACAATTTAATAAAGCATAGGACAAAACAACATAAATACAATTTAATAAAGCATATGTTAAAACAACATGAATACAATTTAATAAAGCATAAGATAAAACAACATGAATATAATTTAGTAAAGCATAAGATAAAACAACATGAATACAATTTAATAAAGCATAGGTTAAAACAACATAAATACAATTTAAGAAAGCATAGGATAAAACTACATAAATACATTTTAATAAAGCATAGGATAAAACAACATAAATACAATTTAATAAAGCATAGGTTAAAACAACATAAATACAATTTAATAAAGCATAGGACAAAACAACATAAATACAATTTAATAAAGCATATGATAAAACAACATAAATACAATTTAATAAAGCATAGGATAAAACAACATAAATAAAATTTAATAAAGCATAGGATAAAACAACATAAATACAATTTAATAAAGCATAAGATAAAACAACATAAATACAATTTAATAAAGCATAGGATAAAACAACATAAATACAATTTAATAAAGCATAGGATAAAACAACATAAATACAATTTAATAAAGCATAGGATAAAACAACATAAATACAATTTAATAAAGCATAGGATAAAACAACATAAATACAATTTAATAAAGCATAGGTTAAAACAACATAAATACAATTTAATAAAGCATAGGACAAAACAACATAAATACAATTTAATAAAGCATAGTTTAAAACAACATAAATACAATTTAATAAAGCATAGGATAAAACCACAGAAATACAATTTAATAAAGCATAGGATAAAACAACATAAATACAATTTAATAAAGCATAGGACAAAACAACATAAATACAATTTAATAACGCATAGGATAAAACAACATAAATACAATTTAATGAAACATAGGATAAACAACATAAATACAATTTAATAAAGCATAGGACAAAACAACATAAATACAATTTAATAAAGCATATGTTAAAACAACATAAATACAATTTAATAAAGCATAGTTTAATACAACATAAATACAATTTAATAAAGCATAGTTTAAAACAACATAAATACAATTTAATAAAGCATAGTTTAAAACAACATAAATACAATTTAATAAAGCATAGTTTAAAACAACATAAATACAATTTAATAAAGCATTAGATAAAACAACATGAATATAATTTAGTAAAGCATAGGATAAAACAACATAAATACAATTTAATGAAACATAGGATAAACAACATAAATACAATTTAATAAAGCATAGGACAAAGCAACATAAATACAATTTAATAAAGCATAGGATAAAACAACATAAATACAATTTAATGAAACATAGGTTAAACAAAATAAATACAATTTAATAAAGCATAGGACAAAACAACATAAATACAATTTAATAAAGCATATGTTAAAACAACATGAATACAATTTAATAAAGCATAAGATAAAACAACATGAATATAATTTAGTAAAGCATAAGATAAAACAACATGAATACAATTTAATAAAGCATATGTTAAAACAACATAAATACAATTTAATAAAGCATAGGATAAAACCACAGAAATACAATTTAATAAAGCATAGGATAAAACAACATAAATACAACTTAATAAAGCATAGGACAAAACAACATAAATACAATTTAATAAAGCATATGTTAAAAGAGCATGAATACAATTTAATAATGCATAAGATAAAACAACATGAATATAATTTAGTAAAGCATAAGATAAAGCAACATGAATACAATTTAATAAAGCATAGGTTAAAACAACATAAATACAATTTAAGAAAGCATAGGATAAAACTACATAAATACATTTTAATAAAGCATAGGATAAAACAACATAAATACAATTTAATAAAGCATAGGTTAAAACAACATAAATACAATTTAATAAAGCATAGGACAAAACAACATAAATACAATTTAATAAAGCATAGGATAAAACAACATAAATACAATTTATAAAGCATAGGATAAAACAACATAAATACAATTTAATAAAGCATAGGATAAAACAACATAAATACAATTTAATAAAGCATAGGATAAAACAACATAAATACAATTTAATAAAGCATAGGCTAAAACAACATAAATACACTTTAATAAAGCATAGGATAAAACAAATTAAATACAATTTAATAAAGCATAAGATAAAACAACATGAATACAATTTAGTAAATCATAAGATAAAACAACATGAATACAATTTAATAAAGCATAGGTTAAAACAACATAAATACAATTCAAGAAAGCATAGGATAAAACTACATAAATACATTTTAATAAAGCATAGGATAAAACAACATAAATACAATTTAATAAAGCATAGGTTAAAACAACATAAATACAATTTAATAAAGCATAGGATAAAACAACATAAATACAATTTATAAAGCATAGGATAAAACAACATAAATACAATTTAATAAAGCATAGGATAAAACAACATAAATACAATTTAATAAAACATAGGATAAAACAACATAAATACAATTTAATCAAGCATAGGCTAAAACAACATAAATACACTTTAATAAAGCATAGGATAAAACAAATTAAATACAATTTAGTAATGCATAGGATAAAACAACATAAATTCAATTTAATAAAGCATAGGATAAAACAACATAAATACAATTTAATAAAGCATAGGATAAAACAACATAAATACAATTTAATAAAGCATAAGATAAAACAACATGAATACAATTTAATAAAGCATAGGATAAAACAACGTAAATACAATTTAATAAATCATAGGATAAAACAACATAAATACAATTTAATAAAGCACAGGATAAAACAACATAAATAAAATTTAATAAAGCATAGGATAAAACAACATAAATAAAATTTAATAAAGCATAGGATAAAACAACGTAAATACAATTTAATAAAGCATAGGATAAAACAACATAAATAAAATTTAATAAAGCATAGGATAAAACAACATAAATACAATTTAATAAAGCATAAGATAAAACAACATAAATACAATTTAATAAAGCATAGGATAAAACAACATAAATACAATTTAATAAAGCATAGGATAAAACAACATAAATACAATTTAATAAAGCATAGGATAAAACAACATAAATACAATTTAATAAAGCATAGGATAAAACAACATAAATACAATTTAATAAAGCATTGGTTAAAACAACATAAATACAATTTAATAAAGCATAGGACAAAACAACATAAATACAATTTAATAAAGCATAGTTTAAAACAACATAAATACAATTTAATAAAGCATAGGATAAAACCACAGAAATACAATTTAATAAAGCATAGGATAAAACAACATAAATACAATTTAATAAAGCATAGGACAAAACAACATAAATACAATTTAATAACGCATAGGATAAAACAACATAAATACAATTTAATGAAACATAGGATAAACAACATAAATACAATTTAATAAAGCATAGGACAAAAAAACATAGATACAATTTAATAAAGCATATGTTAAAACAACATAAATACAATTTAATAAAGCATAGTTTAATACAACATAAATACAATTTAATAAAGCATAGTTTAAAACAACATAAATACAATTTAATAAAGCATAGTTTAAAACAACATAAATACAATTTAATAAAGCATAGTTTAAAACAACATAAATACAATTTAATAAAGCATTAGATAAAACAACATGAATATAATTTAGTAAAGCATAGGATAAAACAACATAAATACAATTTAATGAAACATAGGATAAACAACATAAATACAATTTAATAAAGCATAGGACAAAGCAACATAAATACAATTTAATAAAGCATAGGATAAAACAACATAAATACAATTTAATGAAACATAGGTTAAACAAAATAAATACAATTTAATAAAGCATAGGACAAAACAACATAAATACAATTTAATAAAGCATATGTTAAAACAACATGAATACAATTTAATAAAGCATAAGATAAAACAACATGAATATAATTTAGTAAAGCATAAGATAAAACAACATGTATACAATTTAATAAAGCATATGTTAAAACAACATAAATACAATTTAAGAAAGCATAGGATAAAACTACATAAATACATTTTAATAAAGCATAGGATAAAACAACATAAATACAATTTAATAAAGCATAGGTTAAAACAACATAAATACAATTTAATAAAGCATAGGACAAAACAACATAAATACAATTTAATAAAGCATAGGATAAAACAACATAAATACAATTTATAAAGCATAGGATAAAACAACATAAATACAATTTAATAAAGCATAGGATAAAACAACATAAATACAATTTAATAAAGCATAGGATAAAACAACATAAATACAATTTAATAAAGCATAGGCTAAAACAACATAAATACACTTTAATAAAGCATAGGATAAAACAAATTAAATACAATTTAATAAAGCATAAGATAAAACAACATGAATACAATTTAGTAAAGCATAAGATAAAACAACATGAATACAATTTAATAAAGCATAGGTTAAAACAACATAAATACAGTTCAAGAAAGCATAGGATAAAACTACATAAATACATTTTAATAAAGCATAGGATAAAACAACATAAATACAATTTAATAAAGCATAGGTTAAAACAACATAAATACAATTTAATAAGGCATAGGACAAAACAACATAAATACAATTTAATAAAGCATAGGATAAAACAACATAAATACAATTCATAAAGCATAGGATAAAACAACATAAATACAATTTAATAAAGCATAGGATAAAACAACATAAATACAATTTAATAAAACATAGGATAAAACAACATAAATACAATTTAATCAAGCATAGGCTAAAACAACATAAATGCACTTTAATAAAGCATAGGATAAAACAAATTAAATACAATTTAGTAATGCATAGGATAAAACAACATAAATTCAATTTAATAAAGCATAGGATAAAACAACATAAATACAATTTAATAAAGCATAGGATAAAACAACATAAATACAATTTAATAAAGCATAAGATAAAACAACATGAATACAATTTAATAAAGCATAGGATAAAACAACGTAAATACAATTTAATAAATCATAGGATAAAACAACATAAATACAATTTAATAAAGCACAGGATAAAACAACATAAATAAAATTTAATAAAGCATAGGATAAAACAACATGAATACAATTTAATAAAGCATAGGATAAAACAACATAAATACAATTTAATAAAGCATAGGATAAAACAACATAAATAAAATTTAATAAAGCATAGGATAAAACAACATAAATACAATTTAATAAAGCATAAGATAAAACAACATAAATACAATTTAATAAAGCATAGGATAAAACAACATAAATACAATTTAATAAAGCATAGGACAAAACAACATAAATACAATTTAATAAAGCATATGTTAAAACAACATAAATTCAATTTAATAAAGCATAGTTTAATACAACATAAATACAATTTAATAAAGCATAGTTTAAAACAACATAAATACAATTTAATAAAGCATAGTTTAAAACAACATAAATACAATTTAATAAAGCATAGTTTAAAACAACATAAATACAATTTAATAAAGCATAGTTTAAAACAACATAAATACAATTTAATAAAGCATTAGATAAAACAACATGAATATAATTTAGTAAAGCATAGGATAAAACAACATAAATACAATTTAATGAAACATAGGATAAACAACATAAATACAATTTAATAAAGCATAGGACAAAGCAACATAAATACAATTTAATAAAGCATAGGATAAAACAACATAAATACAATTTAATGAAACATAGGTTAAACAAAATAAATACAATTTAATAAAGCATAGGACAAAACAACATAAATACAATTTAATAAAGCATATGTTAAAACAACATGAATACAATTTAATAAAGCATAAGATAAAACAACATGAATATAATTTAGTAAAGCATAAGATAAAACAACATGAATACAATTTAATAAAGCATATGTTAAAACAACATAAATACAATTTAATAAAGCATAGGATAAAACCACAGAAATACAATTTAATAAAGCATAGGATAAAACAACATAAATACAATTTAATAAAGCATAGGACAAAACAACATAAATACAATTTAATAAAGCATAGGATAAAACAACATAAATACAATTTAATGAAACATAGGATAAACAACATAAATACAATTTAATAAAGCATAGGACAAAGCAACATAAATACAATTTAATAAAGCATAGGATAAAACAACATAAATACAATTTAATGAAACATAGGTTAAACAAAATAAATACAATTTAATAAAGCATAGGACAAAACAACATAAATACAATTTAATAAAGCATATGTTAAAAGAACATGAATACAATTTAATAAAGCATAAGATAAAACAACATGAATATAATTTAGTAAAGCATAAGATAAAACAACATGAATACAATTTAATAAAGCATAGGTTAAAACAACATAAATACAATTTAAGAAAGCATAGGATAAAACTACATAAATACATTTTAATAAAGCATAGGATAAAACAACATAAATACAATTTAATAAAGCATAGGTTAAAACAACATAAATACAATTTAATAAAGCATAGGACAAAACAACATAAATACAATTTAATAAAGCATAGGATAAAACAACATAAATACAATTTATAAAGCATAGGATAAAACAACATAAATACAATTTAATAAAGCATAGGATAAAACAACATAAATACAATTTAATAAAGCATAGGATAAAACAACATAAATACAATTTAATAAAGCATAGGCTAAAACAACATAAATACACTTTAATAAAGCATAGGATAAAACAAATTAAATACAATTTAATAAAGCATAGGATAAAACAACATAAATTCAATTTAATAAAGCATAGGATAAAACAACATAAATACAATTTAATAAAGCATAGGATGAAACACCATAAATACAATTTAATAAAGCATAGGTTAAAACAACATAAATGCAATTTAATAAAGCATAGGATAAAACAACATAAATACAATTTAATAAAGCATAGGATAAAACAACATAAATACAATTTAATAAAGCATAGGATAAAACACCATAAATACAAATTAATAAAGCATAGGTTAAAACAACATAAATGCAATTTAATAAAGCATAGGATAAAACACCATAAATACAATTTAATAAAGCATAGGCTAAAACAACATCAATACACTTTAATAAAGCATAGGATAAAACAAATTAAATACAATTTAATAAAGCATAGGATAAACAACATAAATTCAATTTAATAAAGCATAGGATAAAACAACATAAATACAATTTAATAAAGCATAGGATAAAACACCATAAATACAATTTAATAAAGCATAGGTTAAAACAACATAAATGCAATTTAATAAAGCATAGGATAAAACAACATAAATACAATTTAATAAAGCATAGGATAAAACAACATAAATACAATTTAATAAAGCATAGGATAAAACACCATAAATACAATTTAATAAAGCATAGGTTAAAACAACATAAATGCAATTTAATAAAGCATAGGATAAAACAACATAAATACAATTTAATAAAGCATAGGATAAAACAACATAAATAAAATTTAATAAAGCATAGGATAAAACAACATAAATACAATTTAATAAAGCATAGGATAAAACAACATAAATACAATTTAATAAAGCATAGGATAAAACAACATAAATACAATTTAATAAAGCATAGGATAAAAGAACATAAATACAATTTAATAAAGCATAGGATAAAACAACATAAATAAAATTTAATAAAGCATAGGATAAAACAACATAAATCCAATTTAATAAAGCATTGTTTAAAACAACATAAATACAATTTAATAAAGCATAGTTTAAAACAACATAAATACAATTTAATGAAACATAGGTTAAACAAAATAAATACAATTTAATAAAGCATAGGACAAAACAACATAAATACAATTTAATAAAGCATATGTTAAAACAACATGAATACAATTTAATAAAGCATAAGATAAAACAACATGAATATAATTTAGTAAAGCATAAGATAAAACAACATAAATACAATTTATAAAGCATAGGATAAAACAACATAAATACAATTTAATAAAGCATAGGATAAAACAACATAAATACAATTTAATAAAGCATAGGATAAAACAACATAAATACAATTTAATAAAGCATAGGCTAAAACAACATAAATACACTTTAATAAAGCATAGGATAAAACAAATTAAATACAATTTAATAAAGCATAGGATAAAACAACATAAATTCAATTTAATAAAGCATAGGATAAAACAACATAAATACAATTTAATAAAGCATAGGATAAAACAACATAAATACAATTTAATAAAGCATAGGATAAAACACCATAAATACAATTTAATAAAGCATAGGTTAAAACAACATAAATGCAATTTAATAAAGCATAGGATAAAACAACATAAATACAATTTAATAAAGCATAGGATAAAACAACATAAATACAATTTAATAAAGCATTGGATAAAACACCATAAATACAATTTAATAAAGCATAGGTTAAAACAACATAAATGCAATTTAATAAAGCATAGGATAAAACAACATAAATACAATTTAATAAAGCATAGGATAAAACAACATAAATAAAATTTAATAAAGCATAGGATAAAACAACATAAATACAATTTAATAAAGCATAGGATAAAACAACATAAATACAATTTAATGAAACATAGGATATACAACATAAATACAATTTAATAAAGCATAGGGCAAAACAACATAAATACAATTTAATAAAGCATAAGATAAAACAACATGAATATAATTTAGTAAAGCATAGGTTAAAACAACATAAATACAATTCAAGAAAGCATAGGATAAAACTACATGAATACATTTTAATAAAGCATAGGATAAAACAACATAAATACAAATTAATAAAGCATAGGTTAAAACAACATAAATACAATTTAATAAAGCATAGGACAAAACAACATAAATACAATTTAATAAAGCATAGGATAAAACAACATAAATACAATTTAATAAAGCACAGGATAAAACAACATAAATAAAATTTAATAAAGCATAGGATAAAACAACATGAATACAATTTAATAAAGCATAGGATAAAACAACGTAAATACTTTTTAATAAAGCATAGGATAAAACCACATAAATACAATTTAATAAAGCATAGGATAAAACAACATAAATAAAATTTAATAAAGCATAGGTTAAAACAACATAAATACAATTTAATAAAGCATAGGATAAAACAACATAAATACAATTTAATAAATCATAGGATAAAACAACATAAATACAATTTAATAAAGCACAGGATAAAACAACATAAATAAAATTTAATAAAGCATAGGATAAAACAACATAAATAAAATTTAATAAAGCATAGGATTAAACAACGTAAATACAATTTAATAAAGCATAGGATAAAACAACATAAATAAAATTTAATAAAGCATAGGATAAAACAACATAAATACAATTTAATAAAGCATAAGATAAAACAACATAAATACAATTTAATAAAGCATAGGATAAAACAACATAAATACAATTTAATAAAGCATAGGATAAAACAACATAAATACAATTTAATAAAGCATAGGATAAAACAACATAAATACAATTTAATAAAGCATAGGATAAAACAACATAAATAAAATTTAATAAAGCATAGGTTAAAACAACATAAATACAATTTAAGAAAGCATAGTTTAAAACAACATAAATACAATTTAATAAAGCATAGGATAAAACAACATAAATACAATTTAATGAAAGATAGGTTAAACAAAATAAATACAATTTAATAAAGCATAGGACAAAACAACATAAATACAATTTAATAAAGCATATGTTAAAACAACATGAATACAATTTAATAAAGCATAAGATAAAACAACATGAATATAATTTAGTAAAGCATAAGATAAAACAACATGAATAAAATTTAATAAAGCATAGGTTAAAACAACATAAATACAATTTAAGAAAGCATAGGATAAAACTACATAAATACATTTTAATAAAGCATAGGATAAAACAACATAAATACAATTTAATAAAGCATAGGTTAAAACAACATAAATACAATTTAATAAAGCATAGGACAAAACAACATAAATACAATTTAATAAAGCATAGGATAAAACAACATAAATACAATTTATAAAGCATAGGATAAAACAACATAAATACAATTTAATAAAGCATAGGATAAAACAACATAAATACAATTTAATAAAGCATAGGATAAAACAACATAAATACAATTTAATAAAGCATAGGCTAAAACAACATAATTACACTTTAATAAAGCATAGGATAAAACAAATTAAATACAATTTAATAAAGCATAGGATAAAACAACATAAATTCAATTTAATAAAGCATAGGATAAAACAACATAAATACAATTTAATAAAGCATAGGATAAAACAACATAAATACAATTTAATAAAGCATAAGATAAAACAACATGAATATAATTTAGTAAAGCATAAGATAAAACAACATAAATACAATTTATAAAGCATAGGATAAAACAACATAAATACAATTTAATAAAGAATAGGATAAAACAACATAAATTCAATTTAATAAAGCATAGGATAAAACAACATAAATACAATTTAATAAAGCATAGGATAAAACAACATAAATACAATTTAATAAAGCATAGGACAAAACAACATAAATACAATTTAATAATGCATAGGATAAAACAACATAAATACAATTTAATGAAACATAGGATAAACAACATAAATACAATTTAATAAAGCATAGGACAAAACAACATAAATACAATTTAATAAAGCATATGTTAAAACAACATAAATACAATTTAATAAAGCATAGTTTAATACAACATAAATACAATTTAATAAAGCATAGTTTAAAACAACATAAATACAATTTAATAAAGCATAGTTTAAAACAACATAAATACAATTTAATAAAGCATAGTTTAAAACAACATAAATACAATTTAATAAAGCATTAGATAAAACAACATGAATATAATTTAGTAAAGCATAGGATAAAACAACATAAATACAATTTAATGAAACATAGGATAAACAACATAAATACAATTTAATAAAGCATAGGACAAAGCAACATAAATACAATTTAATAAAGCATAGGATAAAACAACATAAATACAATTTAATGAAACATAGGTTAAACAAAATAAATACAATTTAATAAAGCATAGGACAAAACAACATAAATACAATTTAATAAAGCATATGTTAAAACAACATGAATACAATTTAATAAAGCATAAGATAAAACAACATGAATATAATTTAGTAAAGCATAAGATAAAACAACATGAATACAATTTAATAAAGCATATGTTAAAACAACATAAATACAATTTAATAAAGCATAGGATAAAACCACAGAAATACAATTTAATAAAGCATAGGATAAAACAACATAAATACAATTTAATAAAGCATAGGACAAAACAACATAAATACAATTTAATAAAGCATAGGATAAAACAACATAAATACAATTTAATGAAACATAGGATAAACAACATAAATACAATTTAATAAAGCATAGGACAAAGCAACATAAATACAATTTAATAAAGCATAGGATAAAACAACATAAATACAATTTAATGAAACATAGGTTAAACAAAATAAATACAATTTAATAAAGCATAGGACAAAACAACATAAATACAATTTAATAAAGCATATGTTAAAAGAGCATGAATACAATTTAATAAAGCATAAGATAAAACAACATGAATATAATTTAGTAAAGCATAAGATAAAACAACATGAATACAATTTAATAAAGCATAGGTTAAAACAACATAAATACAATTTAAGAAAGCATAGGATAAAACTACATAAATACATTTTAATAAAGCATAGGATAAAACAACATAAATACAATTTAATAAAGCATAGGTTAAAACAACATAAATACAATTTAATAAAGCATAGGACAAAACAACATAAATACAATTTAATAAAGCATAGGATAAAACAACATAAATACAATTTATAAAGCATAGGATAAAACAACATAAATACAATTTAATAAAGCATAGGATAAAACAACATAAATACAATTTAATAAAGCATAGGATAAAACAACATAAATACAATTTAATAAAGCATAGGCTAAAACAACATAAATACACTTTAATAAAGCATAGGATAAAACAAATTAAATACAATTTAATAAAGCATAAGATAAAACAACATGAATACAATTTAGTAAAGCATAAGATAAAACAACATGAATACAATTTAATAAAGCATAGGTTAAAACAACATAAATACAATTCAAGAAAGCATAGGATAAAACTACATAAATACATTTTAATAAAGCATAGGATAAAACAACATAAATACAATTTAATAAAGCATAGGTTAAAACAACATAAATACAATTTAATAAAGCATAGGACAAAACAACATAAATACAATTTAATAAAGCATAGGATAAAACAACATAAATACAATTTATAAAGCATAGGATAAAACAACATAAATACAATTTAATAAAGCATAGGATAAAACAACATAAATACAATTTAATAAAACATAGGATAAAACAACATAAATACAATTTAATCAAGCATAGGCTAAAACAACATAAATACACTTTAATAAAGCATAGGATAAAACAAATTAAATACAATTTAGTAATGCATAGGATAAAACAACATAAATTCAATTTAATAAAGCATAGGATAAAACAACATAAATACAATTTAATAAAGCATAGGTTAAAACAACATAAATACAATTTAATAAAGCATAGGACAAAACAACATAAATACAATTTAATAAAGCATAGTTTAAAACAACATAAATACAATTTAATAAAGCATAGGATAAAACCACAGAAATACAATTTAATAAAGCATAGGATAAAACAACATAAATACAATTTAATAAAGCATAGGACAAAACAACATAAATACAATTTAATAACGCATAGGATAAAACAACATAAATACAATTTAATGAAACATAGGATAAACAACATAAATACAATTTAATAAAGCAAAGGACAAAACAACATAAATACAATTTAATAAAGCATATGTTAAAACAACATAAATACAATTTAATAAAGCATAGTTTAATACAACATAAATACAATTTAATAAAGCATAGTTTAAAACAACATAAATACAATTTAATAAAGCATAGTTTAAAACAACATAAATACAATTTAATAAAGCATAGTTTAAAACAACATAAATACAATTTAATAAAGCATTAGATAAAACAACATGAATATAATTTAGTAAAGCATAGGATAAAACAACATAAATACAATTTAATGAAACATAGGATAAACAACATAAATACAAGTTAATAAAGCATAGGACAAAGCAACATAAATACAATTTAATAAAGCATAGGATAAAACAACATAAATACAATTTAATGAAACATAGGTTAAACAAAATAAATACAATTTAATAAAGCATAGGACAAAACAACATAAATACAATTTAATAAAGCATATGTTAAAACAACATGAATACAATTTAATAAAGCATAAGATAAAACAACATGAATATAATTTAGTAAAGCATAAGATAAAACAACATGAATACAATTTAATAAAGCATAGGTTAAAACAACATAAATACAATTTAAGAAAGCATAGGATAAAACTACATAAATACATTTTAATAAAGCATAGGATAAAACAACATAAATACAATTTAATAAAGCATAGGTTAAAACAACATAAATACAATTTAATAAAGCATAGGACAAAACAACATAAATACAATTTAATAAAGCATAGGATAAAACAACATAAATACAATTTATAAAGCATAGGATAAAACAACATAAATACAATTTAATAAAGCATAGGATAAAACAACATAAATACAATTTAATAAAGCATAGGATAAAACAACATAAATACAATTTAATAAAGCATAGGCTAAAACAACATAAATACACTTTAATAAAGCATAGGATAAAACAAATTAAATACAATTTAATAAAGCATAAGATAAAACAACATGAATACAATTTAGTAAAGCATAAGATAAAACAACATGAATACAATTTAATAAAGCATAGGTTAAAACAACATAAATACAGTTCAAGAAAGCATAGGATAAAACTACATAAATACATTTTAATAAAGCATAGGATAAAACAACATAAATACAATTTAATAAAGCATAGGTTAAAACAACATAAATACAATTTAATAAAGCATAGGATAAAACAACATAAATACAATTTAATCAAGCATAGGCTAAAACAACATAAATACAATTTAATAAAGCATATGTTAAAACAACATAAATACAATTTAATAAAGCATAGTTTAATACAACATAAATACAATTTAATAAAGCATAGTTTAAAACAACATAAATACAATTTAATAAAGCATAGTTTAAAACAACATAAATACAATTTAATAAAGCATAGTTTAAAACAACATAAATACAATTTAATAAAGCATAGTTTAAAACAACATAAATACAATTTAATAAAGCATTAGATAAAACAACATGAATATAATTTAGTAAAGCATAAGATAAAACAACATGAATACAATTTAATAAAGCATAGGATAAAACAACATAAATAAAATTTAATAAAGCATAGGTTAAAACAACATAAATACAATTTAATAAAGCGCAGGATAAAACAACATAAATAAAATTTAATAAAGCATAGGATAAAACAACATGAATACAATTTAATAAAGCATAGGATAAAACAACGTAAATACTTTTTAATAAAGCATAGGATAAAACCACATAAATACAATTTAATAAAGCATAGGATAAAACAACATAAATAAAATTTAATAAAGCATAGGTTAAAACAACATAAATACAATTTAATAAAGCATAGGATAAAACAACATAAATACAATTTAATAAATCATAGGATAAAACAACATAAATACAATTTAATAAAGCACAGGATAAAACAACATAAATAAAATTTAATAAAGCATAGGATAAAACAACATAAATACAATTTAATAAAGCATAAGATAAAACAACATAAATACAATTTAATAAAGCATAGGATAAAACAACATAAATACAATTTAATAAAGCATAGGACAAAACAACATAAATACAATTTAATAAAGCATATGTTAAAACAACATAAATTCAATTTAATAAAGCATAGTTTAATACAACATAAATACAATTTAAAAAAGCATAGTTTAAAACAACATAAATACAATTTAATAAAGCATAGTTTAAAACAACATAAATACAATTTAATAAAGCATAGTTTAAAACAACATAAATACAATTTAATAAAGCATAGTTTAAAACAACATAAATACAATTTAATAAAGCATAGTTTAAAACAACATAAATACAATTTAATAAAGCATTAGATAAAACAACAGGAATATAATTTAGTAAAGCATAGGATAAAACAACATAAATACAATTTAATGAAACATAGGATAAACAACATAAATACAATTTAATAAAGCATAGGACAAAGCAACATAAATACAATTTAATAAAGCATAGGATAAAACAACATAAATACAATTTAATGAAACATAGGTTAAACAAAATAAATACAATTTAATAAAGCATAGGACAAAACAACATAAATACAATTTAATAAAGCATATGTTAAAACAACATGAATACAATTTAATAAAGCATAAGATAAAACAACATGAATATAATTTAGTAAAGCATAAGATAAAACAACATGAATACAATTTAATAAAGCATATGTTAAAACAACATAAATACAATTTAATAAAGCATAGGATAAAACCACAGAAATACAATTTAATAAAGCATAGGATAAAACAACATAAATACAATTTAATAAAGCATAGGACAAAACAACATAAATACAATTTAATAAAGCATAGGATAAAACAACATAAATACAATTTAATGAAACATAGGATAAACAACATAAATACAATTTAATAAAGCATAGGACAAAGCAACATAAATACAATTTAATAAAGCATAGGATAAAACAACATAAATACAATTTAATGAAACAGAGGTTAAACAAAATAAATACAATTTAATAAAGCATAGGACAAAACAACATAAATACAATTTAATAAAGCATATGTTAAAAGAACATGAATACAATTTAATAAAGCATAAGATAAAACAACATGAATATAATTTAGTAAAGCATAAGATAAAACAACATGAATACAATTTAATAAAGCATAGGTTAAAACAACATAAATACAATTTAAGAAAGCATAGGATAAAACTACATAAATACATTTTAATAAAGCATAGGATAAAACAACATAAATACAATTTAATAAAGCATAGGTTAAAACAACATAAATACAATTTAATAAAGCATAGGACAAAACAACATAAATACAATTTAATAAAGCATAGGATAAAACAACATAAATACAATTTATAAAGCATAGGATAAAACAACATAAATACAATTTAATAAAGCATAGGATAAAACAACATAAATACAATTTAATAAAGCATAGGATAAAACAACATAAATACAATTTAATAAAGCATAGGCTAAAACAACATAAATACACTTTAATAAAGCATAGGATAAAACAAATTAAATACAATTTAATAAAGCATAGGATAAAACAACATAAATTCAATTTAATAAAGCATAGGATAAAACAACATAAATACAATTTAATAAAGCATAGGATGAAACACCATAAATACAATTTAATAAAGCATAGGTTAAAACAACATAAATGCAATTTAATAAAGCATAGGATAAAACAACATAAATACAATTTAATAAAGCATAGGATAAAACAACATAAATACAATTTAATAAAGCATAGGATAAAACACCATAAATACAAATTAATAAAGCATAGGTTAAAACAACATAAATGCAATTTAATAAATCATAGGATAAAACAACATAAATACAATTTAATAAAGCATAGGATAAAACAACATAAATACAATTTAATAAAGCATAGGATAAAACAACATAAATGCAATTTAATAAAGCATAGGATAAAACAACATAAATACAATTTAATAAAGCATAGGATAAAACTACATAAATACATTTTAATAAAGCATAGGATAAAACAACATAAATACAATTTAATAAAGCATAGGTTAAAACAACATAAATACAATTTAATAAAGCATAGGACAAAACAACATAAATACAATTTAATAAAGCATAGGATAAAACAACATAAATACAATTTATAAAGCATAGGATAAAACAACATAAATACAATTTAATAAAGCATAGGATAAAACAACATAAATACAATTTAATAAAGCATAGGATAAAACAACATAAATACAATTTAATAAAGCATAGGATAAAACACCATAAATACAATTTAATAAAGCATAGGTTAAAACAACATAAATGCAATTTAATAAAGCATAGGATAAAACAACATAAATACAATTTAATAAAGCATAGGATAAAACACCATAAATACAATTTAATAAAGCATAGGCTAAAACAACATCAATACACTTTAATAAAGCATAGGATAAAACAAATTAAATACAATTTAATAAAGCATAGGATAAACAACATAAATTCAATTTAATAAAGCATAGGATAAAACAACATAAATACAATTTAATAAAGCATAGGATAAAACACCATAAATACAATTTAATAAAGCATAGGTTAAAACAACATAAATGCAATTTAATAAAGCATAGGATAAAACAACATAAATACAATTTAATAAAGCATAGGATAAAACAACATAAATACAATTTAATAAAGCATAGGATAAAACACCATAAATACAATTTAATAAAGCATAGGTTAAAACAACATAAATGCAATTTAATAAAGCATAGGATAAAACAACATAAATACAATTTAATAAAGCATAGGATAAAACAACATAAATAAAATTTAATAAAGCATAGGATAAAACAACATAAATACAATTTAATAAAGCATAGGATAAAACAACATAAATACAATTTAATAAAGCATAGGATAAAACAACATAAATACAATTTAATAAAGCATAGGATAAAACAACATAAATACAATTTAATAAAGCATAGGATAAAACAACATAAATAAAATTTAATAAAGCATAGGATAAAACAACATAAATCCAATTTAATAAAGCATAGTTTAAAACAACATAAATACAATTTAATAAAGCATAGTTTAAAACAACATAAATACAATTTAATGAAACATAGGTTAAACAAAATAAATACAATTTAATAAAGCATAGGACAAAACAACATAAATACAATTTAATAAAGCATATGTTAAAACAACATGAATACAATTTAATAAAGCATAAGATAAAACAACATGAATATAATTTAGTAAAGCATAAGATAAAACAACATAAATACAATTTATAAAGCATAGGATAAAACAACATAAATACAATTTAATAAAGCATAGGATAAAACAACATAAATACAATTTAATAAAGCATAGGATAAAACAACATAAATACAATTTAATAAAGCATAGGCTAAAACAACATAAATACACTTTAATAAAGCATAGGATAAAACAAATTAAATACAATTTAATAAAGCATAGGATAAAACAACATAAATTCAATTTAATAAAGCATAGGATAAAACAACATAAATTCAATTTAATAAAGCATAGGATAAAACAACATAAATACAATTTAATAAAGCATAGGATAAAACACCATAAATACAATTTAATAAAGCATAGGTTAAAACAACATAAATGCAATTTAATAAAGCATAGGATAAAACAACATAAATACAATTTAATAAAGCATAGGATAAAACAACATAAATACAATTTAATAAAGCATTGGATAAAACACCATAAATACAATTTAATAAAGCATAGGTTAAAACAACATAAATGCAATTTAATAAAGCATAGGATAAAACAACATAAATACAATTTAATAAAGCATAGGATAAAACAACATAAATAAAATTTAATAAAGCATAGGATAAAACAACATAAATACAATTTAATAAAGCATAGGATAAAACAACATAAATACAATTTAATGAAACATAGGATATACAACATAAATACAATTTAATAAAGCATAGGGCAAAACAACATAAATACAATTTAATAAAGCATAAGATAAAACAACATGAATATAATTTAGTAAAGCATAGGTTAAAACAACATAAATACAATTCAAGAAAGCATAGGATAAAACTACATGAATACATTTTAATAAATCATAGGATAAAACAACATAAATACAAATTAATAAAGCATAGGTTAAAACAACATAAATACAATTTAATAAAGCATAGGACAAAACAACATAAATACAATTTAATAAAGCATAGGATAAAACAACATAAATACAATTTAATAAAGCACAGGATAAAACAACATAAATAAAATTTAATAAAGCATAGGATAAAACAACATGAATACAATTTAATAAAGCATAGGATAAAACAACGTAAATACTTTTTAATAAAGCATAGGATAAAACCACATAAATACAATTTAATAAAGCATAGGATAAAACAACATAAATAAAATCTAATAAAGCATAGGTTAAAACAACATAAATACAATTTAATAAAGCATAGGATAAAACAACATAAATACAATTTAATAAATCATAGGATAAAACAACATAAATACAATTTAATAAAGCACAGGATAAAACAACATAAATAAAATTTAATAAAGCATAGGATAAAACAACATAAATAAAATTTAATAAAGCATAGGATAAAACAGCGTAAATACAATTTAATAAAGCATAGGATAAAACAACATAAATAAAATTTAATAAAGCATAGGATAAAACAACATAAATACAATTTAATAAAGCATAAGATAAAACAACATAAATACAATTTAATAAAGCATAGGATAAAACAACATAAATACAATTTAATAAAGCATAGGATAAAACAACATAAATACAATTTAATAAAGCATAGGATAAAACAACATAAATACAATTTAATAAAGCATAGGATAAAACAACATAAATAAAATTTAATAAAGCATAGGTTAAAACAACATAAATACAATTTAATAAAGCATAGTTTAAAACAACATAAATACAATTTAATAAAGCATAGTTTAAAACAACATTAATACAATTTAATAAAGCATAGGATAAAACCACAGAAATACAATTTAATAAAGCATAGGATAAAACAACATAAATACAATTTAATAAAGCATAGGACAAAACAACATAAATACAATTTAATAACGCATAGGATAAAACAACATAAATACAATTTAATAAAGCATAGTTTAAAACAACATAAATACAATTTAATAAAGCATAGTTTAAAACAACATAAATACAATTTAATAAAGCATTAGATAAAACAACATGAATATAATTTAGTAAAGCATAGGATAAAACAACATAAATACAATTTAATGAAACATAGGATAAACAACATAAATACAATTTAATAAAGCATAGGACAAAGCAACATAAATACAATTTAATAAAGCATAGGATAAAACAACATAAATACAATTTAATGAAACATAGGTTAAACAAAATAAATACAATTTAATAAAGCATAGGACAAAACAACATAAATACAATTTAATAAAGCATATGTTAAAACAACATGAATACAATTTAATAAAGCATAAGATAAAACAACATGAATATAATTTAGTAAAGCATAAGATAAAACAACATGAATACAATTTAATAAAGCATATGTTAAAACAACATAAATACAATTTAATAAAGCATAGGATAAAACCACAGAAATACAATTTAATAAAGCATAGGATAAAACAACATAAATACAATTTAATAAAGCATAGGACAAAACAACATAAATACAATTTAATAAAGCATAGGATAAAACAACATAAATACAATTTAATGAAACATAGGATAAACAACATAAATACAATTTAATAAAGCATAGGACAAAGCAACATAAATACAATTTAATAAAGCATAGGATAAAACAACATAAATACAATTTAATGAAACATAGGTTAAACAAAATAAATACAATTTAATAAAGCATAGGACAAAACAACATAAATACAATTTAATAAAGCATATGTTAAAACAACATGAACACAATTTAATAAAGCATAAGATAAAACAACATGAATATAATTTAGTAAAGCATAAGATAAAACAACATGAATACAATTTAATAAAGCATAGGTTAAAACAACATAAATACAATTTAAGAAAGCATAGGATAAAACTACATAAATACATTTTAATAAAGCATAGGATAAAACAACATAAATACAATTTAATAAAGCATAGGTTAAAACAACATAAATACAATTTAATAAAGCATAGGACAAAACAACATAAATACAATTTAATAAAGCATAGGATAAAACAACATAAATACAATTTATAAAGCATAGGATAAAACAACATAAATACAATTTAATAAAGCATAGGATAAAACAACATAAATACAATTTAATAAAGCATAGGACAAAACAACATAAATACAATTTAATAAAGCATATGTTAAAACAACATGAATACAATTTAATAAAGCATAAGATAAAACAACATGAATATAATTTAGTAAAGCATAAGATAAAACAACATAAATACAATTTATAAAGCATAGGATAAAACAACATAAATACAATTTAATAAAGCATAGGATAAAACAACATAAATACAATTTAATAAAGCATAGGATAAAACAACATAAATACAATTTAATAAAGCATAGGCTAAAACAACATAAATACACTTTAATAAAGCATAGGATAAAACAAATTAAATACAATTTAATAAAGCATAGGATAAAACAACATAAATTCAATTTAATAAAGCATAGGATAAAACAACATAAATTCAATTTAATAAAGCATAGGATAAAACAACATAAATACAATTTAATAAAGCATAGGATAAAACACCATAAATACAATTTAATAAAGCATAGGTTAAAACAACATAAATGCAATTTAATTAAGCATAGGATAAAACAACATAAATACAATTTAATAAAGCATAGGATAAAACAACATAAATACAATTTAATAAAGCATTGGATAAAACACCATAAATACAATTTAATAAAGCATAGGTTAAAACAACATAAATGCAATTTAATAAAGCATAGGATAAAACAACATAAATACAATTTAATAAAGCATAGGATAAAACAACATAAATAAAATTTAATAAAGCATAGGATAAAACAACATAAATACAATTTAATAAAGCATAGGATAAAACAACATAAATACAATTTAATGAAACATAGGATATACAACATAAATACAATTTAATAAAGCATAGGGCAAAACAACATAAATACAATTTAATAAAGCATAAGATAAAACAACATGAATATAATTTAGTAAAGCATAGGTTAAAACAACATAAATACAATTCAAGAAAGCATAGGATAAAACTACATGAATACATTTTAATAAAGCATAGGATAAAACAACATAAATACAAATTAATAAAGCATAGGTTAAAACAACATAAATACAATTTAATAAAGCATAGGACAAAACAACATAAATACAATTTAATAAAGCATAGGATAAAACAACATAAATACAATTTAATAAAGCACAGGATAAAACAACATAAATAAAATTTAATAAAGCATAGGATAAAACAACATGAATACAATTTAATAAAGCATAGGATAAAACAACGTAAATACTTTTTAATAAAGCATAGGATAAAACCACATAAATACAATTTAATAAAGCATAGGATAAAACAACATAAATAAAATTTAATAAAGCATAGGTTAAAACAACATAAATACAATTTAATAAAGCATAGGATAAAACAACATAAATACAATTTAATAAATCATAGGATAAAACAACATAAATACAATTTAATAAAGCACAGGATAAAACAACATAAATAAAATTTAATAAAGCATAGGATAAAACAACATAAATAAAATTTAATAAAGCATAGGATAAAACAGCGTAAATACAATTTAATAAAGCATAGGATAAAACAACATAAATAAAATTTAATAAAGCATAGGATAAAACAACATAAATACAATTTAATAAAGCATAAGATAAAACAACATAAATACAATTTAATAAAGCATAGGATAAAACAACATAAATACAATTTAATAAAGCATAGGATAAAACAACATAAATACAATTTAATAAAGCATAGGATAAAACAACATAAATACAATTTAATAAAGCATAGGATAAAACAACATAAATAAAATTTAATAAAGCATAGGTTAAAACAACATAAAGACAATTTAATAAAGCATAGTTTAAAACAACATAAATACAATTTAATAAAGCATAGTTTAAAACAACATTAATACAATTTAATAAAGCATAGGATAAAACCACAGAAATACAATTTAATAAAGCATAGGATAAAACAACATAAATACAATTTAATAAAGCATAGGACAAAACAACATAAATACAATTTAATAACGCATAGGATAAAACAACATAAATACAATTTAATAAAGCATAGTTTAAAACAACATAAATACAATTTAATAAAGCATAGTTTAAAACAACATAAATACAATTTAATAAAGCATTAGATAAAACAACATGAATATAATTTAGTAAAGCATAGGATAAAACAACATAAATACAATTTAATGAAACATAGGATAAACAACATAAATACAATTTAATAAAGCATAGGACAAAGCAACATAAATACAATTTAATAAAGCATAGGATAAAACAACATAAATACAATTTAATGAAACATAGGTTAAACAAAATAAATACAATTTAATAAAGCATAGGACAAAACAACATAAATACAATTTAATAAAGCATATGTTAAAACAACATGAATACAATTTAATAAAGCATAAGATAAAACAACATGAATATAATTTAGTAAAGCATAAGATAAAACAACATGAATACAATTTAATAAAGCATATGTTAAAACAACATAAATACAATTTAATAAAGCATAGGATAAAACCACAGAAATACAATTTAATAAAGCATAGGATAAAACAACATAAATACAATTTAATAAAGCATAGGACAAAACAACATAAATACAATTTAATAAAGCATAGGATAAAACAACATAAATACAATTTAATGAAACATAGGATAAACAACATAAATACAATTTAATAAAGCATAGGACAAAGCAACATAAATACAATTTAATAAAGCATAGGATAAAACAACATAAATACAATTTAATGAAACATAGGTTAAACAAAATAAATACAATTTAATAAAGCATAGGACAAAACAACATAAATACAATTTAATAAAGCATATGTTAAAACAACATGAATACAATTTAATAAAGCATAAGATAAAACAACATGAATATAATTTAGTAAAGCATAAGATAAAACAACATGAATACAATTTAATAAAGCATAGGTTAAAACAACATAAATACAATTTAAGAAAGCATAGGATAAAACTACATAAATACATTTTAATAAAGCATAGGATAAAACAACATAAATACAATTTAATAAAGCATAGGTTAAAACAACATAAATACAATTTAATAAAGCATAGGACAAAACAACATAAATACAATTTAATAAAGCATAGGATAAAACAACATAAATACAATTTATAAAGCATAGGATAAAACAACATAAATACAATTTAATAAAGCATAGGATAAAACAACATAAATACAATTTAATAAAGCATAGGATAAAACAACATAAATACAATTTAATAAAGCATAGGCTAAAACAACATAAATACACTTTAATAAAGCATAGGATAAAACAAATTAAATACAATTTAATAAAGCATAGGATAAAACAACATAAATTCAATTTAATAAAGCATAGGATAAAACAACATAAATACAATTTAATAAAGCATAGGATAAAACAACATAAATACAATTTAATAAAGCATAGGATAAAACACCATAAATACAATTTAATAAAGCATAGGTTAAAACAACATAAATGCAATTTAATAAAGCATAGGATAAAACAACATAAATACAATTTAATAAAGCATAGGATAAAACAACATAAATACAATTTAATAAAGCATAGGATAAAACACCATAAATACAATTTAATAAAGCATAGGTTAAAACAACATAAATGCAATTTAATAAAGCATAGGATAAAACAACATAAATACAATTTAATAAAGCATAGGATAAAACAACATAAATAAAATTTAATAAAGCATAGGATAAAACAACATAAATACAATTTAATAAAGCATAGGATAAAACAACATAAATACAATTTAATAAAGCATAGGATAAAACAACATAAATACAATTTAATAAAGCATAGGATAAAACAACATAAATACAATTTAATAAAGCATAGGATAAAACAACATAAATAAAATTTAATAAAGCATAGGTTAAAACAACATAAATCCAATTTAATAAAGCATAGTTTAAAACAACATAAATACAATTTAATAAAGCATAGTTTAAAACAACATAAATACAATTTAATGAAACATAGGTTAAACAAAATAAATACAATTTAATAAAGCATAGGATAAAACAACATAAATACAATTTAATACAGCATATGTTAAAACAACATGAATACAATTTAATAAAGCATAAGATAAAACAACATGAATATAATTTAGTAAAGCATAAGATAAAACAACATAAATACAATTTATAAAGCATAGGATAAAACAACATAAATACAATTTAATAAAGCATAGGATAAAACAACATAAATACAATTTAATAAAGCATAGGATAAAACAACATAAATACAATTTAATAAAGCATAGGCTAAAACAACATAAATACACTTTAATAAAGCATAGGATAAAACAAATTAAATACAATTTAATAAAGCATAGGATAAAACAACATAAATTCAATTTAATAAAGCATAGGATAAAACAACATAAATACAATTTAATAAAGCATAGGATAAAACAACATAAATACAATTTAATAAAGCATAGGATAAAACACCATAAATACAATTTAATAAAGCATAGGTTAAAACAACATAAATGCAATTTAATAAAGCATAGGATAAAACAACATAAATACAATTTAATAAAGCATAGGATAAAACAACATAAATACAATTTAATAAAGCATTGGATAAAACACCATAAATACAATTTAATAAAGCATAGGTTAAAACAACATAAATGCAATTTAATAAAGCATAGGATAAAACAACATAAATACAATTTAATAAAGCATAGGATAAAACAACATAAATAAAATTTAATAAAGCATAGGATAAAACAACATACATACAATTTAATAAAGCATAGGATAAAACAACATAAATACAATTTAATGAAACATAGGATATACAACATAAATACAATTTAATAAAGCATAGGGCAAAACAACATAAATACAATTTAATAAAGCATAAGATAAAACAACATGAATATAATTTAGTAAAGCATAAGATAAAACAACATGAATACAATTTAATAAAGCATAGGATAAAACAACATAAATACAATTTAATAACGCATAGGATAAAACAACATAAATACAATTTAATGAAACATAGGATAAACAACATAAATACAATTTAATAAAGCATAGGACAAAACAACATAAATACAATTTAATAAAGCATATGTTAAAACAACATAAATACAATTTAATAAAGCAGAGTTTAATACAACATAAATACAATTTAATAAAGCATAGTTTAAAACAACATAAATACAATTTAATAAAGCATAGGATAAAACAACATAAATAAAATTTAATAAAGCATAGGTTAAAACAACATAAATACAATTTAATAAAGCATAGTTTAAAACAACATAAATACAATTTAATAAAGCATAGTTTAAAACAACATTAATACAATTTAATAAAGCATAGGATAAAACCACAGAAATACAATTTAATAAAGCATAGGATAAAACAACATAAATACAATTTAATAAAGCATAGGACAAAACAACATAAATACAATTTAATAACGCATAGGATAAAACAACATAAATACAATTTAATAAAGCATAGTTTAAAACAACATAAATACAATTTAATAAAGCATAGGATAAAACAACATAAATTCAATTTAATAAAGCATAGGATAAAACAACATAAATACAATTTAATAAAGCATAGGATAAAACAACATAAATACAATTTAATAAAGCATAGGATAAAACACCATAAATACAATTTAATAAAGCATAGGTTAAAACAACATAAATGCAATTTAATAAAGCATAGGATAAAACAACATAAATACAATTTAATAAAGCATAGGATAAAACAACATAAATACAATTTAATAAAGCATAGGATAAAACACCATAAATACAATTTAATAAAGCATAGGTTAAAACAACATAAATGCAATTTAATAAAGCATAGGATAAAACAACATAAATACAATTTAATAAAGCATAGGATAAAACAACATAAATAAAATTTAATAAAGCATAGGATAAAACAACATAAATACAATTTAATAAAGCATAGGTTAAAACAACATAAATGCAATTTAATAAAGCATAGGATAAAACAACATAAATACAATTTAATAAAGCATAGGATAAAACAACATAAATAAAATTTAATAAAGCATAGGATAAAACAACATAAATACAATTTAATAAAGCATAGGATAAAACAACATAAATAAAATTTAATAAAGCATAGGTTAAAACAACATAAATCCAATTTAATAAAGCATAGTTTAAAACAACATAAATACAATTTAATAAAGCATAGTTTAAAACAACATAAATACAATTTAATGAAACATAGGTTAAACAAAATAAATACAATTTAATAAAGCATAGGACAAAACAACATAAATACAATTTAATACAGCATATGTTAAAACAACATGAATACAATTTAATAAAGCATAAGATAAAACAACATGAATATAATTTAGTAAAGCATAAGATAAAACAACATAAATACAATTTATAAAGCATAGGATAAAACAACATAAATACAATTTAATAAAGCATAGGATAAAACAACATAAATACAATTTAATAAAGCATAGGATAAAACAACATAAATACAATTTAATAAAGCATAGGCTAAAACAACATAAATACACTTTAATAAAGCATAGGATAAAACAAATTAAATACAATTTAATAAAGCATAGGATAAAACAACATAAATTCAATTTAATAAAGCATAGGATAAAACAACATAAATACAATTTAATAAAGCATAGGATAAAACAACATAAATACAATTTAATAAAGCATAGGATAAAACACCATAAATACAATTTAATAAAGCATAGGTTAAAACAACATAAATGCAATTTAATAAAGCATAGGATAAAACAACATAAATACAATTTAATAAAGCATAGGATAAAACAACATAAATACAATTTAATAAAGCATTGGATAAAACACCATAAATACAATTTAATAAAGCATAGGTTAAAACAACATAAATGCAATTTAATAAAGCATAGGATAAAACAACATAAATACAATTTAATAAAGCATAGGATAAAACAACATAAATAAAATTTAATAAAGCATAGGATAAAACAACATACATACAATTTAATAAAGCATAGGATAAAACAACATAAATACAATTTAATGAAACATAGGATATACAACATAAATACAATTTAATAAAGCATAGGGCAAAACAACATAAATACAATTTAATAAAGCATAGGATAAAACAACATAAATACAATTTAATAACGCATAGGATAAAACAACATAAATACAATTTAATGAAACATAGGATAAACAACATAAATACAATTTAATAAAGCATAGGACAAAACAACATAAATACAATTTAATAAAGCATATGTTAAAACAACATAAATACAATTTAATAAAGCAGAGTTTAATACAACATAAATACAATTTAATAAAGCATAGTTTAAAACAACATAAATACAATTTAATAAAGCATAGGATAAAACAACATAAATAAAATTTAATAAAGCATAGGTTAAAACAACATAAATACAATTTAATAAAGCATAGTTTAAAACAACATAAATACAATTTAATAAAGCATAGTTTAAAACAACATTAATACAATTTAATAAAGCATAGGATAAAACCACAGAAATACAATTTAATAAAGCATAGGATAAAACAACATAAATACAATTTAATAAAGCATAGGACAAAACAACATAAATACAATTTAATAACGCATAGGATAAAACAACATAAATACAATTTAATAAAGCATAGTTTAAAACAACATAAATACAATTTAATAAAGCATAGTTTAAAACAACATAAATACAATTTAATAAAGCATTAGATAAAACAACATGAATATAATTTAGTAAAGCATAGGATAAAACAACATAAATACAATTTAATGAAACATAGGATAAACAACATAAATACAATTTAATAAAGCATAGGACAAAGCAACATAAATACAATTTAATAAAGCATAGGATAAAACAACATAAATACAATTTAATGAAACATAGGTTAAACAAAATAAATGCAATTTAATAAAGCATAGGACAAAACAACATAAATACAATTTAATAAAGCATATGTTAAAACAACATGAATACAATTTAATAAAGCATAAGATAAAACAACATGAATATAATCTAGTAAAGCATAAGATAAAACAACATGAATACAATTTAATAAAGCATATGTTAAAACAACATAAATACAATTTAATAAAGCATAGGATAAAACCACAGAAATACAATTTAATAAAGCATAGGATAAAACAACATAAATACAATTTAATAAAGCATAGGACAAAACAACATAAATACAATTTAATAAAGCATAGGATAAAACAACATAAATACAATTTAATGAAACATAGGATAAACAACATAAATACAATTTAATAAAGCATAGGACAAAGCAACATAAATACAATTTAATAAAGCATAGGATAAAACAACATAAATACAATTTAATGAAACATAGGTTAAACAAAATAAATACAATTTAATAAAGCATAGGACAAAACAACATAAATACAATTTAATAAAGCATATGTTAAAACAACATGAATACAATTTAATAAAGCATAAGATAAAACAACATGAATATAATTTAGTAAAGCATAAGATAAAACAACATGAATACAATTTAATAAAGCATAGGTTAAAACAACATAAATACAATTTAAGAAAGCATAGGATAAAACTACATAAATACATTTTAATAAAGCATAGGATAAAACAACATAAATACAATTTAATAAAGCATAGGTTAAAACAACATAAATACAATTTAATAAAGCATAGGACAAAACAACATAAATACAATTTAATAAAGCATAGGATAAAACAACATAAATACAATTTATAAAGCATAGGATAAAACAACATAAATACAATTTAATAAAGCATAGGATAAAACAACATAAATACAATTTAATAAAGCATAGGATAAAACAACATAAATACAATTTAATAAAGCATAGGCTAAAACAACATAAATACACTTTAATAAAGCATAGGATAAAACAAATTAAATACAATTTAATAAAGCATAGGATAAAACAACATAAATTCAATTTAATAAAGCATAGGATAAAACAACATAAATACAATTTAATAAAGCATAGGATAAAACAACATAAATACAATTTAATAAAGCATAGGATAAAACACCATAAATACAATTTAATAAAGCATAGGTTAAAACAACATCAATGCAATTTAATAAAGCATAGGATAAAACAACATAAATACAATTTAATAAAGCATAGGATAAAACAACATAAATACAATTTAATAAAGCATAGGATAAAACACCATAAATACAATTTAATAAAGCATAGGTTAAAACAACATAAATGCAATTTAATAAAGCATAGGATAAAACAACATAAATACAATTTAATAAAGCATAGGATAAAACAACATAAATAAAATTTAATAAAGCATAGGATAAAACAACATAAATACAATTTAATAAAGCATAGGATAAAACAACATAAATACAATTTAATAAAGCATAGGATAAAACAACATAAATACAATTTAATAAAGCATAGGATAAAACAACATAAATACAATTTAATAAAGCATAGGATAAAACAACATAAATAAAATTTAATAAAGCATAGGTTAAAACAACATAAATCCAATTTAATAAAGCATAGTTTAAAACAACATAAATACAATTTAATAAAGCATAGTTTAAAACAACATAAATACAATTTAATGAAACATAGGTTAAACAAAATAAATACAATTTAATAAAGCATAGGACAAAACAACATAAATACAATTTAATACAGCATATGTTAAAACAACATGAATACAATTTAATAAAGCATAAGATAAAACAACATGAATATAATTTAGTAAAGCATAAGATAAAACAACATAAATACAATTTATAAAGCATAGGATAAAACAACATAAATACAATTTAATAAAGCATAGGATAAAACAACATAAATACAATTTAATAAAGCATAGGATAAAACAACATAAATACAATTTAATAAAGCATAGGCTAAAACAACATAAATACACTTTAATAAAGCATAGGATAAAACAAATTAAATACAATTTAATAAAGCATAGGATAAAACAACATAAATTCAATTTAATAAAGCATAGGATAAAACAACATAAATACAATTTAATAAAGCATAGGATAAAACAACATAAATACAATTTAATAAAGCATAGGATAAAACACCATAAATACAATTTAATAAAGCATAGGTTAAAACAACATAAATGCAATTTAATAAAGCATAGGATAAAACAACATAAATACAATTTAATAAAGCATAGGATAAAACAACATAAATACAATTTAATAAAGCATTGGATAAAACACCATAAATACAATTTAATAAAGCATAGGTTAAAACAACATAAATGCAATTTAATAAAGCATAGGATAAAACAACATAAATACAATTTAATAAAGCATAGGATAAAACAACATAAATAAAATTTAATAAAGCATAGGATAAAACAACATACATACAATTTAATAAAGCATAGGATAAAACAACATAAATACAATTTAATGAAACATAGGATATACAACATAAATACAATTTAATAAAGCATAGGGCAAAACAACATAAATACAATTTAATAAAGCATAAGATAAAACAACATGAATATAATTTAGTAAAGCATAAGATAAAACAACATGAATACAATTTAATAAAGCATAGGATAAAACAACATAAATACAATTTAATAACGCATAGGATAAAACAACATAAATACAATTTAATGAAACATAGGATAAACAACATAAATACAATTTAATAAAGCATAGGACAAAACAACATAAATACAATTTAATAAAGCATATGTTAAAACAACATAAATACAATTTAATAAAGGAGAGTTTAATACAACATAAATACAATTTAATAAAGCATAGTTTAAAACAACATAAATACAATTTAATAAAGCATAGTTTAAAACAACATAAATACAATTTAATAAAGCATAGTTTAAAACAACATAAATACAATTTAATAAAGCATAGTTTAAAACAACATAAATACAATTTAATAAAGCATTAGATAAAACAACATGAATATAATTTAGTAAAGCATAGGATAAAACAACATAAATACAATTTAATTAAACATAGGATAAACAACATAAATACAATTTAATAAAGCATAGGACAAAGCAACATAAATACAATTTAATAAAGCATAGGATAAAACAACATAAATACAATTTAATGAAACATAGGTTAAACAAAATAAATACAATTTAATAAAGCATAGGACAAAACAACATAAATACAATTTAATAAAGCATATGTTAAAACAACATGAATACAATTTAGTAAAGCATAAGATAAAACAACATGAATATAATTTAGTAAAGCATAAGATAAAACAACATGAATACAATTTAATAAAGCATATGTTAAAACAACATAAATACAATTTAATAAAGCATAGGATAAAACCACAGAAATACAATTTAATAAAGCATAGGATAAAACAACATAAATACAATTTAATAAAGCATAGGACAAAACAACATAAATACAATTTAATAAAGCATAGGATAAAACAACATAAATACAATTTAATGAAACATAGGATAAACAACATAAATACAATTTAATAAAGCATAGGACAAAGCAACATAAATACAATTTAATAAAGCATAGGATAAAACAACATAAATACAATTTAATGAAACATAGGTTAAACAAAATAAATACAATTTAATAAAGCATACGACAAAACAACATAAATACAATTTGATAAAGCATATGTTAAAACAACATGAATACAATTTAATAAAGCATAAGATAAAACAACATGAATATAATTTAGTAAAGCATAAGATAAAACAACATGAATACAATTTAATAAAGCATAGGTTAAAACAACATAAATACAATTTAAGAAAGCATAGGATAAAACTACATAAATACATTTTAATAAAGCATAGGATAAAACAACATAAATACAATTTAATAAAGCATAGGTTAAAACAACATAAATACAATTTAATAAAGCATAGGACAAAACAACATAAATACAATTTAATAAAGCATAGGATAAAACAACATAAATACAATTTATAAAGCATAGGATAAAACAACATAAATACAATTTAATAAAGCATAGGATAAAACAACATAAATACAATTTAATAAAGCATAGGATAAAACAACATAAATAAAATTTAATAAAGCATAGGCTAAAACAACATAAATACACTTTAATAAAGCATAGGATAAAACAAATTAAATACAATTTAATAAAGCATAGGATAAAACAACATAAATACAATTTAATAAAGCATAGGATAAAACAACATAAATACAATTTAATAAAGCATAGGATAAAACAACATAAATACAATTTAATAAAGCATAGGATAAAACAACATAAATAAAATTTAATAAAGCATAGGTTAAAACAACATAAATCCAATTTAATAAAGCATAGTTTAAAACAACATAAATACAATTTAATAAAGCATAGTTTAAAACAACATAAATACAATTTAATGAAACATAGGTTAAACAAAATAAATACAATTTAATAAAGCATAGGGCAAAACAACATAAATACAATTTAATAAAGCATAAGATAAAACAACATGAATATAATTTAGTAAAGCATAAGATAAAACAACATGAATACAATTTAATAAAGCATAGGTTAAAACAACATAAATACAATTCAAGAAAGCATAGGATAAAACTACATGAATACATTTTAATAAAGCATAGGATAAAACAACATAAATACAAATTAATAAAGCATAGGTTAAAACAACATAAATACAATTTAATAAAGCATAGGACAAAACAACATAAATACAATTTAATAAAGCATAGGATAAAACAACATAAATACAATTTATAAAGCATATGATAAAACAACATAAATACAATTTAATAAAGCATAGGATAAAACAACATAAATACAATTTAATTAAGCATAGGCTAAAACAACATAAATACACTTTAATAAAGCATAGGATAAAACAAATTAAATACAATTTAATAAAGCATAGGATAAAACAACATAAATTCAATTTAATAAAGCATAGGATAAAACAACATAAATACAATTTAATAAAGCATAGGATAAAACAACATAAATACAATTTAATAAAGCATAGGATAAAACACCATAAATACAATTTAATAAAGCATAGGTTAAAACAACATAAATGCAATTTAATAAAGCATAGGATAAAACAACATAAATACAATTTAATAAAGCATAGGATAAAACAACATAAATACAATTTAATAAAGCATTGGATAAAACACCATAAATACAATTTAATAAAGCATAGGTTAAAACAACATAAATGCAATTTAATAAAGCATAGGATAAAACAACATAAATACAATTTAATAAAGCATAGGATAAAACAACATAAATAAAATTTAATAAAGCATAGGATAAAACAACATAAATACAATTTAATAAAGCATAGGATAAAACAACATAAATACAATTTAATGAAACATAGGATATACAACATAAATACAATTTAATAAAGCATAGGGCAAAACAACATAAATACAATTTAATAAAGCATAAGATAAAACAACATGAATATAATTTAGTAAAGCATAAGATAAAACAACATGAATACAATTTAATAAAGCATAGGATAAAACAACATAAATACAATTTAATAACGCATAGGATAAAACAACATAAATACAATTTAATGAAACATAGGATAAACAACATAAATACAATTTAATAAAGCATAGGACAAAACAACATAAATACAATTTAATAAAGCATATGTTAAAACAACATAAATACAATTTAATAAAGCAGAGTTTAATACAACATAAATACAATTTAATAAAGCATAGTTTAAAACAACATAAATACAATTTAATAAAGCATAGTTTAAAACAACATAAATACAATTTAATAAAGCATAGTTTAAAACAACATAAATACAATTTAATAAAGCATAGTTTAAAACAACATAAATACAATTTAATAAAGCATTAGATAAAACAACATGAATATAATTTAGTAAAGCATAGGATAAAACACCATAAATACAATTTAATGAAACATAGGATAAACAACATAAATACAATTTAATAAAGCATAGGACAAAGCAACATAAATACAATTTAATAAAGCATAGGATAAAACAACATAAATACAATTTAATGAAACATAGGTTAAACAAAATAAATACAATTTAATAAAGCATAGGACAAAACAACATAAATACAATTTAATAAAGCATATGTTAAAACAACATGAATACAATTTAGTAAAGCATAAGATAAAACAACATGAATATAATTTAGTAAAGCATAAGATAAAACAACATGAATACAATTTAATAAAGCATATGTTAAAACAACATAAATACAATTTAATAAAGCATAGGATAAAACCACAGAAATACAATTTAATAAAGCATAGGATAAAACAACATAAATACAATTTAATAAAGCATAGGACAAAACAACATAAATACAATTTAATAAAGCATAGGATAAAACAACATAAATACAATTTAATGAAACATAGGATAAACAACATAAATACAATTTAATAAAGCATAGGACAAAGCAACATAAATACAATTTAATAAAGCATAGGCTAAAACAACATAAATACACTTTAATAAAGCATAGGATAAAACAAATTAAATACAATTTAATAAAGCATAGGATAAAACAACATAAATACAATTTAATAAAGCATAGGATAAAACAACATAAATACAATTTAATAAAGCATAGGATAAAACAACATAAATACAATTTAATAAAGCATAGGATAAAACAACATAAATAAAATTTAATAAAGCATAGGTTAAAACAACATAAATCCAATTTAATAAAGCATAGTTTAAAACAACATAAATACAATTTAATAAAGCATAGTTTAAAACAACATAAATACAATTTAATGAAACATAGGTTAAACAAAATAAATACAATTTAATAAAGCATAGGGCAAAACAACATAAATACAATTTAATAAAGCATAAGATAAAACAACATGAATATAATTTAGTAAAGCATAAGATAAAACAACATGAATACAATTTAATAAAGCATAGGTTAAAACAACATAAATACAATTCAAGAAAGCATAGGATAAAACTACATGAATACATTTTAATAAAGCATAGGATAAAACAAAATAAATACAAATTAATAAAGCATAGGTTAAAACAACATAAATACAATTTAATAAAGCATAGGACAAAACAACATAAATACAATTTAATAAAGCATAGGATAAAACAACATAAATACAATTTATAAAGCATATGATAAAACAACATAAATAAAATTTAATAAAGCATAGGATAAAACAACATAAATACAATTTAATCAAGCATAGGCTAAAACAACATAAATACACTTTAATAAAGCATAGGATAAAACAAATTAAATACAATTTAATAAAGCATAGGATAAAATAACATAAATTCAATTTAATAAAGCATAGGATAAAACAACATGAATACAATTTAATATAGCATAGGATAAAACAACGTAAATACTTTTTAATAAAGCATAGGATAAAACCACATAAATACAATTTAATAAAGCATAGGATAAAACAGCATAAATAAAATTTAATAAAGCATAGGATAAAACCACATAAATACAATTTAATAAAGCATAGGATAAAACAACATAAATAAAATTTAATAAAGCATAGGATAAAACAACGTAAATACAATTTAATAAAGCATAGGATAAAACAACATAAATAAAATTTAATAAAGCATAGGATAAAACAACATAAATACAATTTAATAAAGCATAGGTTAAAACAACATAAATGCAATTGAATAAAGCATAGGATAAAACAACATAAATACAATTTAATAAAGCATAGGATAAAACAACATAAAAAAATTTAATAAAGCATAGGATAAAACAACATAAATACAATTTAATAAAGCATAGGATAAAACAACATAAATAAAATTTAATAAAGCATAGGATAAAACAACATAAATACAATTTAATAAAGCACAGGATAAAATAACATAAATACAATTTAATAAAGCATAGGATAAAATAACATAAATACAATTTAATAAAGCATAGGATAAAACAACATATATACAATTTAATAAAGCATAGGATAAAACAACATAAATAAAATTTAATAAAGCATAGGTTAAAACAACATAAATACAATTTAATAAAGCATAGGATAAAACCACAGAAATACAATTTAATAAAGCATAGGATAAAACAACATAAATACAATTTAATAAAGCATAGGACAAAACAACATAAATACAATTTAATAACGCATAGGATAAAACAACATAAATACAATTTAATGAAACATAGGATAAACAACATAAATACAATTTAATTAAGCATAGGACAAAACAACATAAATACAATTTAATAAAGCATATGTTAAAACAACATAAATACAATTTAATAAAGCATAGTTTAAAACAGCATAAATACAATTTAATAAAGCATAGTTTAAAACAACATAAATACAATTTAATAAAGCATAGTTTAAAACAACATAAATACAATTTAATAAAACATTAGATAAAACAACATGAATATAATTTAGTAAAGCATAAGATAAAACAACATGAATACAATTTAATAAAGCATAGGATAAAACAACATAAATAAAATTTAATAAAGCATAGTTTAAAACAACATAAATCCAATTTAATAAAGCATAGGATAAAACCACAGAAATACAATTTAATAAAGCATAGGATAAAACAACATAAATACAATTTAATAAAGCATAGGACAAAACAACATAAATACAATTTAATAAAGCATAGGATAAAACAACATAAATACAATTTAATGAAACATAGGATAAACAACATAAATACAATTTAATAAAGCATAGGACAAAGCAACATAAATACAATTTAATAAAGCATAGGCTAAAACAACATAAATACACTTTAATAAAGCATAGGATAAAACAAATTAAATACAATTTAATAAAGCATAGGATAAAACAACATAAATACAATTTAATAAAGCATAGGATAAAACAACATAAATACAATTTAATAAAGCATAGGATAAAACAACATAAATACAATTTAATAAAGCATAGGATAAAACAACATAAATAAAATTTAATAAAGCATAGGTTAAAACAACATAAATCCAATTTAATAAAGCATAGTTTAAAACAACATAAATACAATTTAATAAAGCATAGTTTAAAACAACATAAATACAATTTAATGAAACATAGGTTAAACAAAATAAATACAATTTAATAAAGCATAGGGCAAAACAACATAAATACAATTTAATAAAGCATAAGATAAAACAACATGAATATAATTTAGTAAAGCATAAGATAAAACAACATGAATACAATTTAATAAAGCATAGGATAAAACAACATAAATACAATTTAATAAAGCATAGGCTAAAACAACATAAATACACTTTAATAAAGCATAGGATAAAACAAATTAAATACAATTTAATAAAGCATAGGATAAAACAACATAAATTCAATTTAATAAAGCATAGGATAAAACAACATAAATACAATTTAATAAAGCATAGGATAAAACAACATAAATACAATTTAATAAAGCATAGGATAAAACACATAAATACAATTTAATAAAGCATAGGTTAAAACAACATAAATGCAATTTAATAAAGCATAGGATAAAACAACATAAATACAATTTAATAAATCATAGGATAAAACAACATAAATACAATTTAATAAAGCATAGGATAAAACAACATAAATACAATTTAATAAAGCATAGGATAAAACAACATAAATACAATTTAATAAAGCATAGGCTAAAACAACATAAATACACTTTAATAAAGCATAGGATAAAACAAATTAAATACAATTTAATAAAGCATAGGATAAAACAACATAAATTCAATTTAATAAAGCATAGGATAAAACAACATAAATACAATTTAATAAAGCATAGGATAAAACAACATAAATACAATTTAATAAAGCATAGGATAAAACACCATAAATACAATTTAATAAAGCATAGGTTAAAACAACATAAATGCAATTTAATAAAGCATAGGATAAAACAACATAAATACAATTTAATAAAGCATAGGATAAAACAACATAAATACAATTTAATAAAGCATTGGATAAAACACCATAAATACAATTTAATAAAGCATAGGTTAAAACAACATAAATGCAATTTAATAAAGCATTAGATAAAACAACATGAATATAATTTAGTAAAGCATAGGATAAAACAACATAAATACAATTTAATGAAACATAGGATAAACAACATAAATACAATTTAATAAAGCATAGGACAAAGCAACATAAATACAATTTAATAAAGCATAGGATAAAACAACATAAATACAATTTAATGAAACATAGGTTAAACAAAATAAATACAATTTAATAAAGCATAGGACAAAACAACATAAATACAATTTAATAAAGCATATGTTAAAACAACATGAATACAATTTAGTAAAGCATAAGATAAAACAACATGAATATAATTTAGTAAAGCATAAGATAAAACAACATGAATACAATTTAATAAAGCATATGTTAAAACAACATAAATACAATTTAATAAAGCATAGGATAAAACCACAGAAATACAATTTAATAAAGCATAGGATAAAACAACATAAATACAATTTAATAAAGCATAGGACAAAACAACATAAATACAATTTAATAAAGCATAGGATAAAACAACATAAATACAATTTAATGAAACATAGGATAAACAACATAAATACAATTTAATAAAGCATAGGACAAAGCAACATAAATACAATTTAATAAAGCATAGGCTAAAACAACATAAATACACTTTAATAAAGCATAGGATAAAACAAATTAAATACAATTTAATAAAGCATAGGATAAAACAACATAAATACAATTTAATAAAGCATAGGATAAAACAACATAAATACAATTTAATAAAGCATAGGATAAAACAACATAAATACAATTTAATAAAGCATAGGATAAAACAACATAAATAAAATTTAATAAAGCATAGGTTAAAACAACATAAATCCAATTTAATAAAGCATAGTTTAAAACAACATAAATACAATTTAATAAAGCATAGTTTAAAACAACATAAATACAATTTAATGAAACATAGGTTAAACAAAATAAATACAATTTAATAAAGCATAGGGCAAAACAACATAAATACAATTTAATAAAGCATAAGATAAAACAACATGAATATAATTTAGTAAAGCATAAGATAAAACAACATGAATACAATTTAATAAAGCATAGGTTAAAACAACATAAATACAATTCAAGAAAGCATAGGATAAAACTACATGAATACATTTTAATAAAGCATAGGATAAAACAGCATAAATACAAATTAATAAAGCATAGGTTAAAACAACATAAATACAATTTAATAAAGCATAGGACAAAACAACATAAATACAATTTAATAAAGCATAGGATAAAACAACATAAATACAATTTATAAAGCATATGATAAAACAACATAAATAAAATTTAATAAAGCATAGGATAAAACAACATAAATACAATTTAATCAAGCATAGGCTAAAACAACATAAATACACTTTAATAAAGCATAGGATAAAACAAATTAAATACAATTTAATAAAGCATAGGATAAAATAACATAAATTCAATTTAATAAAGCATAGGATAAAACAACATAAATACAATTTAATAAAGCATAGGATAAAACAACATAAATACAATTTAATAAAGCATAAGATAAAACAACATGAATACAATTTAATAAAGCATATGATAAAACAACGTAAATACTTTTTAATAAAGCATAGGATAAAACCACATAAATACAATTTAATAAAGCATAGGATAAAACAGCATAAATAAAATTTAATAAAGCATAGGATAAAACCACATAAATACAATTTAATAAAGCATAGGATAAAACAACATAAATAAAATTTAATAAAGCATAGGATAAAACAACGTAAATACAATTTAATAAAGCATAGGATAAAACAACATAAATAAAATTTAATAAAGCATAGGATAAAACAACATAAATACAATTTAATAAAGCATAGGTTAAAACAACATAAATGCAATTGAATAAAGCATAGGATAAAACAACATAAATACAATTTAATAAAGCATAGGATAAAACAACATAAAAAAATTTAATAAAGCATAGGATAAAACAACATAAATACAATTTAATAAAGCATAGGATAAAACAACATAAATAAAATTTAATAAAGCATAGGATAAAACAACATAAATACAATTTAATAAAGCACAGGATAAAATAACATAAATACAATTTAATAAAGCATAGGATAAAATAACATAAATACAATTTAATAAAGCATAGGATAAAACAACATATATACAATTTAATAAAGCATAGGATAAAACAACATAAATAAAATTTAATAAAGCATAGGTTAAAACAACATAAATACAATTTAATAAAGCATAGGATAAAACCACAGAAATACAATTTAATAAAGCATAGGATAAAACAACATAAATACAATTTAATAAAGCATAGGACAAAACAACATAAATACAATTTAATAACGCATAGGATAAAACAACATAAATACAATTTAATGAAACATAGGATAAACAACATAAATACAATTTAATTAAGCATAGGACAAAACAACATAAATACAATTTAATAAAGCATATGTTAAAACAACATAAATACAATTTAATAAAGCATAGTTTAAAACAGCATAAATACAATTTAATAAAGCATAGTTTAAAACAACATAAATACAATTTAATAAAGCATAGTTTAAAACAACATAAATACAATTTAATAAAACATTAGATAAAACAACATGAATATAATTTAGTAAAGCATAAGATAAAACAACATGAATACAATTTAATAAAGCATAGGATAAAACAACATAAATAAAATTTAATAAAGCATAGTTTAAAACAACATAAATCCAATTTAATAAAGCATAGGATAAAACCACAGAAATACAATTTAATAAAGCATAGGATAAAACAACATAAATACAATTTAATAAAGCATAGGACAAAACAACATAAATACAATTTAATAAAGCATAGGATAAAACAACATAAATACAATTTAATGAAACATAGGATAAACAACATAAATACAATTTAATAAAGCATAGGACAAAGCAACATAAATACAATTTAATAAAGCATAGGCTAAAACAACATAAATACACTTTAATAAAGCATAGGATAAAACAAATTAAATACAATTTAATAAAGCATAGGATAAAACAACATAAATACAATTTAATAAAGCATAGGATAAAACAACATAAATACAATTTAATAAAGCATAGGATAAAACAACATAAATACAATTTAATAAAGCATAGGATAAAACAACATAAATAAAATTTAATAAAGCATAGGTTAAAACAACATAAATCCAATTTAATAAAGCATAGTTTAAAACAACATAAATACAATTTAATAAAGCATAGTTTAAAACAACATAAATACAATTTAATGAAACATAGGTTAAACAAAATAAATACAATTTAATAAAGCATAGGGCAAAACAACATAAATACAATTTAATAAAGCATAAGATAAAACAACATGAATATAATTTAGTAAAGCATAAGATAAAACAACATGAATACAATTTAATAAAGCATAGGATAAAACAACATAAATACAATTTAATAAAGCATAGGCTAAAACAACATAAATACACTTTAATAAAGCATAGGATAAAACAAATTAAATACAATTTAATAAAGCATAGGATAAAACAACATAAATTCAATTTAATAAAGCATAGGATAAAACAACATAAATACAATTTAATAAAGCATAGGATAAAACAACATAAATACAATTTAATAAAGCATAGGATAAAACACATAAATACAATTTAATAAAGCATAGGTTAAAACAACATAAATGCAATTTAATAAAGCATAGGATAAAACAACATAAATACAATTTAATAAATCATAGGATAAAACAACATAAATACAATTTAATAAAGCATAGGATAAAACAACATAAATACAATTTAATAAAGCATAGGATAAAACAACATAAATACAATTTAATAAAGCATAGGCTAAAACAACATAAATACACTTTAATAAAGCATAGGATAAAACAAATTAAATACAATTTAATAAAGCATAGGATAAAACAACATAAATTCAATTTAATAAAGCATAGGATAAAACAACATAAATACAATTTAATAAAGCATAGGATAAAACAACATAAATACAATTTAATAAAGCATAGGATAAAACACCATAAATACAATTTAATAAAGCATAGGTTAAAACAACATAAATGCAATTTAATAAAGCATAGGATAAAACAACATAAATACAATTTAATAAAGCATAGGATAAAACAACATAAATACAATTTAATAAAGCATTGGATAAAACACCATAAATACAATTTAATAAAGCATAGGTTAAAACAACATAAATGCAATTTAATAAAGCATAGGATAAAACAACATAAATACAATTTAATAAAGCATAGGATAAAACAACATAAATAAAATTTAATAAAGCATAGGATAAAACAACATAAATACAATTTAATGAAACATAGGATATACAACATAAATACAATTTAATAAAGCATAGGGCAAAACAACATAAATACAATTTAATAAAGCATAAGATAAAACAACATGAATATAATTTAGTAAAGCATAAGATAAAACAACATGAATACAATTTAATAAAGCATAGGATAAAACAACATAAATACAATTTAATAACGCATAGGATAAAACAACATAAATACAATTTAATGAAACATAGGATAAACAACATAAATACAATTTAATAAAGCATAGGACAAAACAACATAAATACAATTTAATAAAGCATATGTTAAAACAACATAAATACAATTTAATAAAGCATAGTTTAAAACAACATAAATACAATTTAATAAAGCATAGTTTAAAACAACATAAATACAATTTAATAAAGCATTAGATAAAACAACATGAATATAATTTAGTAAAGCATAGGATAAAACAACATAAATACAATTTAATGAAACATAGGATAAGCAACATAAATACAATTTAATAAAGCATAGGACAAAGAAACATAGATACAATTTAATAAAGCATAGGATAAAACAACATAAATACAATTTAATGAAACATAGGTTAAACAAAATAAATACAATTTAATTAAGCATAGGACAAAACAACATAAATAAAATTTAATAAAGCATAGGATAAAACAACATAAATACAATTTAATAAAGCATAGGATAAAACCACAGAAATACAATTTAATAAAGCATAGGATAAAACAACATAAATACAATTTAATAAAGCATAGGACAAAACAACATAAATACAATTTAATAACGCATAGGATAAAACAACATAAATACAATTTAATGAAACATAGGATAAACAACATAAATACAATTTAATAAAGCATATGTTAAAACAACATAAATACAATTTAATAAAGCATAGTTTAAAACAGCATAAATACAATTTAATAAAGCATAGTTTAAAACAACATAAATACAATTTAATAAAGCATAGTTTAAAACAACATAAATACAATTTAATAAAACATTAGATAAAACAACATGAATATAATTTAGTAAATCATAAGATAAAACAACATGAATACAATTTAATAAAGCATAGGATAAAACAACATAAATAAAATTTAATAAAGCATAGTTTAAAACAACATAAATCCAATTTAATAAAGCATAGTTTAAAACAACATAAATGCAATTTAATAAAGCATAGTTTAAAACAACATAAATACAATTTAATAAAGCATAGGATAAAACCACAGAAATACAATTTAATAAAGCATAGGATAAAACAACATAAATACAATTTAATAAAGCATAGGACAAAACAACATAAATACAATTTAATAAAGCATAGGATAAAACAACATAAATACAATTTAATGAAACATACGATAAACAACATAAATACAATTTAATAAAGCATAGGAAAAAACAACATAAATACAATTTAATAAAGCATAGGATAAAACAACATAAATACAATTTAATGAAACATAGGATATACAACATAAATACAATTTAATAAAGCATAGGGCAAAACAACATAAATACAATTTAATAAAGCATATGTTAAAACAACATAAATACAATTTAATAAAGCATAAGATAAAACAACATGAATATAATTTAGTAAAGCATAAGATAAAACAACATGAATACAATTTAATAAAGCATAGGTTAAAACAACATAAATACAATTCAAGAAAGCATAGGATAAAACTACATAAATACATTTTAATAAAGCATAGGATAAAACAACATAAATACAATTTAATAAAGCATAGGACAAAACAACAAAAATACAATTTAATAAACCATAGGATAAAACCACAGAAATACAATTTAATAAAGCATAGGATAAAACAACATAAATACAATTTAATAAAGCATAGGACAAAACAACATAAATACAATTTAATAACGCATAGGATAAAACAACATAAATACAATTTAATAAAGCATAGTTTAAAACAACATAAATACAATTTAATAAAGCATAGTTTAAAACAACATAAATACAATTTAATAAAGCATTAGATAAAACAACATGAATATAATTTAGTAAAGCATAGGATAAAACAACATAAATACAATTTAATGAAACATAGGATAAACAACATAAATACAATTTAATAAAGCATAGGACAAAGCAACATAAATACAATTTAATAAAGCATAGGATAAAACAACATAAATACAATTTAATAAAGCATAGGTTAAAACAACATAAATGCAATTTAATAAAGCATAGGATAAAACAACATAAATACAATTTAATAAATCATAGGATAAAACAACATAAATACAATTTAATAAAGCATAGGATAAAACAACATAAATACAATTTAATAAAGCATAGGATAAAACAACATAAATACAATTTAATAAAGCATAGGTTAAAACAACATAAATGCAATTTAATAAAGCATAGGATAAAACAACATAAATACAATTTAATAAATCATAGGATAAAACAACATAAATACAATTTAATAAAGCATAGGATAAAACAACATAAATACAATTTAATAAAGCATAGGATAAAACAACATAAATACAATTTAATAAAGCATAGGCTAAAACAACATAAATACACTTTAATAAAGCATAGGATAAAACAAATTAAATACAATTTAATAAAGCATAGGATAAAACAACATAAATTCAATTTAATAAAGCATAGGATAAAACAACATAAATACAATTTAATAAAGCATAGGATAAAACAACATAAATACAATTTAATAAAGCATAGGATAAAACACCTTAAATACAATTTAATAAAGCATAGGTTAAAACAACATAAATGCAATTTAATAAAGCATAGGATAAAACAACATAAATACAATTTAATAAAGCATAGGATAAAACAACATAAATACAATTTAATAAAGCATTGGATAAAACACCATAAATACAATTTAATAAAGCATAGGTTAAAACAACATAAATGCAATTTAATAAAGCATAGGATAAAACAACATAAATACAATTTAATAAAGCATAGGATAAAACAACATAAATAAAATTTAATAAAGCATAGGATAAAACAACATAAATACAATTTAATAAAGCATAGGATAAAACAACATAAATACAATTTAATGAAACATAGGATATACAACATAAATACAATTTAATAAAGCATAAGATAAAACAACATGAATATAATTTAGTAAAGCATAAGATAAAACAACATGAATACAATTTAATAAAGCATAGGATAAAACAACATAAATACAATTTAATAACGCATAGGATAAAACAACATAAATACAATTTAATGAAACATAGGATAAACAACATAAATACAATTTAATAAAGCATAGGACAAAACAACATAAATACAATTTAATAAAGCATATGTTAAAACAACATAAATACAATTTAATAAAGCATAGTTTAATACAACATAAATACAATTTAATAAAGCATAGTTTAAAACAACATAAATACAATTTAATAAAGCATAGTTTAAAACAACATAAATACAATTTAATAAAGCATAGTTTAAAACAACATAAATACAATTTAATAAAGCATAGTTTAAAACAACATAAATACAATTTAATAAAGCATTAGATAAAACAACATGAATATAATTTAGTAAAGCATAGGATAAAACAACATAAATACAATTTAATAAAGCATAGGACAAAACAACATAAATACAATTTAATAACGCATAGGATAAAACAACATAAATACAATTTAATGAAACATAGGATAAACAACATAAATACAATTTAATTAAGCATAGGACAAAACAACATAAATACAATTTAATAAAGCATATGTTAAAACAACATAAATACAATTTAATAAAGCATAGTTTAAAACAGCATAAATACAATTTAATAAAGCATAGTTTAAAACAACATAAATACAATTTAATAAAGCATAGTTTAAAACAACATAAATACAATTTAATAAAGCATTAGATAAAACAACATGAATATAATTTAGTAAAGCATAGGATAAAACAACATAAATACAATTTAATGAAACATAGGATAAGCAACATAAATACAATTTAATAAAGCATAGGACAAAGAAACATAGATACAATTTAATAAAGCATAGGATAAAACAACATAAATACAATTTAATGAAACATAGGTTAAACAAAATAAATACAATTTAATTAAGCATAGGACAAAACAACATAAATAAAATTTAATAAAGCATAGGATAAAACAACATAAATACAATTTAATAAAGCATAGGATAAAACCACAGAAATACAATTTAATAAAGCATAGGATAAAACAACATAAATACAATTTAATAAAGCATAGGACAAAACAACATAAATACAATTTAATAACGCATAGGATAAAACAACATAAATACAATTTAATGAAACATAGGATAAACAACATAAATACAATTTAATTAAGCATAGGACAAAACAACATAAATACAATTTAATAAAGCATATGTTAAAACAACATAAATACAATTTAATAAAGCATAGTTTAAAACAGCATAAATACAATTTAATAAAGCATAGTTTAAAACAACATAAATACAATTTAATAAAGCATAGTTTAAAACAACATAAATACAATTTAATAAAACATTAGATAAAACAACATGAATATAATTTAGTAAATCATAAGATAAAACAACATGAATACAATTTAATAAAGCATAGGATAAAACAACATAAATAAAATTTAATAAAGCATAGTTTAAAACAACATAAATCCAATTTAATAAAGCATAGTTTAAAACAACATAAATGCAATTTAATAAAGCATAGTTTAAAACAACATAAATACAATTTAATAAAGCATAGGATAAAACCACAGAAATACAATTTAATAAAGCATAGGATAAAACAACATAAATACAATTTAATAAAGCATAGGACAAAACAACATAAATACAATTTAATAAAGCATAGGATAAAACAACATAAATACAATTTAATGAAACATACGATAAACAACATAAATACAATTTAATAAAGCATAGGAAAAAACAACATAAATACAATTTAATAAAGCATAGGATAAAACAACATAAATACAATTTAATGAAACATAGGATATACAACATAAATACAATTTAATAAAGCATAGGGCAAAACAACATAAATACAATTTAATAAAGCATATGTTAAAACAACATAAATACAATTTAATAAAGCATAAGATAAAACAACATGAATATAATTTAGTAAAGCATAAGATAAAACAACATGAATACAATTTAATAAAGCATAGGTTAAAACAACATAAATACAATTCAAGAAAGCATAGGATAAAACTACATAAATACATTTTAATAAAGCATAGGATAAAACAACATAAATACAATTTAATAAAGCATAGGACAAAACAACAAAAATACAATTTAATAAACCATAGGATAAAACCACAGAAATACAATTTAATAAAGCATAGGATAAAACAACATAAATACAATTTAATAAAGCATAGGACAAAACAACATAAATACAATTTAATAACGCATAGGATAAAACAACATAAATACAATTTAATAAAGCATAGTTTAAAACAACATAAATACAATTTAATAAAGCATAGTTTAAAACAACATAAATACAATTTAATAAAGCATTAGATAAAACAACATGAATATAATTTAGTAAAGCATAGGATAAAACAACATAAATACAATTTAATGAAACATAGGATAAACAACATAAATACAATTTAATAAAGCATAGGACAAAGCAACATAAATACAATTTAATAAAGCATAGGATAAAACAACATAAATACAATTTAATAAAGCATAGGTTAAAACAACATAAATGCAATTTAATAAAGCATAGGATAAAACAACATAAATACAATTTAATAAATCATAGGATAAAACAACATAAATACAATTTAATAAAGCATAGGATAAAACAACATAAATACAATTTAATAAAGCATAGGATAAAACAACATAAATACAATTTAATAAAGCATAGGTTAAAACAACATAAATGCAATTTAATAAAGCATAGGATAAAACAACATAAATACAATTTAATAAATCATAGGATAAAACAACATAAATACAATTTAATAAAGCATAGGATAAAACAACATAAATACAATTTAATAAAGCATAGGATAAAACAACATAAATACAATTTAATAAAGCATAGGCTAAAACAACATAAATACACTTTAATAAAGCATAGGATAAAACAAATTAAATACAATTTAATAAAGCATAGGATGAAACAACATAAATTCAATTTAATAAAGCATAGGATAAAACAACATAAATACAATTTAATAAAGCATAGGATAAAACAACATAAATACAATTTAATAAAGCATAGGATAAAACACCATAAATACAATTTAATAAAGCATAGGTTAAAACAACATAAATGCAATTTAATAAAGCATAGGATAAAACAACATAAATACAATTTAATAAAGCATAGGATAAAACAACATAAATACAATTTAATAAAGCATTGGATAAAACACCATAAATACAATTTAATAAAGCATAGGTTAAAACAACATAAATGCAATTTAATAAAGCATAGGATAAAACAACATAAATACAATTTAATAAAGCATAGGATAAAACAACATAAATAAAATTTAATAAAGCATAGGATAAAACAACATAAATACAATTTAATAAAGCATAGGATAAAACAACATAAATACAATTTAATGAAACATAGGATATACAACATAAATACAATTTAATAAAGCATAAGGTAAAACAACATGAATATAATTTAGTAAAGCATAAGATAAAACAACATGAATACAATTTAATAAAGCATAGGATAAAACAACATAAATACAATTTAATAACGCATAGGATAAAACAACATAAATACAATTTAATGAAACATAGGATAAACAACATAAATACAATTTAATAAAGCATAGGACAAAACAACATAAATACAATTTAATAAAGCATATGTTAAAACAACATAAATACAATTTAATAAAGCATAGTTTAATACAACATAAATACAATTTAATAAAGCATAGTTTAAAACAACATAAATACAATTTAATAAAGCATAGTTTAAAACAACATAAATACAATTTAATAAAGCATAGTTTAAAACAACATAAATACAATTTAATAAAGCATAGTTTAAAACAACATAAATACAATTTAATAAAGCATTAGATAAAACAACATGAATATAATTTAGTAAAGCATAGGATAAAACAACATAAATACAATTTAATGAAACATAGGATAAGCAACATAAATACAATTTAATAAAGCATAGGACAAAGAAACATAAATACAATTTAATAAAGCATAGGATAAAACAACATAAATACAATTTAATGAAACATAGGTTAAACAAAATAAATACAATTTAATAAAGCATAGGACAAAACAACATAAATACAATTTAATAAAGCATATGTTAAAACAACATGAATACAATTTAATAAAGCATAAGATAAAACAACATGAATATAATTTAGTAAAGCATAAGATAAAACAACATGAATACAATTTAATAAAGCATATGTTAAAACAACATAAATACAATTTAATAAAGCATAGGATAAAACCACAGAAATACAATTTAATAAAGCATAGGATAAAACAACATAAATACAATTTATTAAAGCATAGGACAAAACAACATAAATACAATTTAATAAAGCATAGGATAAAACAACATAAATACAATTTAATGAAACATAGGATAAACAACATAAATACAATTTAATAAAGCATAGGACAAAGCAACATAAATACAATTTAATAAAGCATAGGATAAAACTACATAAATACAATTTAATGAAACATAGGTTAAACAAAATAAATACAATTTAATAAAGCATAGGACAAAACAACATAAATACAATTTAATAAAGCATATGTTAAAACAACATGAATACAATTTAATAAAGCATAAGCTAAAACAACATGAATATAATTTAGTAAAGCATAAGATAAAACAACATGAATACAATTTAATAAAGCATAGGTTAAAACAACATAAATACAATTTAAGAAAGCATAGGATAAAACTACATAAATACATTTTAATAAAGCATAGGATAAAACAACATAAATACAATTTAATAAAGCATAGGTTAAAACAACATAAATACAATTTAATAAAGCATAGGACAAAACAACATAAATACAATTTAATAAAGCATAGGATAAAACAACATAAATACAATTTATAAAGCATAGGATAAAACAACATAAATACAATTTAATAAAGCATAGGATAAAACAACATAAATAAAATTTAATAAAGCATAGTTTAAAACAACATAAATACAATTTAATAAAGCATAGTTTAAAACAACATAAATGCAATTTAATAAAGCATAGTTTAAAACAACATAAATACAATTTAATAAAGCATAGGATAAAACCACAGAAATACAATTTAATAAAGCATAGGATAAAACAACATAAATACAATTTAATAAAGCATAGGACAAAACAACATAAATACAATTTAATAAAGCATAGGATAAAACAACATAAATACAATTTAATGAAACATACGATAAACAACATAAATACAATTTAATAAAGCATAGGAAAAAACAACATAAATACAATTTAATAAAGCATAGGATAAAACAACATAAATACAATTTAATGAAACATAGGATATACAACATAAATACAATTTAATAAAGCATAGGGCAAAACAACATAAATACAATTTAATAAAGCATATGTTAAAACAACATAAATACAATTTAATAAAGCATAAGATAAAACAACATGAATATAATTTAGTAAAGCATAAGATAAAACAACATGAATACAATTTAATAAAGCATAGGTTAAAACAACATAAATACAATTCAAGAAAGCATAGGATAAAACTACATAAATACATTTTAATAAAGCATAGGATAAAACAACATAAATACAATTTAATAAAGCATAGGACAAAACAACAAAAATACAATTTAATAAACCATAGGATAAAACCACAGAAATACAATTTAATAAAGCATAGGATAAAACAACATAAATACAATTTAATAAAGCATAGGACAAAACAACATAAATACAATTTAATAACGCATAGGATAAAACAACATAAATACAATTTAATAAAGCATAGTTTAAAACAACATAAATACAATTTAATAAAGCATAGTTTAAAACAACATAAATACAATTTAATAAAGCATTAGATAAAACAACATGAATATAATTTAGTAAAGCATAGGATAAAACAACATAAATACAATTTAATGAAACATAGGATAAACAACATAAATACAATTTAATTAAGCATAGGACAAAGCAACATAAATACAATTTAATAAAGCATAGGATAAAACAACATAAATACAATTTAATGAAACATAGGTTAAACAAAATAAATACAATTTAATAAAGCATAGGACAAAACAACATAAATACAATTTAATAAAGCATATGTTAAAACAACATGAATACAATTTAATAAAGCATAGGATAAAACAACATAAATACAATTTAATAAAGCATAGGATAAAACACCATAAATACAATTTAATAAAGCATAGGTTAAAACAACATAAATGCAATTTAATAAAGCATAGGATAAAACAACATAAATACAATTTAATAAAGCATAGGATAAAACTACATAAATACAATTTAATAAAGCATTGGATAAAACACCATAAATACAATTTAATAAAGCATAGGTTAAAACAACATAAATGCAATTTAATAAAGCATAGGATAAAACAACATAAATACAATTTAATAAAGCATAGGATAAAACAACATAAATAAAATTTAATAAAGCATAGGATAAAACAACATAAATACAATTTAATAAAGCATAGGATAAAACAACATAAATACAATTTAATGAAACATAGGATATACAACATAAATACAATTTAATAAAGCATAGGGCAAAACAACATAAATACAATTTAATAAAGCATAAGATAAAACAACATGAATATAATTTAGTAAAGCATAAGATAAAACAACATGAATACAATTTAATAAAGCATAGGATAAAACAACATAAATACAATTTAATAACGCATAGGATAAAACAACATAAATACAATTTAATAAAGCATAGGATAAAACAACATAAATAAAATTTAATAAAGCATAGGATAAAACAACATAAATACAATTTAATAAAGCATAGGATAAAACAACATAAATACAATTTAATGAAACATAGGATATACAACATAAATACAATTTAATAAAGCATAAGGTAAAACAACATGAATATAATTTAGTAAAGCATAAGATAAAACAACATGAATACAATTTAATAAAGCATAGGATAAAACAACATAAATACAATTTAATAACGCATAGGATAAAACAACATAAATACAATTTAATGAAACATAGGATAAACAACATAAATACAATTTAATAAAGCATAGGACAAAACAACATAAATACAATTTAATAAAGCATATGTTAAAACAACATAAATACAATTTAATAAAGCATAGTTTAATACAACATAAATACAATTTAATAAAGCATAGTTTAAAACAACATAAATACAATTTAATAAAGCATAGTTTAAAACAACATAAATACAATTTAATAAAGCATAGTTTAAAACAACATAAATACAATTTAATAAAGCATAGTTTAAAACAACATAAATACAATTTAATAAAGCATTAGATAAAACAACATGAATATAATTTAGTAAAGCATAGGATAAAACAACATAAATACAATTTAATGAAACATAGGATAAGCAACATAAATACAATTTAATAAAGCATAGGACAAAGAAACATAAATACAATTTAATAAAGCATAGGATAAAACAACATAAATACAATTTAATGAAACATAGGTTAAACAAAATAAATACAATTTAATAAAGCATAGGACAAAACAACATAAATACAATTTAATAAAGCATATGTTAAAACAACATGAATACAATTTAATAAAGCATAAGATAAAACAACATGAATATAATTTAGTAAAGCATAAGATAAAACAACATGAATACAATTTAATAAAGCATATGTTAAAACAACATAAATACAATTTAATAAAGCATAGGATAAAACCACAGAAATACAATTTAATAAAGCATAGGATAAAACAACATAAATACAATTTATTAAAGCATAGGACAAAACAACATAAATACAATTTAATAAAGCATAGGATAAAACAACATAAATACAATTTAATGAAACATAGGATAAACAACATAAATACAATTTAATAAAGCATAGGACAAAGCAACATAAATACAATTTAATAAAGCATAGGATAAAACTACATAAATACAATTTAATGAAACATAGGTTAAACAAAATAAATACAATTTAATAAAGCATAGGACAAAACAACATAAATACAATTTAATAAAGCATATGTTAAAACAACATGAATACAATTTAATAAAGCATAAGCTAAAACAACATGAATATAATTTAGTAAAGCATAAGATAAAACAACATGAATACAATTTAATAAAGCATAGGTTAAAACAACATAAATACAATTTAAGAAAGCATAGGATAAAACTACATAAATACATTTTAATAAAGCATAGGATAAAACAACATAAATACAATTTAATAAAGCATAGGTTAAAACAACATAAATACAATTTAATAAAGCATAGGACAAAACAACATAAATACAATTTAATAAAGCATAGGATAAAACAACATAAATACAATTTATAAAGCATAGGATAAAACAACATAAATACAATTTAATAAAGCATAGGATAAAACAACATAAATAAAATTTAATAAAGCATAGTTTAAAACAACATAAATACAATTTAATAAAGCATAGTTTAAAACAACATAAATGCAATTTAATAAAGCATAGTTTAAAACAACATAAATACAATTTAATAAAGCATAGGATAAAACCACAGAAATACAATTTAATAAAGCATAGGATAAAACAACATAAATACAATTTAATAAAGCATAGGACAAAACAACATAAATACAATTTAATAAAGCATAGGATAAAACAACATAAATACAATTTAATGAAACATACGATAAACAACATAAATACAATTTAATAAAGCATAGGAAAAAACAACATAAATACAATTTAATAAAGCATAGGATAAAACAACATAAATACAATTTAATGAAACATAGGATATACAACATAAATACAATTTAATAAAGCATAGGGCAAAACAACATAAATACAATTTAATAAAGCATATGTTAAAACAACATAAATACAATTTAATAAAGCATAAGATAAAACAACATGAATATAATTTAGTAAAGCATAAGATAAAACAACATGAATACAATTTAATAAAGCATAGGTTAAAACAACATAAATACAATTCAAGAAAGCATAGGATAAAACTACATAAATACATTTTAATAAAGCATAGGATAAAACAACATAAATACAATTTAATAAAGCATAGGACAAAACAACAAAAATACAATTTAATAAACCATAGGATAAAACCACAGAAATACAATTTAATAAAGCATAGGATAAAACAACATAAATACAATTTAATAAAGCATAGGACAAAACAACATAAATACAATTTAATAACGCATAGGATAAAACAACATAAATACAATTTAATAAAGCATAGTTTAAAACAACATAAATACAATTTAATAAAGCATAGTTTAAAACAACATAAATACAATTTAATAAAGCATTAGATAAAACAACATGAATATAATTTAGTAAAGCATAGGATAAAACAACATAAATACAATTTAATGAAACATAGGATAAACAACATAAATACAATTTAATAAAGCATAGGACAAAGCAACATAAATACAATTTAATAAAGCATAGGATAAAACAACATAAATACAATTTAATGAAACATAGGTTAAACAAAATAAATACAATTTAATAAAGCATAGGACAAAACAACATAAATACAATTTAATAAAGCATATGTTAAAACAACATGAATACAATTTAATAAAGCATAGGATAAAACAACATAAATACAATTTAATAAAGCATAGGATAAAACACCATAAATACAATTTAATAAAGCATAGGTTAAAACAACATAAATGCAATTTAATAAAGCATAGGATAAAACAACATAAATACAATTTAATAAAGCATAGGATAAAACTACATAAATACAATTTAATAAAGCATTGGATAAAACACCATAAATACAATTTAATAAAGCATAGGTTAAAACAACATAAATGCAATTTAATAAAGCATAGGATAAAACAACATAAATACAATTTAATAAAGCATAGGATAAAACAACATAAATAAAATTTAATAAAGCATAGGATAAAACAACATAAATACAATTTAATAAAGCATAGGATAAAACAACATAAATACAATTTAATGAAACATAGGATATACAACATAAATACAATTTAATAAAGCATAGGGCAAAACAACATAAATACAATTTAATAAAGCATAAGATAAAACAACATGAATATAATTTAGTAAAGCATAAGATAAAACAACATGAATACAATTTAATAAAGCATAGGATAAAACAACATAAATACAATTTAATAACGCATAGGATAAAACAACATAAATACAATTTAATGAAACATAGGATAAACAACATAAATACAATTTAATAAAGCATAGGACAAAACAACATAAATACAATTTAATAAAGCATATGTTAAAACAACATAAATACAATTTAATAAAGCATAGTTTAATACAACATAAATACAATTTAATAAAGCATAGTTTAAAACAACATAAATACAATTTAATAAAGCATAGTTTAAAACAACATAAATACAATTTAATAAAGCATAGTTTAAAACAACATAAATACAATTTAATAAAGCATAGTTTAAAACAACATAAATACAATTTAATAAAGCATTAGATAAAACAACATGAATATAATTTAGTAAAGCATAGGATAAAACAACATAAATACAATTTAATGAAACATAGGATAAGCAACATAAATACAATTTAATAAAGCATAGGACAAAGAAACATAAATACAATTTAATAAAGCATAGGATAAAACAACATAAATACAATTTAATGAAACATAGGTTAAACAAAATAAATACAATTTAATAAAGCATAGGACAAAACAACATAAATACAATTTAATAAAGCATATGTTAAAACAACATGAATACAATTTAATAAAGCATAAGATAAAACAACATGAATATAATTTAGTAAAGCATAAGATAAAACAACATGAATACAATTTAATAAAGCATATGTTAAAACAACATAAATACAATTTAATAAAGCATAGGATAAAACCACAGAAATACAATTTAATAAAGCATAGGATAAAACAACATAAATACAATTTATTAAAGCATAGGACAAAACAACATAAATACAATTTAATAAAGCATAGGATAAAACAACATAAATACAATTTAATGAAACATAGGATAAACAACATAAATACAATTTAATAAAGCATAGGACAAAGCAACATAAATACAATTTAATAAAGCATAGGATAAAACTACATAAATACAATTTAATGAAACATAGGTTAAACAAAATAAATACAATTTAATAAAGCATAGGACAAAACAACATAAATACAATTTAATAAAGCATATGTTAAAACAACATGAATACAATTTAATAAAGCATAAGCTAAAACAACATGAATATAATTTAGTAAAGCATAAGATAAAACAACATGAATACAATTTAATAAAGCATAGGTTAAAACAACATAAATACAATTTAAGAAAGCATAGGATAAAACTACATAAATACATTTTAATAAAGCATAGGATAAAACAACATAAATACAATTTAATAAAGCATAGGTTAAAACAACATAAATACAATTTAATAAAGCATAGGACAAAACAACATAAATACAATTTAATAAAGCATAGGATAAAACAACATAAATACAATTTATAAAGCATAGGATAAAACAACATAAATACAATTTAATAAAGCATAGGATAAAACAACATAAATAAAATTTAATAAAGCATAGTTTAAAACAACATAAATACAATTTAATAAAGCATAGTTTAAAACAACATAAATGCAATTTAATAAAGCATAGTTTAAAACAACATAAATACAATTTAATAAAGCATAGGATAAAACCACAGAAATACAATTTAATAAAGCATAGGATAAAACAACATAAATACAATTTAATAAAGCATAGGACAAAACAACATAAATACAATTTAATAAAGCATAGGATAAAACAACATAAATACAATTTAATGAAACATACGATAAACAACATAAATACAATTTAATAAAGCATAGGATAAAACAACATAAATACAATTTAATGAAACATAGGATATACAACATAAATACAATTTAATAAAGCATAGGGCAAAACAACATAAATACAATTTAATAAAGCATATGTTAAAACAACATAAATACAATTTAATAAAGCATAAGATAAAACAACATGAATATAATTTAGTAAAGCATAAGATAAAACAACATGAATACAATTTAATAAAGCATAGGTTAAAACAACATAAATACAATTCAAGAAAGCATAGGATAAAACTACATAAATACATTTTAATAAAGCATAGGATAAAACAACATAAATACAATTTAATAAAGCATAGGACAAAACAACAAAAATACAATTTAATAAACCATAGGATAAAACCACAGAAATACAATTTAATAAAGCATAGGATAAAACAACATAAATACAATTTAATAAAGCATAGGACAAAACAACATAAATACAATTTAATAACGCATAGGATAAAACAACATAAATACAATTTAATAAAGCATAGTTTAAAACAACATAAATACAATTTAATAAAGCATAGTTTAAAACAACATAAATACAATTTAATAAAGCATTAGATAAAACAACATGAATATAATTTAGTAAAGCATAGGATAAAACAACATAAATACAATTTAATGAAACATAGGATAAACAACATAAATACAATTTAATAAAGCATAGGACAAAGCAACATAAATACAATTTAATAAAGCATAGGATAAAACAACATAAATACAATTTAATGAAACATAGGTTAAACAAAATAAATACAATTTAATAAAGCATAGGACAAAACAACATAAATACAATTTAATAAAGCATATGTTAAAACAACATGAATACAATTTAATAAAGCATAAGATAAAACAACATGAATATAATTTAGTAAAGCATAAGATAAAACAACATGAATACAATTTAATAAAGCATATGTTAAAACAACATAAATACAATTTAATAAAGCATAGGATAAAACCACAGAAATACAATTTAATAAAGCATAGGATAAAACAACATAAATACAATTTAATAAAGCATAGGACAAAACAACATAAATACAATTTAATAAAGCATAGGATAAAACAACATAAATACAATTTAATGAAACATAGGATAAACAACATAAATACAATTTAATAAAGCATAGGACAAAGCAACATAAATACAATTTAATAAAGCATAGGATAAAACAACATAAATACAATTTAATGAAACATAGGTTAAACAAAATAAATACAATTTAATAAAGCATAGGACAAAACAACATAAATACAATTTAATAAAGCATATGTTAAAACAACATGAATACAATTTAATAAAGCATAAGATAAAACAACATGAATATAATTTAGTAAAGCATAAGATAAAACAACCTGAATACAATTTAATAAAGCATAGGTTAAAACAACATAAATACAATTTAATAAAGCATAGGACAAAACAACATAAATACAATTTAATAAAGCATAGGATAAAACAACATAAATACAATTTATAAAGCATAGGATAAAACAACATAAATACAATTTAATAAAGCATAGGATAAAACAACATAAATACAATTTAATAAAGCATAGGATAAAACAACATAAATACAATTTAATAAAGCATAGGCTAAAACAACATAAATACACTTTAATAAAGCATAGGATAAAACAAATTAAATACAATTTTATAAAGCATAGGATAAAACAACATAAATTCAATTTAATAAAGCATAGGATAAAACAACATAAATACAATTTAATAAAGCATAGGATAAAACAACATAAATACATTTTAATAAAGCATAAGATAAAACAACATGAATATAATTTAGTAAAGCATAAGATAAAACAACATGAATACAATTTAATAAAGCATAGGATAAAACAACATAAATACAATTTAATAACGCATAGGATAAAACAACATAAATACAATTTAATGAAACATAGGATAAACAACATAAATACAATTTAATAAAGCATAGGATAAAACAACATAAATACAATTTAATAAAGCATAGGCTAAAACAACATAAATACACTTTAATAAAGCATAGGATAAAACCACAGAAATACAATTTAATAAAGCATAGGATAAAACAACATAAATACAATTTAATAAAGCATAGGACAAAACAACATAAATACAATTTATTAAAGCATAGGATAAAACAACATAAATACAATTTAATGAAACATACGATAAACAACATAAATACAATTTAATAAAGCATAGGAAAAAACAACATAAATACAATTTAATAAAGCATAGGATAAAACAACATAAATACAATTTAATGAAACATAGGATATACAACATAAATACAATTTAATAAAGCATAGGGCAAAACAACATAAATACAATTTAATAAAGCATAGGGCAAAACAACATAAATACAATTTAATAAAGCATAAGATAAAACAACATGAATATAATTTAGTAAAGCATAAGATAAAACAACATGAATACAATTTAATAAAGCATAGGTTAAAACAACATAAATACAATTCAAGAAAGCATAGGATAAAACTACATAAATACATTTTAATAAAGCATAGGATAAAACAACATAAATACAATTTAATAAAGCATAGGACAAAACAACAAAAATACAATTTAATAAACCATAGGATAAAACCACAGAAATACAATTTAATAAAGCATAGGATAAAACAACATAAATACAATTTAATAAAGCATAGGACAAAACAACATAAATACAATTTAATAACGCATAGGATAAAACAACATAAATACAATTTAATAAAGCATAGTTTAAAACAACATAAATACAATTTAATAAAGCATAGTTTAAAACAACATAAATACAATTTAATAAAGCATTAGATAAAACAACATGAATATAATTTAGTAAAGCATAGGATAAAACAACATAAATACAATTTAATGAAACATAGGATAAACAACATAAATACAATTTAATAAAGCATAGGACAAAGCAACATAAATACAATTTAATAAAGCATAGGATAAAACAACATAAATACAATTTAATGAAACATAGGTTAAACAAAATAAATACAATTTAATAAAGCATAGGACAAAACAACATAAATACAATTTAATAAAGCATAGGATAAAACAACATAAATACAATTTATAAAGCATAAGATAAAACAACATGAATATAATTTAGTAAAGCATAAGATAAAACAACATGAATACAATTTAATAAAGCATAGGATAAAACAACATAAATACAATTTAATAACGCATAGGATAAAACAACATAAATACAATTTAATGAAACATAGGATAAACAACATAAATACAATTTAATAAAGCATAGGATAAAACAACATAAATACAATTTAATAAAGCATAGGCTAAAACAACATAAATACACTTTAATAAAGCATAGGATAAAACAAATTAAATACAATTTAATAAAGCATAGGATAAAACAACATAAATTCAATTTAATAAAGCATAGGATAAAACAACATAAATACAATTTAATAAAGCATTTCAATAAAACACCATAAATACAATTTAATAAAGCATAGGTTAAAACAACATAAATGCAATTTAATAAAGCATAGGATAAAACAACATAAATACAATTTAATAAAGCATAGGATAAAACAACATAAATAAAATTTAATAAAGCATAGGGCAAAACAACATAAATACAATTTAATAAAGCATAAGATAAAACAACATGAATATAATTTAGTAAAGCATAAGATAAAACAACATGAATACAATTTAATAAAGCATAGGATAAAACAACATAAATACAATTTAATAACGCATAGGATAAAACAACATAAATACAATTTAATGAAACATAGGATAAACAACATAAATACAATTTAATAAAGCATAGGACAAAACAACATAAATACAATTTAATAAAGCATATGTTAAAACAACATAAATACAATTTAATAAAGCACAGTTTAATACAACATAAATACAATTTAATAAAGCATAGTTTAAAACAACATAAATACAATTTAATAAAGCATAGTTTAAAACAACATAAATACAATTTAATAAAGCATAGTTTAAAACAACATAAATACAATTTAATAAAGCATAGTTTAAAACAACATGAATACAATTTAATAAAGCATTAGATAAAACAACATGAATATAATTTAGTAAAGCATAGGATAAAACAACATAAATACAATTTAATGAAACATAGGATAAGCAACATAAATACAATTTAATAAAGCATAGGACAAAGCAACATAAATACAATTTAATAAAGCATAGGATAAAACAACATAAATACAATTTAATGAAACATAGGTTAAACAAAATAAATACAATTTAATAAAGCATAGGACAAAACAACATAAATACAATTTAATAAAGCATATGTTAAAACAACATGAATACAATTTAATAAAGCATAAGATAAAACAACATGAATATAATTTAGTAAAGCATAAGATAAAACAACATGAATACAATTTAATAAAGCATATGTTAAAACAACATAAATACAATTTAATAAAGCATAGGATAAAACCACAGAAATACAATTTAATAAAGCATAGGATAAAACAACATAAATACAATTTAATAAAGCATAGGACAAAACAACATAAATACAATTTAATAAAGCATAGGATAAAACAACATAAATACAATTTAATGAAACATAGGATAAACAACATAAATACAATTTAATAAAGCATAGGACAAAGCAACATAAATACAATTTAATAAAGCATAGGATAAAACAATATAAATACAATTTAATGAAACATAGGTTAAACAAAATAAATACAATTTAATAAAGCATAGGACAAAACAACATAAATACAATTTAATAAAGCATATGTTAAAACAACATGAATACAATTTAATAAAGCATAAGATAAAACAACATGAATATAATTTAGTAAAGCATAAGATAAAACAACATGAATACAATTTAATAAAGCATAGGTTAAAACAACATAAATACAATTTAAGAAAGCATAGGATAAAACTACATAAATACATTTTAATAAAGCATAGGATAAAACAACATAAATACAATTTAATAAAGCATAGGTTAAAACAACATAAATACAATTTAATAAAGCATAGGACAAAACAACATAAATACAATTTAATGAAACATAGGATAAACAACATAAATACAATTTAATAAAGCATAGGATAAAACAACATAAATACAATTTAATAAAGCATAGGCTAAAACAACATAAATACACTTTAATAAAGCATAGGATAAAACAAATTAAATACAATTTAATAAAGCATAGGATAAAACAACATAAATTCAATTTAATAAAGCATAGGATAAAACAACATAAATACAATTTAATAAAGCATAGGATAAAACAACATAAATACAATTTAATAAAGCATAGGATAAAACAACATAAATAAAATTTAATAAAGCATAGGGCAAAACAACATAAATACAATTTAATAAAGCATAAGATAAAACAACATGAATATAATTTAGTAAAGCATAAGATAAAACAACATAAATACAATTTAATAAAGCATTGGATAAAACACCATAAATACAATTTAATAAAGCATAGGTTAAAACAACATAAATGCAATTTAATAAAGCATAGGATAAAACAACATAAATACAATTTAATAAAGCATAGGATAAAACAACATAAATAAAATTTAATAAAGCATAGGGCAAAACAACATAAATACAATTTAATAAAGCATAAGATAAAACAACATGAATATAATTTAGTAAAGCATAAGATAAAACAACATGAATACAATTTAATAAAGCATAGGATAAAACAACATAAATACAATTTAATAACGCATAGGATAAAAGAACATAAATACAATTTAATGAAACATAGGATAAACAACATAAATACAATTTAATAAAGCATAGGACAAAACAACATAAATACAATTTAATAAAGCATATGTTAAAACAACATAAATACAATTTAATAAAGCATAGTTTAATACAACATAAATACAATTTAATAAAGCATAGTTTAAAACAACATAAATACAATTTAATAAAGCATAGTTTAAAACAACATAAATACAATTTAATAAAGCATAGTTTAAAACAACATAAATACAATTTAATAAAGCATAGTTTAAAACAACATAAATACAATTTAATAAAGCATAGTTTAAAACAACATGAATACAATTTAATAAAGCATTAGATAAAACAACATGAATATAATTTAGTAAAGCATAGGATAAAACAACATAAATACAATTTAATGAAACATAGGATAAGCAACATAAATACAATTTAATAAAGCATAGGACAAAGCAACATAAATACAATTTAATAAAGCATAGGATAAAACAACATAAATACAATTTAATGAAACATAGGTTAAACAAAATAAATACAATTTAATAAAGCATATGACAAAACAACATAAATACAATTTAATAAAGCATATGTTAAAACAACATGAATACAATTTAATAAAGCATAAGATAAAACAACATGAATATAATTTAGTAAAGCATAAGATAAAACAACATGAATACAATTTAATAAAGCATATGTTAAAACAACATGAATACAATTTAATAAAGCATAAGATAAAACAACATGAATATAATTTAGTAAAGCATAAGATAAAACAACATGAATACAATTTAATAAAGCATAGGTTAAAACAACATAAATACAATTTAAGAAAGCATAGGATAAAACTACATAAATACATTTTAATAAAGCATAGGATAAAACAACATAAATACAATTTAATAAAGCATAGGTTAAAACAACATAAATACAATTTAATAAAGCATAGGACAAAACAACATAAATACAATTTAATGAAACATAGGATAAACAACATAAATACAATTTAATAAAGCATAGGATAAAACAACATAAATACAATTTAATAAAGCATAGGCTAAAACAACATAAATACACTTTAATAAAGCATAGGGTAAAACAAATTAAATACAATTTAATAAAGCATAGGATAAAACAACATAAATTCAATTTAATAAAGCATAGGATAAAACAACATAAATACAATTTAATAAAGCATAGGTTAAAACAACATAAATGCAATTTAATAAAGCATAGGATAAAACAACATAAATACAATTTAATAAAGCATAGGATAAAACAACATAAATACAATTTAATAAAGCATTGGATAAAACACCATAAATACAATTTAATAAAGCATAGGTTAAAACAACATAAATGCAATTTAATAAAGCATAGGATAAAACAACATAAATACAATTTAATAAAGCATAGGATAAAACAACATAAATAAAATTTAATAAAGCATAGGGCAAAACAACATAAATACAATTTAATAAAGCATAAGATAAAACAACATGAATATAATTTAGTAAAGCATAAGATAAAACAACATGAATACAATTTAATAAAGCATAGGATAAAACAACATAAATACAATTTAATAACGCATAGGATAAAACAACATAAATACAATTTAATGAAACATAGGATAAACAACATAAATACAATTTAATAAAGCATAGGACAAAACAACATAAATACAATTTAATAAAGCATATGTTAAAACAACATAAATACAATTTAATAAAGCATAGTTTAATACAACATAAATACAATTTAATAAAGCATAGTTTAAAACAACATAAATACAATTTAATAAAGCATAGTTTAAAACAACATAAATACAATTTAATAAAGCATAGTTTAAAACAACATAAATACAATTTAATAAAGCATAGTTTAAAACAACATGAATACAATTTAATAAAGCATTAGATAAAACAACATGAATATAATTTAGTAAAGCATAGGATAAAACAACATAAATACAATTTAATGAAACATAGGATAAGCAACATAAATACAATTTAATAAAGCATAGGATAAAACAACATAAATACAATTTAATGAAACATAGGTTAAACAAAATAAATACAATTTAATAAAGCATAGGACAAAACAACATAAATACAATTTAATAAAGCATATGTTAAAACAACATGAATACAATTTAATAAAGCATAAGATAAAACAACATGAATATAATTTAGTAAAGCATAAGATAAAACAACATGAATACAATTTAATAAAGCATAGGTTAAAACAACATAAATACAATTTAAGAAAGCATAGGATAAAACTACATAAATACATTTTAATAAAGCATAGGATAAAACAACATAAATACAATTTAATAAAGCATAGGTTAAAACAACATAAATACAATTTAAGAAAGCATAGGATAAAACTACATAAATACATTTTAATAAAGCATAGGATAAAACAACATAAATACAATTTAATAAAGCATAGGTTAAAACAACATAAATACAATTTAATAAAGCATAGGACAAAACAACATAAATACAATTTAATGAAACATAGGATAAACAACATAAATACAATTTAATAAAGCATAGGATAAAACAACATAAATACAATTTAATAAAGCATAGGCTAAAACAACATAAATACACTTTAATAAAGCATAGGATAAAACAAATTAAATACAATTTAATAAAGCATAGGATAAAACAACATAAATTCAATTTAATAAAGCATAGGATAAAACAACATAAATACAATTTAATAAAGCATAGGTTAAAACAACATAAATGCAATTTAATAAAGCATAGGATAAAACAACATAAATACAATTTAATAAAGCATTGGATAAAACACCATAAATACAATTTAATAAAGCATAGGATAAAACAACATAAATACAATTTAATAAAGCATTGGATAAAACACCATAAATACAATTTAATAAAGCATAGGTTAAAACAACATAAATGCAATTTAATAAAGCATAGGATAAAACAACATAAATACAATTTAATAAAGCATAGGATAAAACAACATAAATAAAATTTAATAAAGCATAGGGCAAAACAACATAAATACAATTTAATAAAGCATAAGATAAAACAACATGAATATAATTTAGTAAAGCATAAGATAAAACAACATGAATACAATTTAATAAAGCATAGGATAAAACAACATAAATACAATTTAATAACGCATAGGATAAAACAACATAAATACAATTTAATGAAACATAGGATAAACAACATAAATACAATTTAATAAAGCATAGGACAAAACAACATAAATACAATTTAATAAAGCATATGTTAAAACAACATAAATACAATTTAATAAAGCATAGTTTAATACAACATAAATACAATTTAATAAAGCATAGTTTAAAACAACATAAATACAATTTAATAAAGCATAGTTTAAAACAACATAAATACAATTTAATAAAGCATAGTTTAAAACAACATAAATACAATTTAATAAAGCATAGTTTAAAACAACATAAATACAATTTAATAAAGCATTAGATAAAACAACATGAATATAATTTAGTAAAGCATAGGATAAAACAACATAAATACAATTTAATGAAACATAGGATAAGCAACATAAATACAATTTAATAAAGCATAGGACAAAGCAACATAAATACAATTTAATAAAGCATAGGATAAAACAACATAAATACAATTTAATAAATCATAGGATAAAACAACATAAATACAATTTAATAAAGCACAGGATAAAACAACATAAATAAAATTTAATAAAGCATAGGATAAAACAACATAAATAAAATTTAATAAAGCATAGGATAAAACAACGTAAATACAATTTAATAAAGCATAGGATAAAACAACATAAATAAAATTTAATAAAGCATAGGATAAAACAACATAAATACAATTTAATAAAGCATAGGATAAAACAACATAAATACAATTTAATAAAGCATAGGTTAAAACAACATAAATGCAATTGAATAAAGCATAGGATAAAACAACATAAATACAATTTAATAAAGCATAGGATAAAACAACATAAATAAAATTTAATAAAGCATAGGATAAAACAACATAAATACAATTTAATAAAGCATAGGATAAAACAACATAAATACAATTTAATAAAGCATAGGATAAAACAACATAAATACAATTTAATAAAGCATAGGATAAAACAACATAAATAAAATTTAATAAAGCATAGGATAAAACAACATAAATACAATTTAATAAAGCATAGGATAAAACAACATAAATACAATTTAATAAAGCATAGGATAAAACAACATAAATACAATTTAATAAAGCATAGGATAAAACAACATAAATAAAATTTAATAAAGCATACTTTAAAACAACATAAATCCAATTTAATAAAGCATAGTTTAAAACAACATAAATACAATTTAATAAAGCATAGTTTAAAACAACATAAATACAATTTAATGAAACATAGGTTAAACAAAATAAATACAATTTAATAAAGCATAGGGCAAAACAACATAAATACAATTTAATAAAGCATAAGATAAAACAACATGAATATAATTTAGTAAAGCATAAGATAAAACAACATGAATACAATTTAATAAAGCATAGGTTAAAACAACATAAATACAATTCAAGAAAGCATAGGATAAAACTACATGAATACATTTTAATAAAGCATAGGATAAAACAACATAAATACAAATTAATAAAGCATAGGTTAAAACAACATAAATAAAATTTAATAAAGCATAGGATAAAACAACGTAAATACAATTTAATAAAGCATAGGATAAAACAACATAAAAAAATTTAATAAAGCATAGGATAAAACAACATAAATACAATTTAATAAAGCATAGGATAAAACAACATAAATACAATTTATAAAGCATAGGATAAAACAACATAAATACAATTTAATAAAGCATAGGATAAAACAACATAAATACAATTTAATCAAGCATAGGCTAAAACAACATAAATACACTTTAATAAAGCATAGGATAAAACAAATTAAATACAATTTAATAAAGCATAGGATAAAATAACATAAATTCAATTTAATAAAGCATAGGATAAAACAACATAAATAAAATTTAATAAAGCATAGGTTAAAACAACATAAATACAATTTAATAAAGCATAGGATAAAACAACATAAATACAATTTAATAAATCATAGGATAAAACAACATAAATACAATTTAATAAAGCACAGGATAAAACAACATAAATAAAATTTAATAAAGCATAGGATAAAACAACATAAATAAAATTTAATAAAGCATAGGATAAAACAACGTAAATACAATTTAATAAAGCATAGGATAAAACAACATAAATAAAATTTAATAAAGCATAGGATAAAACAACATAAATACAATTTAATAAAGCATAGGATAAAACAACATAAATACAATTTAATAAAGCATAGGTTAAAACAACATAAATGCAATTGAATAAAGCATAGGATAAAACAACATAAATACAATTTAATAAAGCATAGGATAAAACAACATAAATAAAATTTAATAAAGCATAGGATAAAACAACATAAATACAATTTAATAAAGCATAGGATAAAACAACATAAATACAATTTAATAAAGCATAGGATAAAACAACATAAATACAATTTAATAAAGCATAGGATAAAACAACATAAATAAAATTTAATAAAGCATAGGATAAAACAACATAAATAAAATTTAATAAAGCATAGGATAAAACAACATAAATACAATTTAATAAAGCATAGGATAAAACAACATAAATACAATTTAATAAAGCATAGGATAAAACAACATAAATACAATTTAATAAAGCATAGGATAAAACAACATAAATAAAATTTAATAAAGCATACTTTAAAACAACATAAATCCAATTTAATAAAGCATAGTTTAAAACAACATAAATACAATTTAATAAAGCATAGTTTAAAACAACATAAATACAATTTAATGAAACATAGGTTGAACAAAATAAATACAATTTAATAAAGCATAGGGTAAAACAACATAAATACAATTTAATAAAGCATAAGATAAAACAACATGAATATAATTTAGTAAAGCATAAGATAAAACAACATGAATACAATTTAATAAAGCATAGGTTAAAACAACATAAATACCATTCAAGAAAGCATAGGATAAAACTACATGAATACATTTTAATAAAGCATAGGATAAAACAACATAAATACAAATTAATAAAGCATAGGTTAAAACAACATAAATAAAATTTAATAAAACATAGGATAAAACAACGTAAATACAATTTAATAAAGCATAGGATAAAACAACATAAATAAAATTTAATAAAGCATAGGATAAAACAACATAAATACAATTTAATAAAGCATAGGATAAAACAACATAAATACAATTTAATAAAGCATAGGTTAAAACAACATAAATGCAATTGAATAAAGCATAGGATAAAACAACATAAATACAATTTAATAAAGCATAGGATAAAACAACATAAAAAAATTTAATAAAGCATAGGATAAAACAACATAAATACAATTTAATAAAGCATAGGATAAAACAACATAAATAAAATTTAATAAAGCATAGGATAAAACAACATAAATACAATTTAATAAAGCACAGGATAAAACAACATAAATACAATTTAATAAAGCATAGGATAAAACAACATAAATACAATTTAATAAAGCATAGGATAAAACAACATATATACAATTTAATAAAGCATAGGATAAAACAACATAAATAAAATTTAATAAAGCATAGGTTAAAACAACATAAATACAATTTAATAAAGCATAGGACAAAACAACATAAATAAAAATTTAATAAAGCATAGTTTAAAACAACATAAATACAATTTAATAAAGCATAGGATAAAACCACAGAAATACAATTTAATAAAGCATAGGATAAAACAACATAAATACAATTTAATAAGGCATAGGACAAAACAACATAAATACAATTTAATAACGCATAGGATAAAACAACATAAATACAATTTAATGAAACATAGGATAAACAACATAAATACAATTTTTATTAAGCATAGGACAAAGCAACATAAATACAATTTAATAAAGCATATGTTAAAACAACATAAATACAATTTAATAAAGCATAGTTTAAAACAGCATAAATACAATTTAATAAAGCATAGTTTAAAACAACATAAATACAATTTAATAAAGCATAGTTTAAAACAACATAAATACAATTTAATAAAACATTAGATAAAACAACATGAATATAATTTAGTAAAGCATAAGATAAAACAACATGAATACAATTTAATAAAGCATAGGATAAAACAACATAAATAAAATTTAATAAAGCATAGTTTAAAACAACATAAATCCAATTTAATAAAGCATAGTTTAAAACAACATAAATGCAATTTAATAAAGCATAGTTTAAAACAACATAAATACAATTTAATAAAGCATAGGATAAAACCACAGAAATACAATTTAATAAAGCATAGGATAAAACAACATAAATACAATTTAATAAAGCATAGGACAAAACAACATAAATACAATTTAATAAAGCATAGGATAAAACAACATAAATACAATTTAATGAAACATACGATAAACAACATAAATACAATTTAATAAAGCATAGGAAAAAACAACATAAATACAATTTAATAAAGCATAGGATAAAACAACATAAATACAATTTAATGAAACATAGGATATACAACATAAATACAATTTAATAAAGCATAGGGCAAAACAACATAAATACAATTTAATAAAGCATATGTTAAAACAACATAAATACAATTTAATAAAGCATAAGATAAAACAACATGAATATAATTTAGTAAAGCATAAGATAAAACAACATGAATACAATTTAATAAAGCATAGGTTAAAACAACATAAATACAATTCAAGAAAGCATAGGATAAAACTACATAAATACATTTTAATAAAGCATAGGATAAAACAACATAAATACAATTTAATAAAGCATAGGACAAAACAACAAAAATACAATTTAATAAAGCATAGGATAAAACAACATAAATACAATTTATAAAGCATAGGATAAAACAACATAAATACAATTTAATAAAGCATAGGATAAAACAACATAAATACAATTTAATCAAGCATAGGCTAAAACAACATAAATACAATTTAATAAAGCATAGGATAAAACAACATAAATACAATTTATAAAGCATAGGATAAAACAACATAAATACAATTTAATAAAGCATAGGATAAAACAACATAAATACAATTTAATCAAGCATAGGCTAAAACAACATAAATACACTTTAATAAAGCATAGGATAAAACAAATTAAATACAATTTAATAAAGCATAGGATAAAATAACATAAATTCAATTTAATAAAGCATAGGATAAAACAACATAAATAAAATTTAATAAAGCATAGGTTAAAACAACATAAATACAATTTAATAAAGCATAGGATAAAACAACATAAATACAATTTAATAAATCATAGGATAAAACAACATAAATACAATTTAATAAAGCACAGGATAAAACAACATAAATAAAATTTAATAAAGCATAGGATAAAACAACGTAAATACAATTTAATAAAGCATAGGATAAAACAACATAAATAAAATTTAATAAAGCATAGGATAAAACAACATAAATACAATTTAATGAAACATACGATAAACAACATAAATAAAATTTAATAAAGCATAGGATAAAACAACATAAATACAATTTAATGAAACATACGATAAACAACATAAATACAATTTAATAAAGCATAGGAAAAAACAACATAAATACAATTTAATAAAGCATAGGATAAAACAACATAAATACAATTTAATGAAACATAGGATATACAACATAAATACAATTTAATAAAGCATAGGATAAAACAACATAAATACAATTTAATAAAGCATAGGATAAAACAACATAAATACAATTTAATAAAGCATAGGATAAAACAACATAAATAAAATTTAATAAAGCATAGAATAAAACAACATAAATAAAATTTAATAAAGCATAGGATAAAACAACATAAATACAATTTAATAAAGCATAGGATAAAACAACATAAATACAATTTAATCAAGCATAGGCTAAAACAACATAAATACACTTTAATAAAGCATAGGATAAAACAAATTAAATACAATTTAATAAAGCATAGGATAAAATAACATAAATTCAATTTAATAAAGCATAGGATAAAACAACATAAATAAAATTTAATAAAGCATAGGTTAAAACAACATAAATACAATTTAATAAAGCATAGGATAAAACAACATAAATACAATTTATAAAGCATAGGATAAAACAACATAAATACAATTTAATAAAGCATAGGATAAAACAACATAAATACAATTTAATCAAGCATAGGCTAAAACAACATAAATACACTTTAATAAAGCATAGGATAAAACAAATTAAATACAATTTAATAAAGCATAGGATAAAATAACATAAATTCAATTTAATAAAGCATAGGATAAAACAACATAAATAAAATTTAATAAAGCATAGGTTAAAACAACATAAATACAATTTAATAAAGCATTAGATAAAACAACATGAATATAATTTAGTAAAGCATAGGATAAAACAACATAAATACAATTTAATGAAACATAGGATAAGCAACATAAATACAATTTAATAAAGCATAGGACAAAGCAACATAAATACAATTTAATAAAGCATAGGATAAAACAACATAAATACAATTTAATAAATCATAGGATAAAACAACATAAATACAATTTAATAAAGCACAGGATAAAACAACATAAATAAAATTTAATAAAGCATAGGATAAAACAACATAAATAAAATTTAATAAAGCATAGGATAAAACAACGTAAATACAATTTAATAAAGCATAGGATAAAACAACATAAATAAAATTTAATAAAGCATAGGATAAAACAACATAAATACAATTTAATAAAGCATAGGATAAAACAACATAAATACAATTTAATAAAGCATAGGTTAAAACAACATAAATGCAATTGAATAAAGCATAGGATAAAACAACATAAATACAATTTAATAAAGCATAGGATAAAACAACATAAATAAAATTTAATAAAGCATAGGATAAAACAACATAAATACAATTTAATAAAGCATAGGATAAAACAACATAAATACAATTTAATAAAGCATAGGATAAAACAACATAAATACAATTTAATAAAGCATAGGATAAAACAACATAAATAAAATTTAATAAAGCATAGGATAAAACAACATAAATAAAATTTAATAAAGCATAGGATAAAACAACATAAATACAATTTAATAAAGCATAGGATAAAACAACATAAATACAATTTAATAAAGCATAGGATAAAACAACATAAATACAATTTAATAAAGCATAGGATAAAACAACATAAATAAAATTTAATAAAGCATACTTTAAAACAACATAAATCCAATTTAATAAAGCATAGTTTAAAACAACATAAATACAATTTAATAAAGCATAGTTTAAAACAACATAAATACAATTTAATGAAACATAGGTTAAACAAAATAAATACAATTTAATAAAGCATAGGGCAAAACAACATAAATACAATTTAATAAAGCATAAGATAAAACAACATGAATATAATTTAGTAAAGCATAAGATAAAACAACATGAATACAATTTAATAAAGCATAGGTTAAAACAACATAAATACAATTCAAGAAAGCATAGGATAAAACTACATGAATACATTTTAATAAAGCATAGGATAAAACAACATAAATACAAATTAATAAAGCATAGGTTAAAACAACATAAATAAAATTTAATAAAGCATAGGATAAAACAACGTAAATACAATTTAATAAAGCATAGGATAAAACAACATAAATAAAATTTAATAAAGCATAGGATAAAACAACATAAATACAATTTAATAAAGCATAGGATAAAACAACATAAATACAATTTAATAAAGCATAGGTTAAAACAACATAAATGCAATTGAATAAAGCATAGGATAAAACAACATAAATACAATTTAATAAAGCATAGGATAAAACAACATAAAAAAATTTAATAAAGCATAGGATAAAACAACATAAATACAATTTAATAAAGCATAGGATAAAACAACATAAATACAATTTATAAAGCATAGGATAAAACAACATAAATACAATTTAATAAAGCATAGGATAAAACAACATAAATACAATTTAATCAAGCATAGGCTAAAACAACATAAATACACTTTAATAAAGCATAGGATAAAACAAATTAAATACAATTTAATAAAGCATAGGATAAAATAACATAAATTCAATTTAATAAAGCATAGGATAAAACAACATAAATAAAATTTAATAAAGCATAGGTTAAAACAACATAAATACAATTTAATAAAGCATAGGATAAAACAACATAAATACAATTTATAAAGCATAGGATAAAACAACATAAATACAATTTAATAAAGCATAGGATAAAACAACATAAATACAATTTAATCAAGCATAGGCTAAAACAACATAAATACAATTTAATAAAGCATAGGATAAAACAAATTAAATACAATTTAATAAAGCATAGGATAAAATAACATAAATTCAATTTAATAAAGCATAGGATAAAACAACATAAATAAAATTTAATAAAGCATAGGTTAAAACAACATAAATACAATTTAATAAAGCATAGGATAAAACAACATAAATACAATTTAATAAATCATAGGATAAAACAACATAAATACAATTTAATAAAGCACAGGATAAAACAACATAAATAAAATTTAATAAAGCATAGGATAAAACAACATAAATAAAATTTAATAAAGCATAGGATAAAACAACGTAAATACAATTTAATAAAGCATAGGATAAAACAACATAAATAAAATTTAATAAAGCATAGGATAAAACAACATAAATACAATTTAATAAAGCATAGGATAAAACAACATAAATACAATTTAATAAAGCATAGGTTAAAACAACATAAATGCAATTGAATAAAGCATAGGATAAAACAACATAAATACAATTTAATAAAGCATAGGATAAAACAACATAAATAAAATTTAATAAAGCATAGGATAAAACAACATAAATACAATTTAATAAAGCATAGGATAAAACAACATAAATACAATTTAATAAAGCATAGGATAAAACAACATAAATACAATTTAATAAAGCATAGGATAAAACAACATAAATAAAATTTAATAAAGCATAGGATAAAACAACATAAATAAAATTTAATAAAGCATAGGATAAAACAACATAAATACAATTTAATAAAGCATAGGATAAAACAACATAAATACAATTTAATAAAGCATAGGATAAAACAACATAAATACAATTTAATAAAGCATAGGATAAAACAACATAAATAAAATTTAATAAAGCATACTTTAAAACAACATAAATCCAATTTAATAAAGCATAGTTTAAAACAACATAAATACAATTTAATAAAGCATAGTTTAAAACAACATAAATACAATTTAATGAAACATAGGTTGAACAAAATAAATACAATTTAATAAAGCATAGGGCAAAACAACATAAATACAATTTAATAAAGCATAAGATAAAACAACATGAATATAATTTAGTAAAGCATAAGATAAAACAACATGAATACAATTTAATAAAGCATAGGTTAAAACAACATAAATACAATTTAATAAAGCACAGGATAAAACAACATAAATACAATTTAATAAAGCATAGGATAAAACAACATAAATACAATTTAATAAAGCATAGGATAAAACAACATATATACAATTTAATAAAGCATAGGATAAAACAACATAAATAAAATTTAATAAAGCATAGGTTAAAACAACATAAATACAATTTAATAAAGCATAGGACAAAACAACATAAATCCAATTTAATAAAGCATAGTTTAAAACAACATAAATGCAATTTAATAAAGCATAGTTTAAAACAACATAAATACAATTTAATAAAGCATAGGATAAAACCACAGAAATACAATTTAATAAAGCATAGGATAAAACAACATAAATACAATTTAATAAAGCATAGGACAAAACAACATAAATACAATTTAATAAAGCATAGGATAAAACAACATAAATACAATTTAATGAAACATACGATAAACAACATAAATACAATTTAATAAAGCATAGGAAAAAACAACATAAATACAATTTAATAAAGCATAGGATAAAACAACATAAATACAATTTAATGAAACATAGGATATACAACATAAATACAATTTAATAAAGCATAGGGCAAAACAACATAAATACAATTTAATAAAGCATATGTTAAAACAACATAAATACAATTTAATAAAGCATAAGATAAAACAACATGAATATAATTTAGTAAAGCATAAGATAAAACAACATGAATACAATTTAATAAAGCATAGGTTAAAACAACATAAATACAATTCAAGAAAGCATAGGATAAAACTACATAAATACATTTTAATAAAGCATAGGATAAAACAACATAAATACAATTTAATAAAGCATAGGACAAAACAACAAAAATACAATTTAATAAAGCATAGGATAAAACAACATAAATACAATTTATAAAGCATAGGATAAAACAACATAAATACAATTTAATAAAGCATAGGATAAAACAACATAAATACAATTTAATCAAGCATAGGCTAAAACAACATAAATACACTTTAATAAAGCATAGGATAAAACAAATTAAATACAATTTAATAAAGCATAGGATAAAATAACATAAATTCAATTTAATAAAGCATAGGATAAAACAACATAAATAAAATTTAATAAAGCATAGGTTAAAACAACGTAAATACAATTTAATAAAGCATAGGATAAAACAACATAAATAAAATTTAATAAAGCATAGGATAAAACAACATAAATACAATTTAATGAAACATACGATAAACAACATAAATAAAATTTAATAAAGCATAGGATAAAACAACATAAATACAATTTAATGAAACATACGATAAACAACATAAATACAATTTAATAAAACATAGGATAAAACAACATAAATACAATTTAATGAAACATAGGATATACAACATAAATACAATTTAATAAAGCATAGGATAAAACAACATAAATACAATTTAATAAAGCATAGGATAAAACAACATAAATACAATTTAATAAAGCATAGGATAAAACAACATAAATAAAATTTAATAAAGCATAGAATAAAACAACATAAATAAAATTTAATAAAGCATAGGATAAAACAACATAAATACAATTTAATAAAGCATAGGATAAAACAACATAAATACAATTTAATCAAGCATAGGCTAAAACAACATAAATACACTTTAATAAAGCATAGGATAAAACAAATTAAATACAATTTAATAAAGCATAGGATAAAATAACATAAATTCAATTTAATAAAGCATAGGATAAAACAACATAAATAAAATTTAATAAAGCATAGGTTAAAACAACATAAATACAATTTAATAAAGCATAGGATAAAACAACATAAATACAATTTATAAAGCATAGGATAAAACAACATAAATACAATTTAATAAAGCATAGGATAAAACAACATAAATACAATTTAATCAAGCATAGGCTAAAACAACATAAATACACTTTAATAAAGCATAGGATAAAACAAATTAAATACAATTTAATAAAGCATAGGATAAAATAACATAAATTCAATTTAATAAAGCATAGGATAAAACAACATAAATAAAATTTAATAAAGCATAGGTTAAAACAACATAAATACAATTTAATAAAGCATTAGATAAAACAACATGAATATAATTTAGTAAAGCATAGGATAAAACAACATAAATACAATTTAATGAAACATAGGATAAGCAACATAAATACAATTTAATAAAGCATAGGACAAAGCAACATAAATACAATTTAATAAAGCATAGGATAAAACAACATAAATACAATTTAATAAATCATAGGATAAAACAACATAAATACAATTTAATAAAGCACAGGATAAAACAACATAAATAAAATTTAATAAAGCATAGGATAAAACAACATAAATAAAATTTAATAAAGCATAGGATAAAACAACGTAAATACAATTTAATAAAGCATAGGATAAAACAACATAAATAAAATTTAATAAAGCATAGGATAAAACAACATAAATACAATTTAATAAAGCATAGGATAAAACAACATAAATACAATTTAATAAAGCATAGGTTAAAACAACATAAATGCAATTGAATAAAGCATAGGATAAAACAACATAAATACAATTTAATAAAGCATAGGATAAAACAACATAAATAAAATTTAATAAAGCATAGGATAAAACAACATAAATACAATTTAATAAAGCATAGGATAAAACAACATAAATACAATTTAATAAAGCATAGGATAAAACAACATAAATACAATTTAATAAAGCATAGGATAAAACAACATAAATAAAATTTAATAAAGCATAGGATAAAACAACATAAATAAAATTTAATAAAGCATAGGATAAAACAACATAAATACGATTTAATAAAGCATAGGATAAAACAACATAAATACAATTTAATAAAGCATAGGATAAAACAACATAAATACAATTTAATAAAGCATAGGATAAAACAACATAAATAAAATTTAATAAAGCATACTTTAAAACAACATAAATCCAATTTAATAAAGCATAGTTTAAAACAACATAAATACAATTTAATAAAGCATAGTTTAAAACAACATAAATACAATTTAATGAAACATAGGTTAAACAAAATAAATACAATTTAATAAAGCATAGGGCAAAACAACATAAATACAATTTAATAAAGCATAAGATAAAACAACATGAATATAATTTAGTAAAGCATAAGATAAAACAACATGAATACAATTTAATAAAGCATAGGTTAAAACAACATAAATACAATTCAAGAAAGCATAGGATAAAACTACATGAATACATTTTAATAAAGCATAGGATAAAACAACATAAATACAAATTAATAAAGCATAGGTTAAAACAACATAAATAAAATTTAATAAAGCATAGGATAAAACAACGTAAATACAATTTAATAAAGCATAAGATAAAACAACATAAATAAAATTTAATAAAGCATAGGATAAAACAACATAAATACAATTTAATAAAGCATAGGATAAAACAACATAAATACAATTTAATAAAGCATAGGTTAAAACAACATAAATACAATTTAATAAAGCATAGGATAAAACCACAGAAATACAATTTAATAAAGCATAGGATAAAACAACATAAATACAATTTAATAAAGCATAGGGCAAAACAACATAAATACAATTTAATAAAGCATATGTTAAAACAACATAAATACAATTTAATAAAGCATAAGATAAAACAACATGAATATAATTTAGTAAAGCATAAGATAAAACAACATGAATACAATTTAATAAAGCATAGGTTAAAACAACATAAATACAATTCAAGAAAGCATAGGATAAAACTACATAAATACATTTTAATAAAGCATAGGATAAAACAACATAAATACAATTTAATAAAGCATAGGACAAAACAACAAAAATACAATTTAATAAAGCATAGGATAAAACAACATAAATACAATTTATAAAGCATAGGATAAAACAACATAAATACAATTTAATAAAGCATAGGATAAAACAACATAAATACAATTTAATCAAGCATAGGCTAAAACAACATAAATACAATTTAATAAAGCATAGGATAAAACAACATAAATACAATTTATAAAGCATAGGATAAAACAACATAAATACAATTTAATAAAGCATAGGATAAAACAACATAAATACAATTTAATCAAGCATAGGCTAAAACAACATAAATACACTTTAATAAAGCATAGGATAAAACAAATTAAATACAATTTAATAAAGCATAGGATAAAATAACATAAATTCAATTTAATAAAGCATAGGATAAAACAACATAAATAAAATTTAATAAAGCATAGGTTAAAACAACGTAAATACAATTTAATAAAGCATAGGATAAAACAACATAAATAAAATTTAATAAAGCATAGGATAAAACAACATAAATACAATTTAATGAAACATACGATAAACAACATAAATAAAATTTAATAAAGCATAGGATAAAACAACATAAATACAATTTAATGAAACATACGATAAACAACATAAATACAATTTAATAAAACATAGGAAAAAACAACATAAATACAATTTAATAAAGCATAGGATAAAACAACATAAATACAATTTAATGAAACATAGGATATACAACATAAATACAATTTAATAAAGCATAGGATAAAACAACATAAATACAATTTAATAAAGCATAGGATAAAACAACATAAATACAATTTAATAAAGCATAGGATAAAACAACATAAATAAAATTTAATAAAGCATAGAATAAAACAACATAAATAAAATTTAATAAAGCATAGGATAAAACAACATAAATACAATTTAATAAAGCATAGGATAAAACAACATAAATACAATTTAATCAAGCATAGGCTAAAACAACATAAATACACTTTAATAAAGCATAGGATAAAACAAATTAAATACAATTTAATAAAGCATAGGATAAAATAACATAAATTCAATTTAATAAAGCATAGGATAAAACAACATAAATAAAATTTAATAAAGCATAGGTTAAAACAACATAAATACAATTTAATAAAGCATAGGATAAAACAACATAAATACAATTTATAAAGCATAGGATAAAACAACATAAATACAATTTAATAAAGCATAGGATAAAACAACATAAATACAATTTAATCAAGCATAGGCTAAAACAACATAAATACACTTTAATAAAGCATAGGATAAAACAAATTAAATACAATTTAATAAAGCATAGGATAAAATAACATAAATTCAATTTAATAAAGCATAGGATAAAACAACATAAATAAAATTTAATAAAGCATAGGTTAAAACAACATAAATACAATTTAATAAAGCATTAGATAAAACAACATGAATATAATTTAGTAAAGCATAGGATAAAACAACATAAATACAATTTAATGAAACATAGGATAAGCAACATAAATACAATTTAATAAAGCATAGGACAAAGCAACATAAATACAATTTAATAAAGCATAGGATAAAACAACATAAATACAATTTAATAAATCATAGGATAAAACAACATAAATACAATTTAATAAAGCACAGGATAAAACAACATAAATAAAATTTAATAAAGCATAGGATAAAACAACATAAATAAAATTTAATAAAGCATAGGATAAAACAACGTAAATACAATTTAATAAAGCATAGGATAAAACAACATAAATAAAATTTAATAAAGCATAGGATAAAACAACATAAATACAATTTAATAAAGCATAGGATAAAACAACATAAATACAATTTAATAAAGCATAGGTTAAAACAACATAAATGCAATTGAATAAAGCATAGGATAAAACAACATAAATACAATTTAATAAAGCATAGGATAAAACAACATAAATAAAATTTAATAAAGCATAGGATAAAACAACATAAATACAATTTAATAAAGCATAGGATAAAACAACATAAATACAATTTAATAAAGCATAGGATAAAACAACATAAATACAATTTAATAAAGCATAGGATAAAACAACATAAATAAAATTTAATAAAGCATAGGATAAAACAACATAAATAAAATTTAATAAAGCATAGGATAAAACAACATAAATACAATTTAATAAAGCATAGGATAAAACAACATAAATACAATTTAATAAAGCATAGGATAAAACAACATAAATACAATTTAATAAAGCATAGGATAAAACAACATAAATAAAATTTAATAAAGCATACTTTAAAACAACATAAATCCAATTTAATAAAGCATAGTTTAAAACAACATAAATACAATTTAATAAAGCATAGTTTAAAACAACATAAATACAATTTAATGAAACATAGGTTAAACAAAATAAATACAATTTAATAAAGCATAGGGCAAAACAACATAAATACAATTTAATAAAGCATAAGATAAAACAACATGAATATAATTTAGTAAAGCATAAGATAAAACAACATGAATACAATTTAATAAAGCATAGGTTAAAACAACATAAATACAATTCAAGAAAGCATAGGATAAAACTACATGAATACATTTTAATAAAGCATAGGATAAAACAACATAAATACAAATTAATAAAGCATAGGTTAAAACAACATAAATAAAATTTAATAAAGCATAGGATAAAACAACGTAAATACAATTTAATAAAGCATAGGATAAAACAACATAAATAAAATTTAATAAAGCATAGGATAAAACAACATAAATACAATTTAATAAAGCATAGGATAAAACAACATAAATACAATTTAATAAAGCATAGGTTAAAACAACATAAATGCAATTGAATAAAGCATAGGATAAAACAACATAAATACAATATAATAAAGCATAGGATAAAACAACATAAAAAAATTTAATAAAGCATAGGATAAAACAACATAAATACAATTTAATAAAGCATAGGATAAAACAACATAAATACAATTTATAAAGCATAGGATAAAACAACATAAATACAATTTAATAAAGCATAGGATAAAACAACATAAATACAATTTAATCAAGCATAGGCTAAAACAACATAAATACACTTTAATAAAGCATAGGATAAAACAAATTAAATACAATTTAATAAAGCATAGGATAAAATAACATAAATTCAATTTAATAAAGCATAGGATAAAACAACATAAATAAAATTTAATAAAGCATAGGTTAAAACAACATAAATACAATTTAATAAAGCATAGGATAAAACAACATAAATACAATTTATAAAGCATAGGATAAAACAACATAAATACAATTTAATAAAGCATAGGATAAAACAACATAAATACAATTTAATCAAGCATAGGCTAAAACAACATAAATACAATTTAATAAAGCATAGGATAAAACAAATTAAATACAATTTAATAAAGCATAGGATAAAATAACATAAATTCAATTTAATAAAGCATAGGATAAAACAACATAAATAAAATTTAATAAAGCATAGGTTAAAACAACATAAATACAATTTAATAAAGCATAGGATAAAACAACATAAATACAATTTAATAAATCATAGGATAAAACAACATAAATACAATTTAATAAAGCACAGGATAAAACAACATAAATAAAATTTAATAAAGCATAGGATAAAACAACATAAATAAAATTTAATAAAGCATAGGATAAAACAACGTAAATACAATTTAATAAAGCATAGGATAAAACAACATAAATAAAATTTAATAAAGCATAGGATAAAACAACATAAATACAATTTAATAAAGCATAGGATAAAACAACATAAATACAATTTAATAAAGCATAGGTTAAAACAACATAAATGCAATTGAATAAAGCATAGGATAAAACAACATAAATACAATTTAATAAAGCATAGGATAAAACAACAGAAATAAAATTTAATAAAGCATAGGATAAAACAACATAAATACAATTTAATAAAGCATAGGATAAAACAACATAAATACAATTTAATAAAGCATAGGATAAAACAACATAAATACAATTTAATAAAGCATAGGATAAAACAACATAAATAAAATTTAATAAAGCATAGGATAAAACAACATAAATAAAATTTAATAAAGCATAGGATAAAACAACATAAATACAATTTAATAAAGCATAGGATAAAACAACATAAATACAATTTAATAAAGCATAGGATAAATCAACATAAATACAATTTAATAAAGCATAGGATAAAACAACATAAATAAAATTTAATAAAGCATAGGATAAAACAACATAAATAAAATTTAATAAAGCATACTTTAAAACAACATAAATCCAATTTAATAAAGCATAGTTTAAAACAACATAAATACAATTTAATAAAGCATAGTTTAAAACAACATAAATACAATTTAATGAAACATAGGTTGAACAAAATAAATACAATTTAATAAAGCATAGGGCAAAACAACATAAATACAATTTAATAAAGCATAAGATAAAACAACATGAATATAATTTAGTAAAGCATAAGATAAAACAACATGAATACAATTTAATAAAGCATAGGTTAAAACAACATAAATACCATTCAAGAAAGCATAGGATAAAACTACATGAATACATTTTAATAAAGCATAGGATAAAACAACATAAATACAAATTAATAAAGCATAGGTTAAAACAACATAAATAAAATTTAATAAAGCATAGGATAAAACAACGTAAATACAATTTAATAAAGCATAGGATAAAACAACATAAATAAAATTTAATAAAGCATAGGATAAAACAACATAAATACAATTTAATAAAGCATAGGATAAAACAACATAAATACAATTTAATAAAGCATAGGTTAAAACAACATAAATGCAATTGAATAAAGCATAGGATAAAACAACATAAATACAATTTAATAAAGCATAGGATAAAACAACATAAAAAAATTTAATAAAGCATAGGATAAAACAACATAAATACAATTTAATAAAGCATAGGATAAAACAACATAAATAAAATTTAATAAAGCATAGGATAAAACAACATAAATACAATTTAATAAAGCACAGGATAAAACAACATAAATACAATTTAATAAAGCATAGGATAAAACAACATAAATACAATTTAATAAAGCATAGGATAAAACAACATATATACAATTTAATAAAGCATAGGATAAAACAACATAAATAAAATTTAATAAAGCATAGGTTAAAACAACATAAATACAATTTAATAAAGCATAGGACAAAACAACATAAATAAAAATTTAATAAAGCATAGTTTAAAACAACATAATTACAATTTAATAAAGCATAGGATAAAACCACAGAAATACAATTTAATAAAGCATAGGATAAAACAACATAAATACAATTTAATAAAGCATAGGACAAAACAACATAAATACAATTTAATAACGCATAGGATAAAACAACATAAATACAATTTAATGAAACATAGGATAAACAACATAAATACAATTTAATTAAGCATAGGACAAAGCAACATAAATACAATTTAATAAAGCATATGTTAAAACAACATAAATACAATTTAATAAAGCATAGGATAAAACAACATAAATACAATTTAATGAAACATAGGATAAACAACATAAATACAATTTAATAAAGCATAGGACAAAACAACATAAATACAATTTAATAAAACATTAGATAAAACAACATGAATATAATTTAGTAAAGCATAAGATAAAACAACATGAATACAATTTAATAAAGCATAGGATAAAACAACATAAATAAAATTTAATAAAGCATAGTTTAAAACAACATAAATCCAATTTAATAAAGCATAGTTTAAAACAACATAAATGCAATTTAATAAAGCATAGTTTAAAACAACATAAATACAATTTAATAAAGCATAGGATAAAACCACAGAAATACAATTTAATAAAGCATAGGATAAAACAACATAAATACAATTTAATAAAGCATAGGACAAAACAACATAAATACAATTTAATAAAGCATAGGATAAAACAACATAAATACAATTTAATGAAACATACGATAAACAACATAAATACAATTTAATAAAGCATAGGAAAAAACAACATAAATACAATTTAATAAAGCATAGGATAAAACAACATAAATACAATTTAATGAAACATAGGATATACAACATAAATACAATTTAATAAAGCATAGGGCAAAACAACATAAATACAATTTAATAAAGCATATGTTAAAACAACATAAATACAATTTAATAAAGCATAAGATAAAACAACATGAATATAATTTAGTAAAGCATAAGATAAAACAACATGAATACAATTTAATAAAGCATAGGTTAAAACAACATAAATACAATTCAAGAAAGCATAGGATAAAACTACATAAATACATTTTAATAAAGCATAGGATAAAACAACATAAATACAATTTAATAAAGCATAGGACAAAACAACAAAAATACAATTTAATAAAGCATAGGATAAAACAACATAAATACAATTTATAAAGCATAGGATAAAACAACATAAATACAATTTAATAAAGCATAGGCTAAAACAACATAAATACAATTTAATAAAGCATAGGATAAAACAACATAAATACAATTTATAAAGCATAGGATAAAACAACATAAATACAATTTAATAAAGCATAGGATAAAACAACATAAATACAATTTAATCAAGCATAGGCTAAAACAACATAAATACACTTTAATAAAGCATAGGATAAAACAAATTAAATACAATTTAATAAAGCATAGGATAAAATAACATAAATTCAATTTAATAAAGCATAGGATAAAACAACATAAATAAAATTTAATAAAGCATAGGTTAAAACAACATAAATACAATTTAATAAAGCATAGGATAAAACAACATAAATACAATTTAATAAATCATAGGATAAAACAACATAAATACAATTTAATAAAGCACAGGATAAAACAACATAAATAAAATTTAATAAAGCATAGGATAAAACAACATAAATAAAATTTAATAAAGCATAGGATAAAACAACGTAAATACAATTTAATAAAGCATAGGATAAAACAACATAAATAAAATTTAATAAAGCATAGGATAAAACAACGTAAATACAATTTAATAAAGCATAGGATAAAACAACATAAATAAAATTTAATAAAGCATAGGATAAAACAACATAAATACAATTTAATGAAACATACGATAAACAACATAAATACAATTTAATAAAGCATAGGAAAAAACAACATAAATACAATTTAATAAAGCATAGTTTAAAACAACATAAATACAATTTAATAAAGCATAGTTTAAAACAACATAAATACAATTTAATAAAACATTAGATAAAACAACATGAATATAATTTAGTAAAGCATAAGATAAAACAACATGAATACAATTTAATAAAGCATAGGATAAAACAACATAAATAAAATTTAATAAAGCATAGTTTAAAACAACATAAATCCAATTTAATAAAGCATAGTTTAAAACAACATAAATGCAATTTAATAAAGCATAGTTTAAAACAACATAAATACAATTTAATAAAGCATAGGATAAAACCACAGAAATACAATTTAATAAAGCATAGGATAAAACAACATAAATACAATTTAATAAAGCATAGGACAAAACAACATAAATACAATTTAATAAAGCATAGGATAAAACAACATAAATACAATTTAATGAAACATACGATAAACAACATAAATACAATTTAATAAAGCATAGGAAAAAACAACATAAATACAATTTAATAAAGCATAGGATAAAACAACATAAATACAATTTAATGAAACATAGGATATACAACATAAATACAATTTAATAAAGCATAGGGCAAAACAACATAAATACAATTTAATAAAGCATATGTTAAAACAACATAAATACAATTTAATAAAGCATAAGATAAAACAACATGAATATAATTTAGTAAAGCATAAGATAAAACAACATGAATACAATTTAATAAAGCATAGGTTAAAACAACATAAATACAATTCAAGAAAGCATAGGATAAAACTACATAAATACATTTTAATAAAGCATAGGATAAAACAACATAAATACAATTTAATAAAGCATAGGACAAAACAACAAAAATACAATTTAATAAAGCATAGGATAAAACAACATAAATACAATTTATAAAGCATAGGATAAAACAACATAAATACAATTTAATAAAGCATAGGATAAAACAACATAAATACAATTTAATCAAGCATAGGCTAAAACAACATAAATACAATTTAATAAAGCATAGGATAAAACAACATAAATACAATTTATAAAGCATAGGATAAAACAACATAAATACAATTTAATAAAGCATAGGATAAAACAACATAAATACAATTTAATCAAGCATAGGCTAAAACAACATAAATACACTTTAATAAAGCATAGGATAAAACAAATTAAATACAATTTAATAAAGCATAGGATAAAATAACATAAATTCAATTTAATAAAGCATAGGATAAAACAACATAAATAAAATTTAATAAAGCATAGGTTAAAACAACATAAATACAATTTAATAAAGCATAGGATAAAACAACATAAATACAATTTAATAAATCATAGGATAAAACAACATAAATACAATTTAATAAAGCACAGGATAAAACAACATAAATAAAATTTAATAAAGCATAGGATAAAACAACATAAATAAAATTTAATAAAGCATAGGATAAAACAACGTAAATACAATTTAATAAAGCATAGGATAAAACAACATAAATAAAATTTAATAAAGCATAGGATAAAACAACGTAAATACAATTTAATAAAGCATAGGATAAAACAACATAAATAAAATTTAATAAAGCATAGGATAAAACAACATAAATACAATTTAATGAAACATACGATAAACAACATAAATACAATTTAATAAAGCATAGGAAAAAACAACATAAATACAATTTAATAAAGCATAGGATAAAACAACATAAATACAATTTAATGAAACATAGGATATACAACATAAATACAATTTAATAAAGCATAGGGCAAAACAACATAAATACAATTTAATAAAGCATATGTTAAAACAACATAAATACAATTTAATAAAGCATAAGATAAAACAACATGAATATAATTTAGTAAAGCATAAGATAAAACAACATGAATACAATTTAATAAAGCATAGGTTAAAACAACATAAATACAATTCAAGAAAGCATAGGATAAAACTACATAAATACATTTTAATAAAGCATAGGATAAAACAACATAAAAACAATTTAATAAAGCATAGGACAAAACAACAAAAATACAATTTAATAAAGCATAGGATAAAACAACATAAATACAATTTATAAAGCATAGGATAAAACAACATAAATACAATTTAATAAAGCATAGGATAAAACAACATAAATACAATTTAATCAAGCATAGGCTAAAACAACATAAATACAATTTAATAAAGCATAGGATAAAACAACATAAATACAATTTATAAAGCATAGGATAAAACAACATAAATACAATTTAATAAAGCATAGGATAAAACAACATAAATACAATTTAATCAAGCATAGGCTAAAACAACATAAATACACTTTAATAAAGCATAGGATAAAACAAATTAAATACAATTTAATAAAGCATAGGATAAAATAACATAAATTCAATTTAATAAAGCATAGGATAAAACAACATAAATAAAATTTAATAAAGCATAGGTTAAAACAACATAAATACAATTTAATAAAGCATAGGATAAAACAACATAAATACAATTTAATAAATCATAGGATAAAACAACATAAATACAATTTAATAAAGCACAGGATAAAACAACATAAATAAAATTTAATAAAGCATAGGATAAAACAACATAAATAAAATTTAATAAAGCATAGGATAAAACAACGTAAATACAATTTAATAAAGCATAGGATAAAACAACATAAATAAAATTTAATAAAGCATAGGATAAAACAACATAAATACAATTTAATAAAGCATAGGATAAAACAACATAAATACAATTTATAAAGCATAGGATAAAACAACATAAATACAATTTAATAAAGCATAGGATAAAACAACATAAATACAATTTAATCAAGCATAGGCTAAAACAACATAAATACAATTTAATAAAGCATAGGATAAAACAAATTAAATACAATTTAATAAAGCATAGGATAAAATAACATAAATTCAATTTAATAAAGCATAGGATAAAACAACATAAATAAAATTTAATAAAGCATAGGTTAAAACAACATAAATACAATTTAATAAAGCATAGGATAAAACAACATAAATACAATTTAATAAATCATAGGATAAAACAACATAAATACAATTTAATAAAGCACAGGATAAAACAACATAAATAAAATTTAATAAAGCATAGGATAAAACAACATAAATAAAATTTAATAAAGCATAGGATAAAACAACGTAAATACAATTTAATAAAGCATAGGATAAAACAACATAAATAAAATTTAATAAAGCATAGGATAAAACAACATAAATACAATTTAATAAAGCATAGGATAAAACAACATAAATACAATTTAATAAAGCATAGGTTAAAACAACATAAATGCAATTGAATAAAGCATAGGATAAAACAACATAAATACAATTTAATAAAGCATAGGATAAAACAACAGAAATAAAATTTAATAAAGCATAGGATAAAACAACATAAATACAATTTAATAAAGCATAGGATAAAACAACATAAATACAATTTAATAAAGCATAGGATAAAACAACATAAATACAATTTAATAAAGCATAGGATAAAACAACATAAATAAAATTTAATAAAGCATAGGATAAAACAACATAAATAAAATTTAATAAAGCATAGGATAAAACAACATAAATACAATTTAATAAAGCATAGGATAAAACAACATAAATACAATTTAATAAAGCATAGGATAAATCAACATAAATACAATTTAATAAAGCATAGGATAAAACAACATAAATAAAATTTAATAAAGCATACTTTAAAACAACATAAATCCAATTTAATAAAGCATAGTTTAAAACAACATAAATACAATTTAATAAAGCATAGTTTAAAACAACATAAATACAATTTAATGAAACATAGGTTGAACAAAATAAATACAATTTAATAAAGCATAGGGCAAAACAACATAAATACAATTTAATAAAGCATAAGATAAAACAACATGAATATAATTTAGTAAAGCATAAGATAAAACAACATGAATACAATTTAATAAAGCATAGGTTAAAACAACATAAATACCATTCAAGAAAGCATAGGATAAAACTACATGAATACATTTTAATAAAGCATAGGATAAAACAACATAAATACAAATTAATAAAGCATAGGTTAAAACAACATAAATAAAATTTAATAAAGCATAGGATAAAACAACGTAAATACAATTTAATAAAGCATAGGATAAAACAACATAAATAAAATTTAATAAAGCATAGGATAAAACAACATAAATACAATTTAATAAAGCATAGGATAAAACAACATAAATACAATTTAATAAAGCATAGGTTAAAACAACATAAATGCAATTGAATAAAGCATAGGATAAAACAACATAAATACAATTTAATAAAGCATAGGATAAAACAACATAAAAAAATTTAATAAAGCATAGGATAAAACAACATAAATACAATTTAATAAAGCATAGGATAAAACAACATAAATAAAATTTAATAAAGCATAGGATAAAACAACATAAATACAATTTAATAAAGCACAGGATAAAACAACATAAATACAATTTAATAAAGCATAGGATAAAACAACATAAATAAAATTTAATAAAGCATAGGTTAAAACAACATAAATACAATTTAATAAAGCATAGGACAAAACAACATAAATAAAAATTTAATAAAGCATAGTTTAAAACAACATAATTACAATTTAATAAAGCATAGGATAAAACCACAGAAATACAATTTAATAAAGCATAGGATAAAACAACATAAATACAATTTAATAAAGCATAGGACAAAACAACATAAATACAATTTAATAACGCATAGGATAAAACAACATAAATACAATTTAATGAAACATAGGATAAACAACATAAATACAATTTAATTAAGCATAGGACAAAGCAACATAAATACAATTTAATAAAGCATATGTTAAAACAACATAAATACAATTTAATAAAGCATAGTTTAAAACAGCATAAATACAATTTAATAAAGCATAGTTTAAAACAACATAAATACAATTTAATAAAGCATAGTTTAAAACAACATAAATACAATTTAATAAAACATTAGATAAAACAACATGAATATAATTTAGTAAAGCATAAGATAAAACAACATGAATACAATTTAATAAAGCATAGGATAAAACAACATAAATAAAATTTAATAAAGCATAGTTTAAAACAACATAAATCCAATTTAATAAAGCATAGTTTAAAACAACATAAATGCAATTTAATAAAGCATAGTTTAAAACAACATAAATACAATTTAATAAAGCATAGGATAAAACCACAGAAATACAATTTAATAAAGCATAGGATAAAACAACATAAATACAATTTAATAAAGCATAGGACAAAACAACATAAATACAATTTAATAAAGCATAGGATAAAACAACATAAATACAATTTAATGAAACATACGATAAACAACATAAATACAATTTAATAAAGCATAGGAAAAAACAACATAAATACAATTTAATAAAGCATAGGATAAAACAACATAAATACAATTTAATGAAACATAGGATATACAACATAAATACAATTTAATAAAGCATAGGGCAAAACAACATAAATACAATTTAATAAAGCATATGTTAAAACAACATAAATACAATTTAATAAAGCATAAGATAAAACAACATGAATATAATTTAGTAAAGCATAAGATAAAACAACATGAATACAATTTAATAAAGCATAGGTTAAAACAACATAAATACAATTCAAGAAAGCATAGGATAAAACTACATAAATACATTTTAATAAAGCATAGGATAAAACAACATAAATACAATTTAATAAAGCATAGGACAAAACAACAAAAATACAATTTAATAAAGCATAGGATAAAACAACATAAATACAATTTATAAAGCATAGGATAAAACAACATAAATACAATTTAATAAAGCATAGGATAAAACAACATAAATACAATTTAATCAAGCATAGGCTAAAACAACATAAATACAATTTAATAAAGCATAGGATAAAACAACATAAATACAATTTATAAAGCATAGGATAAAACAACATAAATACAATTTAATAAAGCATAGGATAAAACAACATAAATACAATTTAATCAAGCATAGGCTAAAACAACATAAATACACTTTAATAAAGCATAGGATAAAACAAATTAAATACAATTTAATAAAGCATAGGATAAAATAACATAAATTCAATTTAATAAAGCATAGGATAAAACAACATAAATAAAATTTAATAAAGCATAGGTTAAAACAACATAAATACAATTTAATAAAGCATAGGATAAAACAACATAAATACAATTTAATAAATCATAGGATAAAACAACATAAATACAATTTAATAAAGCACAGGATAAAACAACATAAATAAAATTTAATAAAGCATAGGATAAAACAACATAAATAAAATTTAATAAAGCATAGGATAAAACAACGTAAATACAATTTAATAAAGCATAGGATAAAACAACATAAATAAAATTTAATAAAGCATAGGATAAAACAACGTAAATACAATTTAATAAAGCATAGGATAAAACAACATAAATAAAATTTAATAAAGCATAGGATAAAACAACATAAATACAATTTAATGAAACATACGATAAACAACATAAATACAATTTAATAAAGCATAGGAAAAAACAACATAAATACAATTTAATAAAGCATAGGATAAAACAACATAAATACAATTTAATGAAACATAGGATATACAACATAAATACAATTTAATAAAGCATAGGGCAAAACAACATAAATACAATTTAATAAAGCATATGTTAAAACAACATAAATACAATTTAATAAAGCATAAGATAAAACAACATGAATATAATTTAGTAAAGCATAAGATAAAACAACATGAATACAATTTAATAAAGCATAGGTTAAAACAACATAAATACAATTCAAGAAAGCATAGGATAAAACTACATAAATACATTTTAATAAAGCATAGGATAAAACAACATAAAAACAATTTAATAAAGCATAGGACAAAACAACAAAAATACAATTTAATAAAGCATAGGATAAAACAACATAAATACAATTTATAAAGCATAGGATAAAACAACATAAATACAATTTAATAAAGCATAGGATAAAACAACATAAATACAATTTAATCAAGCATAGGCTAAAACAACATAAATACAATTTAATAAAGCATAGGATAAAACAACATAAATACAATTTATAAAGCATAGGATAAAACAACATAAATACAATTTAATAAAGCATAGGATAAAACAACATAAATACAATTTAATCAAGCATAGGCTAAAACAACATAAATACACTTTAATAAAGCATAGGATAAAACAAATTAAATACAATTTAATAAAGCATAGGATAAAATAACATAAATTCAATTTAATAAAGCATAGGATAAAACAACATAAATAAAATTTAATAAAGCATAGGTTAAAACAACATAAATACAATTTAATAAAGCATAGGATAAAACAACATAAATACAATTTAATAAATCATAGGATAAAACAACATAAATACAATTTAATAAAGCACAGGATAAAACAACATAATTAAAATTTAATAAAGCATAGGATAAAACAACATAAATAAAATTTAATAAAGCATAGGATAAAACAACGTAAATACAATTTAATAAAGCATAGGATAAAACAACATAAATAAAATTTAATAAAGCATAGGATAAAACAACATAAATACAATTTAATAAAGCATAGGATAAAACAACATAAATACAATTTAATAAAGCATAGGTTAAAACAACATAAATGCAATTGAATAAAGCATAGGATAAAACAACATAAATACAATTTAATAAAGCATAGGATAAAACAACATAAATAAAATTTAATAAAGCATAGGATAAAACAACATAAATACAATTTAATAAAGCATAGGATAAAACAACATAAATACAATTTAATAAAGCATAGGATAAAACAACATAAATACAATTTAATAAAGCATAGGATAAAACAACATAAATAAAATTTAATAAAGCATAGAATAAAACAACATAAATAAAATTTAATAAAGCATAGGATAAAACAACATAAATACAATTTAATAAAGCATAGGATAAAACAACATAAATACAATTTAATCAAGCATAGGCTAAAACAACATAAATACACTTTAATAAAGCATAGGATAAAACAAATTAAATACAATTTAATAAAGCATAGGATAAAATAACATAAATTCAATTTAATAAAGCATAGGATAAAACAACATAAATAAAATTTAATAAAGCATAGGTTAAAACAACATAAATACAATTTAATAAAGCATAGGATAAAACAACATAAATACAATTTATAAAGCATAGGATAAAACAACATAAATACAATTTAATAAAGCATAGGATAAAACAACATAAATAAAATTTAATAAAGCATAGGATAAAACAACATAAATACAATTTAATAAAGCATAGGATAAAACAACATAAATACAATTTAATAAAGCATAGGATAAAACAACATAAATACAATTTAATAAAGCATAGGATAAAACAACATAAATAAAATTTAATAAAGCATAGGATAAAACAACATAAATAAAATTTAATAAAGCATAGGATAAAACAACATAAATACAATTTAATAAAGCATAGGATAAAACAACATAAATACAATTTAATAAAGCATAGGATAAAACAACATAAATACAATTTAATAAAGCATAGGATAAAACAACATAAATAAAATTTAATAAAGCATACTTTAAAACAACATAAATCCAATTTAATAAAGCATAGTTTAAAACAACATAAATACAATTTAATAAAGCATAGTTTAAAACAACATAAATACAATTTAATGAAACATAGGTTAAACAAAATAAATACAATTTAATAAAGCATAGGGCAAAACAACATAAATACAATTTAATAAAGCATAAGATAAAACAACATGAATATAATTTAGTAAAGCATAAGATAAAACAACATGAATACAATTTAATAAAGCATAGGTTAAAACAACATAAATACAATTCAAGAAAGCATAGGATAAAACTACATGAATACATTTTAATAAAGCATAGGATAAAACAACATAAATACAAATTAATAAAGCATAGGTTAAAACAACATAAATAAAATTTAATAAAGCATAGGATAAAACAACGTAAATACAATTTAATAAAGCATAGGATAAAACAACATAAATAAAATTTAATAAAGCATAGGATAAAACAACATAAATACAATTTAATAAAGCATAGGATAAAACAACATAAATACAATTTAATAAAGCATAGGTTAAAACAACATAAATGCAATTGAATAAAGCATAGGATAAAACAACATAAATACAATTTAATAAAGCATAGGATAAAACAACATAAAAAAATTTAATAAAGCATAGGATAAAACAACATAAATACAATTTAATAAAGCATAGGATAAAACAACATAAATACAATTTATAAAGCATAGGATAAAACAACATAAATACAATTTAATAAAGCATAGGATAAAACAACATAAATACAATTTAATCAAGCATAGGCTAAAACAACATAAATACACTTTAATAAAGCATAGGATAAAACAAATTAAATACAATTTAATAAAGCATAGGATAAAATAACATAAATTCAATTTAATAAAGCATAGGATAAAACAACATAAATAAAATTTAATCAAGCATAGGCTAAAACAACATAAATACAATTTAATAAAGCATAGGATAAAACAACATAAATACAATTTATAAAGCATAGGATAAAACAACATAAATACAATTTAATAAAGCATAGGATAAAACAACATAAATACAATTTAATCAAGCATAGGCTAAAACAACATAAATACACTTTAATAAAGCATAGGATAAAACAAATTAAATACAATTTAATAAAGCATAGGATAAAATAACATAAATTCAATTTAATAAAGCATAGGATAAAACAACATAAATAAAATTTAATAAAGCATAGGTTAAAACAACATAAATACAATTTAATAAAGCATAGGATAAAACAACATAAATACAATTTAATAAATCATAGGATAAAACAACATAAATACAATTTAATAAAGCACAGGATAAAACAACATAAATAAAATTTAATAAAGCATAGGATAAAACAACATAAATAAAATTTAATAAAGCATAGGATAAAACAACGTAAATACAATTTAATAAAGCATAGGATAAAACAACATAAATAAAATTTAATAAAGCATAGGATAAAACAACGTAAATACAATTTAATAAAGCATAGGATAAAACAACATAAATAAAATTTAATAAAGCATAGGATAAAACAACATAAATACAATTTAATGAAACATACGATAAACAACATAAATACAATTTAATAAAGCATAGGAAAAAACAACATAAATACAATTTAATAAAGCATAGGATAAAACAACATAAATACAATTTAATGAAACATAGGATATACAACATAAATACAATTTAATAAAGCATAGGGCAAAACAACATAAATACAATTTAATAAAGCATATGTTAAAACAACATAAATACAATTTAATAAAGCATAAGATAAAACAACATGAATATAATTTAGTAAAGCATAAGATAAAACAACATGAATACAATTTAATAAAGCATAGGTTAAAACAACATAAATACAATTCAAGAAAGCATAGGATAAAACTACATAAATACATTTTAATAAAGCATAGGATAAAACAACATAAAAACAATTTAATAAAGCATAGGACAAAACAACAAAAATACAATTTAATAAAGCATAGGATAAAACAACATAAATACAATTTATAAAGCATAGGATAAAACAACATAAATACAATTTAATAAAGCATAGGATAAAACAACATAAATACAATTTAATCAAGCATAGGCTAAAACAACATAAATACAATTTAATAAAGCATAGGATAAAACAACATAAATACAATTTATAAAGCATAGGATAAAACAACATAAATACAATTTAATAAAGCATAGGATAAAACAACATAAATACAATTTAATCAAGCATAGGCTAAAACAACATAAATACACTTTAATAAAGCATAGGATAAAACAAATTAAATACAATTTAATAAAGCATAGGATAAAATAACATAAATTCAATTTAATAAAGCATAGGATAAAACAACATAAATAAAATTTAATAAAGCATAGGTTAAAACAACATAAATACAATTTAATAAAGCATAGGATAAAACAACATAAATACAATTTAATAAATCATAGGATAAAACAACATAAATACAATTTAATAAAGCACAGGATAAAACAACATAAATAAAATTTAATAAAGCATAGGATAAAACAACATAAATAAAATTTAATAAAGCATAGGATAAAACAACGTAAATACAATTTAATAAAGCATAGGATAAAACAACATAAATAAAATTTAATAAAGCATAGGATAAAACAACATAAATACAATTTAATAAAGCATAGGATAAAACAACATAAATACAATTTAATAAAGCATAGGTTAAAACAACATAAATGCAATTGAATAAAGCATAGGATAAAACAACATAAATACAATTTAATAAAGCATAGGATAAAACAACATAAATAAAATTTAATAAAGCATAGGATAAAACAACATAAATACAATTTAATAAAGCATAGGATAAAACAACATAAATACAATTTAATAAAGCATAGGATAAAACAACATAAATACAATTTAATAAAGCATAGGATAAAACAACATAAATAAAATTTAATAAAGCATAGAATAAAACAACATAAATAAAATTTAATAAAGCATAGGATAAAACAACATAAATACAATTTAATAAAGCATAGGATAAAACAACATAAATACAATTTAATCAAGCATAGGCTAAAACAACATAAATACACTTTAATAAAGCATAGGATAAAACAAATTAAATACAATTTAATAAAGCATAGGATAAAATAACATAAATTCAATTTAATAAAGCATAGGATAAAACAACATAAATAAAATTTAATAAAGCATAGGTTAAAACAACATAAATACAATTTAATAAAGCATAGGATAAAACAACATAAATACAATTTATAAAGCATAGGATAAAACAACATAAATACAATTTAATAAAGCATAGGATAAAACAACATAAATAAAATTTAATAAAGCATAGGATAAAACAACATAAATACAATTTAATAAAGCATAGGATAAAACAACATAAATACAATTTAATAAAGCATAGGATAAAACAACATAAATACAATTTAATAAAGCATAGGATAAAACAACATAAATAAAATTTAATAAAGCATAGGATAAAACAACATAAATAAAATTTAATAAAGCATAGGATAAAACAACATAAATACAATTTAATAAAGCATAGGATAAAACAACATAAATACAATTTAATAAAGCATAGGATAAAACAACATAAATACAATTTAATAAAGCATAGGATAAAACAACATAAATAAAATTTAATAAAGCATACTTTAAAACAACATAAATCCAATTTAATAAAGCATAGTTTAAAACAACATAAATACAATTTAATAAAGCATAGTTTAAAACAACATAAATACAATTTAATGAAACATAGGTTAAACAAAATAAATACAATTTAATAAAGCATAGGGCAAAACAACATAAATACAATTTAATAAAGCATAAGATAAAACAACATGAATATAATTTAGTAAAGCATAAGATAAAACAACATGAATACAATTTAATAAAGCATAGGTTAAAACAACATAAATACAATTCAAGAAAGCATAGGATAAAACTACATGAATACATTTTAATAAAGCATAGGATAAAACAACATAAATACAAATTAATAAAGCATAGGTTAAAACAACATAAATAAAATTTAATAAAGCATAGGATAAAACAACGTAAATACAATTTAATAAAGCATAGGATAAAACAACATAAATAAAATTTAATAAAGCATAGGATAAAACAACATAAATACAATTTAATAAAGCATAGGATAAAACAACATAAATACAATTTAATAAAGCATAGGTTAAAACAACATAAATGCAATTGAATAAAGCATAGGATAAAACAACATAAATACAATTTAATAAAGCATAGGATAAAACAACATAAAAAAATTTAATAAAGCATAGGATAAAACAACATAAATACAATTTAATAAAGCATAGGATAAAACAACATAAATACAATTTATAAAGCATAGGATAAAACAACATAAATACAATTTAATAAAGCATAGGATAAAACAACATAAATACAATTTAATCAAGCATAGGCTAAAACAACATAAATACACTTTAATAAAGCATAGGATAAAACAAATTAAATACAATTTAATAAAGCATAGGATAAAATAACATAAATTCAATTTAATAAAGCATAGGATAAAACAACATAAATAAAATTTAATAAAGCATAGGTTAAAACAACATAAATACAATTTAATAAAGCATAGGATAAAACAACATAAATACAATTTATAAAGCATAGGATAAAACAACATAAATACAATTTAATAAAGCATAGGATAAAACAACATAAATACAATTTAATCAAGCATAGGCTAAAACAACATAAATACAATTTAATAAAGCATAGGATAAAACAAATTAAATACAATTTAATAAAGCATAGGATAAAATAACATAAATTCAATTTAATAAAGCATAGGATAAAACAACATAAATAAAATTTAATAAAGCATAGGTTAAAACAACATAAATACAATTTAATAAAGCATAGGATAAAACAACATAAATACAATTTAATAAATCATAGGATAAAACAACATAAATACAATTTAATAAAGCACAGGATAAAACAACATAAATAAAATTTAATAAAACATAGGATAAAACAACATAAATAAAATTTAATAAAGCATAGGATAAAACAACGTAAATACAATTTAATAAAGCATAGGATAAAACAACATAAATAAAATTTAATAAAGCATAGGATAAAACAACATAAATACAATTTAATAAAGCATAGGATAAAACAACATAAATACAATTTAATAAAGCATAGGTTAAAACAACATAAATGCAATTGAATAAAGCATAGGATAAAACAACATAAATACAATTTAATAAAGCATAGGATAAAACAACATAAATAAAATTTAATAAAGCATAGGATAAAACAACATAAATACAATTTAATAAAGCATAGGATAAAACAACATAAATACAATTTAATAAAGCATAGGATAAAACAACATAAATACAATTTAATAAAGCATAGGATAAAACAACATAAATAAAATTTAATAAAGCATAGGATAAAACAACATAAATAAAATTTAATAAAGCATAGGATAAAACAACATAAATACAATTTAATAAAGCATAGGATAAAACAACATAAATACAATTTAATAAAGCATAGGATAAATCAACATAAATACAATTTAATAAAGCATAGGATAAAACAACATAAATAAAATTTAATAAAGCATACTTTAAAACAACATAAATCCAATTTAATAAAGCATAGTTTAAAACAACATAAATACAATTTAATAAAGCATAGTTTAAAACAACATAAATACAATTTAATGAAACATAGGTTGAACAAAATAAATACAATTTAATAAAGCATAGGGCAAAACAACATAAATACAATTTAATAAAGCATAAGATAAAACAACATGAATATAATTTAGTAAAGCATAAGATAAAACAACATGAATACAATTTAATAAAGCATAGGTTAAAACAACATAAATACCATTCAAGAAAGCATAGGATAAAACTACATGAATACATTTTAATAAAGCATAGGATAAAACAACATAAATACAAATTAATAAAGCATAGGTTAAAACAACATAAATAAAATTTAATAAAGCATAGGATAAAACAACGTAAATACAATTTAATAAAGCATAGGATAAAACAACATAAATAAAATTTAATAAAGCATAGGATAAAACAACATAAATACAATTTAATAAAGCATAGGATAAAACAACATAAATACAATTTAATAAAGCATAGGTTAAAACAACATAAATGCAATTGAATAAAGCATAGGATAAAACAACATAAATACAATTTAATAAAGCATAGGATAAAACAACATAAAAAAATTTAATAAAGCATAGGATAAAACAACATAAATACAATTTAATAAAGCATAGGATAAAACAACATAAATAAAATTTAATAAAGCATAGGATAAAACAACATAAATACAATTTAATAAAGCACAGGATAAAACAACATAAATACAATTTAATAAAGCATAGGATAAAACAACATAAATACAATTTAATAAAGCATAGGATAAAACAACATATATACAATTTAATAAAGCATAGGATAAAACAACATAAATAAAATTTAATAAAGCATAGGTTAAAACAACATAAATACAATTTAATAAAGCATAGGACAAAACAACATAAATAAAAATTTAATAAAGCATAGTTTAAAACAACATAATTACAATTTAATAAAGCATAGGATAAAACCACAGAAATACAATTTAATAAAGCATAGGATAAAACAACATAAATACAATTTAATAAAGCATAGGACAAAACAACATAAATACAATTTAATAACGCATAGGATAAAACAACATAAATACAATTTAATGAAACATAGGATAAACAACATAAATACAATTTAATTAAGCATAGGACAAAGCAACATAAATACAATTTAATAAAGCATATGTTAAAACAACATAAATACAATTTAATAAAGCATAGTTTAAAACAGCATAAATACAATTTAATAAAGCATAGTTTAAAACAACATAAATACAATTTAATAAAGCATAGTTTAAAACAACATAAATACAATTTAATAAAACATTAGATAAAACAACATGAATATAATTTAGTAAAGCATAAGATAAAACAACATGAATACAATTTAATAAAGCATAGGATAAAACAACATAAATAAAATTTAATAAAGCATAGTTTAAAACAACATAAATCCAATTTAATAAAGCATAGTTTAAAACAACATAAATGCAATTTAATAAAGCATAGTTTAAAACAACATAAATACAATTTAATAAAGCATAGGATAAAACCACAGAAATACAATTTAATAAAGCATAGGATAAAACAACATAAATACAATTTAATAAAGCATAGGACAAAACAACATAAATACAATTTAATAAAGCATAGGATAAAACAACATAAATACAATTTAATGAAACATACGATAAACAACATAAATACAATTTAATAAAGCATAGGAAAAAACAACATAAATACAATTTAATAAAGCATAGGATAAAACAACATAAATACAATTTAATGAAACATAGGATATACAACATAAATACAATTTAATAAAGCATAGGGCAAAACAACATAAATACAATTTAATAAAGCATATGTTAAAACAACATAAATACAATTTAATAAAGCATAAGATAAAACAACATGAATATAATTTAGTAAAGCATAAGATAAAACAACATGAATACAATTTAATAAAGCATAGGTTAAAACAACATAAATACAATTCAAGAAAGCATAGGATAAAACTACATAAATACATTTTAATAAAGCATAGGATAAAACAACATAAATACAATTTAATAAAGCATAGGACAAAACAACAAAAATACAATTTAATAAAGCATAGGATAAAACAACATAAATACAATTTATAAAGCATAGGATAAAACAACATAAATACAATTTAATAAAGCATAGGATAAAACAACATAAATACAATTTAATCAAGCATAGGCTAAAACAACATAAATACAATTTAATAAAGCATAGGATAAAACAACATAAATACAATTTATAAAGCATAGGATAAAACAACATAAATACAATTTAATAAAGCATAGGATAAAACAACATAAATACAATTTAATCAAGCATAGGCTAAAACAACATAAATACACTTTAATAAAGCATAGGATAAAACAAATTAAATACAATTTAATAAAGCATAGGATAAAATAACATAAATTCAATTTAATAAAGCATAGGATAAAACAACATAAATAAAATTTAATAAAGCATAGGTTAAAACAACATAAATACAATTTAATAAAGCATAGGATAAAACAACATAAATACAATTTAATAAATCATAGGATAAAACAACATAAATACAATTTAATAAAGCACAGGATAAAACAACATAAATAAAATTTAATAAAGCATAGGATAAAACAACATAAATAAAATTTAATAAAGCATAGGATAAAACAACGTAAATACAATTTAATAAAGCATAGGATAAAACAACATAAATAAAATTTAATAAAGCATAGGATAAAACAACGTAAATACAATTTAATAAAGCATAGGATAAAACAACATAAATAAAATTTAATAAAGCATAGGATAAAACAACATAAATACAATTTAATGAAACATACGATAAACAACATAAATACAATTTAATAAAGCATAGGAAAAAACAACATAAATACAATTTAATAAAGCATAGGATAAAACAACATAAATACAATTTAATGAAACATAGGATATACAACATAAATACAATTTAATAAAGCATAGGGCAAAACAACATAAATACAATTTAATAAAGCATATGTTAAAACAACATAAATACAATTTAATAAAGCATAAGATAAAACAACATGAATATAATTTAGTAAAGCATAAGATAAAACAACATGAATACAATTTAATAAAGCATAGGTTAAAACAACATAAATACAATTCAAGAAAGCATAGGATAAAACTACATAAATACATTTTAATAAAGCATAGGATAAAACAACATAAAAACAATTTAATAAAGCATAGGACAAAACAACAAAAATACAATTTAATAAAGCATAGGATAAAACAACATAAATACAATTTATAAAGCATAGGATAAAACAACATAAATACAATTTAATAAAGCATAGGATAAAACAACATAAATACAATTTAATCAAGCATAGGCTAAAACAACATAAATACAATTTAATAAAGCATAGGATAAAACAACATAAATACAATTTATAAAGCATAGGATAAAACAACATAAATACAATTTAATAAAGCATAGGATAAAACAACATAAATACAATTTAATCAAGCATAGGCTAAAACAACATAAATACACTTTAATAAAGCATAGGATAAAACAAATTAAATACAATTTAATAAAGCATAGGATAAAATAACATAAATTCAATTTAATAAAGCATAGGATAAAACAACATAAATAAAATTTAATAAAGCATAGGTTAAAACAACATAAATACAATTTAATAAAGCATAGGATAAAACAACATAAATACAATTTAATAAATCATAGGATAAAACAACATAAATACAATTTAATAAAGCACAGGATAAAACAACATAAATAAAATTTAATAAAGCATAGGATAAAACAACATAAATAAAATTTAATAAAGCATAGGATAAAACAACGTAAATACAATTTAATAAAGCATAGGATAAAACAACATAAATAAAATTTAATAAAGCATAGGATAAAACAACATAAATACAATTTAATAAAGCATAGGATAAAACAACATAAATACAATTTAATAAAGCATAGGTTAAAACAACATAAATGCAATTGAATAAAGCATAGGATAAAACAACATAAATACAATTTAATAAAGCATAGGATAAAACAACATAAATAAAATTTAATAAAGCATAGGATAAAACAACATAAATACAATTTAATAAAGCATAGGATAAAACAACATAAATACAATTTAATAAAGCATAGGATAAAACAACATAAATACAATTTAATAAAGCATAGGATAAAACAACATAAATAAAATTTAATAAAGCATAGAATAAAACAACATAAATAAAATTTAATAAAGCATAGGATAAAACAACATAAATACAATTTAATAAAGCATAGGATAAAACAACATAAATACAATTTAATCAAGCATAGGCTAAAACAACATAAATACACTTTAATAAAGCATAGGATAAAACAAATTAAATACAATTTAATAAAGCATAGGATAAAATAACATAAATTCAATTTAATAAAGCATAGGATAAAACAACATAAATAAAATTTAATAAAGCATAGGTTAAAACAACATAAATACAATTTAATAAAGCATAGGATAAAACAACATAAATACAATTTATAAAGCATAGGATAAAACAACATAAATACAATTTAATAAAGCATAGGATAAAACAACATAAATACAATTTAATCAAGCATAGGCTAAAACAACATAAATACACTTTAATAAAGCATAGGATAAAACAAATTAAATACAATTTAATAAAGCATAGGATAAAATAACATAAATTCAATTTAATAAAGCATAGGATAAAACAACATAAATAAAATTTAATAAAGCATAGGTTAAAACAACATAAATACAATTTAATAAAGCATTAGATAAAACAACATGAATATAATTTAGTAAAGCATAGGATAAAACAACATAAATACAATTTAATGAAACATAGGATAAGCAACATAAATACAATTTAATAAAGCATAGGACAAAGCAACATAAATACAATTTAATAAAGCATAGGATAAAACAACATAAATACAATTTAATAAATCATAGGATAAAACAACATAAATACAATTTAATAAAGCACAGGATAAAACAACATAAATAAAATTTAATAAAGCATAGGATAAAACAACATAAATAAAATTTAATAAAGCATAGGATAAAACAACGTAAATACAATTTAATAAAGCATAGGATAAAACAACATAAATAAAATTTAATAAAGCATAGGATAAAACAACATAAATACAATTTAATAAAGCATAGGATAAAACAACATAAATACAATTTAATAAAGCATAGGTTAAAACAACATAAATGCAATTGAATAAAGCATAGGATAAAACAACATAAATACAATTTAATAAAGCATAGGATAAAACAACATAAATAAAATTTAATAAAGCATAGGATAAAACAACATAAATACAATTTAATAAAGCATAGGATAAAACAACATAAATACAATTTAATAAAGCATAGGATAAAACAACATAAATACAATTTAATAAAGCATAGGATAAAACAACATAAATAAAATTTAATAAAGCATAGGATAAAACAACATAAATAAAATTTAATAAAGCATAGGATAAAACAACATAAATACAATTTAATAAAGCATAGGATAAAACAACATAAATACAATTTAATAAAGCATAGGATAAAACAACATAAATACAATTTAATAAAGCATAGGATAAAACAACATAAATAAAATTTAATAAAGCATACTTTAAAACAACATGAATCCAATTTAATAAAGCATAGTTTAAAACAACATAAATACAATTTAATAAAGCATAGTTTAAAACAACATAAATACAATTTAATGAAACATAGGTTAAACAAAATAAATACAATTTAATAAAGCATAGGGCAAAACAACATAAATACAATTTAATAAAGCATAAGATAAAACAACATGAATATAATTTAGTAAAGCATAAGATAAAACAACATGAATACAATTTAATAAAGCATAGGTTAAAACAACATAAATACAATTCAAGAAAGCATAGGATAAAACTACATGAATACATTTTAATAAAGCATAGGATAAAACAACATAAATACAAATTAATAAAGCATAGGTTAAAACAACATAAATAAAATTTAATAAAGCATAGGATAAAACAACGTAAATACAATTTAATAAAGCATAGGATAAAACAACATAAATAAAATTTAATAAAGCATAGGATAAAACAACATAAATACAATTTAATAAAGCATAGGATAAAACAACATAAATACAATTTAATAAAGCATAGGTTAAAACAACATAAATGCAATTGAATAAAGCATAGGATAAAACAACATAAATACAATTTAATAAAGCATAGGATAAAACAACATAAAAAAATTTAATAAAGCATAGGATAAAACAACATAAATACAATTTAATAAAGCATAGGATAAAACAACATAAATACAATTTATAAAGCATAGGATAAAACAACATAAATACAATTTAATAAAGCATAGGATAAAACAACATAAATACAATTTAATCAAGCATAGGCTAAAACAACATAAATACACTTTAATAAAGCATAGGATAAAACAAATTAAATACAATTTAATAAAGCATAGGATAAAATAACATAAATTCAATTTAATAAAGCATAGGATAAAACAACATAAATAAAATTTAATAAAGCATAGGTTAAAACAACATAAATACAATTTAATAAAGCATAGGATAAAACAACATAAATACAATTTATAAAGCATAGGATAAAACAACATAAATACAATTTAATAAAGCATAGGATAAAACAACATAAATACAATTTAATCAAGCATAGGCTAAAACAACATAAATACAATTTAATAAAGCATAGGATAAAACAAATTAAATACAATTTAATAAAGCATAGGATAAAATAACATAAATTCAATTTAATAAAGCATAGGATAAAACAACATAAATAAAATTTAATAAAGCATAGGTTAAAACAACATAAATACAATTTAATAAAGCATAGGATAAAACAACATAAATACAATTTAATAAATCATAGGATAAAACAACATAAATACAATTTAATAAAGCACAGGATAAAACAACATAAATAAAATTTAATAAAGCATAGGATAAAACAACATAAATAAAATTTAATAAAGCATAGGATAAAACAACGTAAATACAATTTAATAAAGCATAGGATAAAACAACATAAATAAAATCTAATAAAGCATAGGATAAAACAACATAAATACAATTTAATAAAGCATAGGATAAAACAACATAAATACAATTTAATAAAGCATAGGTTAAAACAACATAAATGCAATTGAATAAAGCATAGGATAAAACAACATAAATACAATTTAATAAAGCATAGGATAAAACAACATAAATAAAATTTAATAAAGCATAGGATAAAACAACATAAATACAATTTAATAAAGCATAGGATAAAACAACATAAATACAATTTAATAAAGCATAGGATAAAACAACATAAATACAATTTAATAAAGCATAGGATAAAACAACATAAATAAAATTTAATAAAGCATAGGATAAAACAACATAAATAAAATTTAATAAAGCATAGGATAAAACAACATAAATACAATTTAATAAAGCATAGGATAAAACAACATAAATACAATTTAATAAAGCATAGGATAAAACAACATAAATACAATTTAATAAAGCATAGGATAAAACAACATAAATAAAATTTAATAAAGCATACTTTAAAACAACATAAATCCAATTTAATAAAGCATAGTTTAAAACAACATAAATACAATTTAATAAAGCATAGGGCAAAACAACATAAATACAATTTAATAAAGCATAAGATAAAACAACATGAATATAATTTAGTAAAGCATAAGATAAAACAACATGAATACAATTTAATAAAGCATAGGTTAAAACAACATAAATACCATTCAAGAAAGCATAGGATAAAACTACATGAATACATTTTAATAAAGCATAGGATAAAACAACATAAATACAAATTAATAAAGCATAGGTTAAAACAACATAAATAAAATTTAATAAAGCATAGGATAAAACAACGTAAATACAATTTAATAAAGCATAGGATAAAACAACATAAATAAAATTTAATAAAGCATAGGATAAAACAACATAAATAAAATTTAATAAAGCATAGGATAAAACAACATAAATACAATTTAATAAAGCATAGGATAAAACAACATAAATACAATTTAATAAAGCATAGGTTAAAACAACATAAATGCAATTGAATAAAGCATAGGATAAAACAACATAAATACAATTTAATAAAGCATAGGATAAAACAACATAAAAAAATTTAATAAAGCATAGGATAAAACAACATAAATACAATTTAATAAAGCATAGGATAAAACAACATAAATAAAATTTAATAAAGCATAGGATAAAACAACATAAATACAATTTAATAAAGCACAGGATAAAACAACATAAATACAATTTAATAAAGCATAGGATAAAACAACATAAATACAATTTAATAAAGCATAGGATAAAACAACATATATACAATTTAATAAAGCATAGGATAAAACAACATAAATAAAATTTAATAAAGCATAGGTTAAAACAACATAAATACAATTTAATAAAGCATAGGACAAAACAACATAAATAAAAATTTAATAAAGCATAGTTTAAAACAACATAATTACAATTTAATAAAGCATAGGATAAAACCACAGAAATACAATTTAATAAAGCATAGGATAAAACAACATAAATACAATTTAATAAAGCATAGGACAAAACAACATAAATACAATTTAATAACGCATAGGATAAAACAACATAAATACAATTTAATGAAACATAGGATAAACAACATAAATACAATTTAATTAAGCATAGGACAAAGCAACATAAATACAATTTAATAAAGCATATGTTAAAACAACATAAATACAATTTAATAAAGCATAGTTTAAAACAGCATAAATACAATTTAATAAAGCATAGTTTAAAACAACATAAATACAATTTAATAAAGCATAGTTTAAAACAACATAAATACATTTTAATAAAACATTAGATAAAACAACATGAATATAATTTAGTAAAGCATAAGATAAAACAACATGAATACAATTTAATAAAGCATAGGATAAAACAACATAAATAAAATTTAATAAAGCATAGTTTAAAACAACATAAATCCAATTTAATAAAGCATAGTTTAAAACAACATAAATGCAATTTAATAAAGCATAGTTTAAAACAACATAAATACAATTTAATAAAGCATAGGATAAAACCACAGAAATACAATTTAATAAAGCATAGGATAAAACAACATAAATACAATTTAATAAAGCATAGGACAAAACAACATAAATACAATTTAATAAAGCATAGGATAAAACAACATAAATACAATTTAATGAAACATACGATAAACAACATAAATACAATTTAATAAAGCATAGGAAAAAACAACATAAATACAATTTAATAAAGCATAGGATAAAACAACATAAATACAATTTAATGAAACATAGGATATACAACATAAATACAATTTAATAAAGCATAGGGCAAAACAACATAAATACAATTTAATAAAGCATATGTTAAAACAACATAAATACAATTTAATAAAGCATAAGATAAAACAACATGAATATAATTTAGTAAAGCATAAGATAAAACAACATGAATACAATTTAATAAAGCATAGGTTAAAACAACATAAATACAATTCAAGAAAGCATAGGATAAAACTACATAAATAAATTTTAATAAAGCATAGGATAAAACAACATAAATACAATTTAATAAAGCATAGGACAAAACAACAAAAATACAATTTAATAAAGCATAGGATAAAACAACATAAATACAATTTATAAAGCATAGGATAAAACAACATAAATACAATTTAATAAAGCATAGGATAAAACAACATAAATACAATTTAATCAAGCATAGGCTAAAACAACATAAATACAATTTAATAAAGCATAGGATAAAACAACATAAATACAATTTATAAAGCATAGGATAAAACAACATAAATACAATTTAATAAAGCATAGGATAAAACAACATAAATACAATTTAATCAAGCATAGGCTAAAACAACATAAATACACTTTAATAAAGCATAGGATAAAACAAATTAAATACAATTTAATAAAGCATAGGATAAAATAACATAAATTCAATTTAATAAAGCATAGGATAAAACAACATAAATAAAATTTAATAAAGCATAGGTTAAAACAACATAAATACAATTTAATAAAGCATAGGATAAAACAACATAAATACAATTTAATAAATCATAGGATAAAACAACATAAATACAATTTAATAAAGCACAGGATAAAACAACATAAATAAAATTTAATAAAGCATAGGATAAAACAACATAAATAAAATTTAATAAAGCATAGGATAAAACAACGTAAATACAATTTAATAAAGCATAGGATAAAACAACATAAATAAAATTTAATAAAGCATAGGATAAAACAACGTAAATACAATTTAATAAAGCATAGGATAAAACAACATAAATAAAATTTAATAAAGCATAGGATAAAACAACATAAATACAATTTAATGAAACATACGATAAACAACATAAATACAATTTAATAAAGCATAGGAAAAAACAACATAAATACAATTTAATAAAGCATAGGATAAAACAACATAAATACAATTTAATGAAACATAGGATATACAACATAAATACAATTTAATAAAGCATAGGGCAAAACAACATAAATACAATTTAATAAAGCATATGTTAAAACAACATAAATACAATTTAATAAAGCATAAGATAAAACAACATGAATATAATTTAGTAAAGCATAAGATAAAACAACATGAATACAATTTAATAAAGCATAGGTTAAAACAACATAAATACAATTCAAGAAAGCATAGGATAAAACTACATAAATACATTTTAATAAAGCATAGGATAAAACAACATAAAAACAATTTAATAAAGCATAGGACAAAACAACAAAAATACAATTTAATAAAGCATAGGATAAAACAACATAAATACAATTTATAAAGCATAGGATAAAACAACATAAATACAATTTAATAAAGCATAGGATAAAACAACATAAATACAATTTAATCAAGCATAGGCTAAAACAACATAAATACAATTTAATAAAGCATAGGATAAAACAACATAAATACAATTTATAAAGCATAGGATAAAACAACATAAATACAATTTAATAAAGCATAGGATAAAACAACATAAATACAATTTAATCAAGCATAGGCTAAAACAACATAAATACACTTTAATAAAGCATAGGATAAAACAAATTAAATACAATTTAATAAAGCATAGGATAAAATAACATAAATTCAATTTAATAAAGCATAGGATAAAACAACATAAATAAAATTTAATAAAGCATAGGTTAAAACAACATAAATACAATTTAATAAAGCATAGGATAAAACAACATAAATACAATTTAATAAATCATAGGATAAAACAACATAAATACAATTTAATAAAGCACAGGATAAAACAACATAAATAAAATTTAATAAAGCATAGGATAAAACAACATAAATAAAATTTAATAAAGCATAGGATAAAACAACGTAAATACAATTTAATAAAGCATAGGATAAAACAACATAAATAAAATTTAATAAAGCATAGGATAAAACAACATAAATACAATTTAATAAAGCATAGGATAAAACAACATAAATACAATTTAATAAAGCATAGGTTAAAACAACATAAATGCAATTGAATAAAGCATAGGATAAAACAACATAAATACAATTTAATAAAGCATAGGATAAAACAACATAAATAAAATTTAATAAAGCATAGGATAAAACAACATAAATACAATTTAATAAAGCATAGGATAAAACAACATAAATACAATTTAATAAAGCATAGGATAAAACAACATAAATACAATTTAATAAAGCATAGGATAAAACAACATAAATAAAATTTAATAAAGCATAGAATAAAACAACATAAATAAAATTTAATAAAGCATAGGATAAAACAACATAAATACAATTTAATAAAGCATAGGATAAAACAACATAAATACAATTTAATCAAGCATAGGCTAAAACAACATAAATACACTTTAATAAAGCATAGGATAAAACAAATTAAATACAATTTAATAAAGCATAGGATAAAATAACATAAATTCAATTTAATAAAGCATAGGATAAAACAACATAAATAAAATTTAATAAAGCATAGGTTAAAACAACATAAATACAATTTAATAAAGCATAGGATAAAACAACATAAATACAATTTATAAAGCATAGGATAAAACAACATAAATACAATTTAATAAAGCATAGGATAAAACAACATAAATACAATTTAATCAAGCATAGGCTAAAACAACATAAATACACTTTAATAAAGCATAGGATAAAACAAATTAAATACAATTTAATAAAGCATAGGATAAAATAACATAAATTCAATTTAATAAAGCATAGGATAAAACAACATAAATAAAATTTAATAAAGCATAGGTTAAAACAACATAAATACAATTTAATAAAGCATAGGATAAAACAACATAAATACAATTTAATAAATCATAGGATAAAACAACATAAATACAATTTAATAAAGCACAGGATAAAACAACATAAATAAAATTTAATAAAGCATAGGATAAAACAACATAAATAAAATTTAATAAAGCATAGGATAAAACAACGTAAATACAATTTAATAAAGCATAGGATAAAACAACATAAATAAAATTTAATAAAGCATAGGATAAAACAACATAAATACAATTTAATAAAGCATAGGATAAAACAACATAAATACAATTTAATAAAGCATAGGTTAAAACAACATAAATGCAATTGAATAAAGCATAGGATAAAACAACATAAATACAATTTAATAAAGCATAGGATAAAACAACATAAATAAAATTTAATAAAGCATAGGATAAAACAACATAAATACAATTTAATAAAGCATAGGATAAAACAACATAAATACAATTTAATAAAGCATAGGATAAAACAACATAAATACAATTTAATAAAGCATAGGATAAAACAACATAAATAAAATTTAATAAAGCATAGGATAAAACAACATAAATAAAATTTAATAAAGCATAGGATAAAACAACATAAATACAATTTAATAAAGCATAGGATAAAACAACATAAATACAATTTAATAAAGCATAGGATAAAACAACATAAATACAATTTAATAAAGCATAGGATAAAACAACATAAATAAAATTTAATAAAGCATACTTTAAAACAACATAAATCCAATTTAATAAAGCATAGTTTAAAACAACATAAATACAATTTAATAAAGCATAGTTTAAAACAACATAAATACAATTTAATGAAACATAGGTTGAACAAAATAAATACAATTTAATAAAGCATAGGGCAAAACAACATAAATACAATTTAATAAAGCATAGGTTAAAACAACATAAATACCATTCAAGAAAGCATAGGATAAAACTACATGAATACATTTTAATAAAGCATAGGATAAAACAACATAAATACAAATTAATAAAGCATAGGTTAAAACAACATAAATAAAATTTAATAAAGCATAGGATAAAACAACGTAAATACAATTTAATAAAGCATAGGATAAAACAACATAAATAAAATTTAATAAAGCATAGGATAAATCAACATAAATACAATTTAATAAAGCATAGGATAAAACAACATAAATACAATTTAATAAAGCATAGGTTAAAACAACATAAATGCAATTGAATAAAGCATAGGATAAAACAACATAAATACAATTTAATAAAGCATAGGATAAAACAACATAAAAAAATTTAATAAAGCATAGGATAAAACAACATAAATACAATTTAATAAAGCATAGGATAAAACAACATAAATAAAATTTAATAAAGCATAGGATAAAACAACATAAATACAATTTAATAAAGCACAGGATAAAACAACATAAATACAATTTAATAAAGCATAGAATAAAACAACATAAATACAATTTAATAAAGCATAGGATAAAACAACATATATACAATTTAATAAAGCATAGGATAAAACAACATAAATAAAATTTAATAAAGCATAGGTTAAAACAACATAAATACAATTTAATAAAGCATAGGACAAAACAACATAAATACAATTTAATAAAGCATAGTTTAAAACAACATAAATACAATTTAATAAAGCATAGGATAAAACCACAGAAATACAATTTAATAAAGCATAGGATAAAACAACATAAATACAATTTAATAAAGCATAGGACAAAACAACATAAATACAATTTAATAACGCATAGGATAAAACAACATAAATACAATTTAATGAAACATAGGATAAACAACATAAATACAATTTAATTAAGCATAGGACAAAGCAACATAAATACAATTTAATAAAGCATATGTTAAAACAACATAAATACAATTTAATAAAGCATAGTTTAAAACAGCATAAATACAATTTAATAAAGCATAGTTTAAAACAACATAAATACAATTTAATAAAGCATAGTTTAAAACAACATAAATACAATTTAATAAAACATTAGATAAAACAACATGAATATAATTTAGTAAAGCATAAGATAAAACAACATGAATACAATTTAATAAAGCATAGGATAAAACAACATAAATAAAATTTAATAAAGCATAGTTTAAAACAACATAAATCCAATTTAATAAAGCATAGTTTAAAACAACATAAATGCAATTTAATAAAGCATAGTTTAAAACAACATAAATACAATTTAATAAAGCATAGGATAAAACCACAGAAATACAATTTAATAAAGCATAGGATAAAACAACATAAATACAATTTAATAAAGCATAGGACAAAACAACATAAATACAATTTAATAAAGCATAGGATAAAACAACATAAATACAATTTAATGAAACATACGATAAACAACATAAATACAATTTAATAAAGCATAGGAAAAAACAACATAAATACAATTTAATAAAGCATAGGATAAAACAACATAAATACAATTTAATGAAACATAGGATATACAACATAAATACAATTTAATAAAGCATAGGGCAAAACAACATAAATACAATTTAATAAAGCATATGTTAAAACAACATAAATACAATTTAATAAAGCATAAGATAAAACAACATGAATATAATTTAGTAAAGCATAAGATAAAACAACATGAATACAATTTAATAAAGCATAGGTTAAAACAACATAAATACAATTCAAGAAAGCATAGGATAAAACTACATAAATACATTTTAATAAAGCATAGGATAAAACAACATAAATACAATTTAATAAAGCATAGGACAAAACAACAAAAATATAATTTAATAAAGCATAGGATAAAACAACATAAATACAATTTATAAAGCATAGGATAAAACAACATAAATACAATTTAATAAAGCATAGGATAAAACAACATAAATACAATTTAATCAAGCATAGGCTAAAACAACATAAATACAATTTAATAAAGCATAGGATAAAACAACATAAATACAATTTATAAAGCATAGGATAAAACAACATAAATACAATTTAATAAAGCATAGGATAAAACAACATAAATACAATTTAATCAAGCATAGGCTAAAACAACATAAATACACTTTAATAAAGCATAGGATAAAACAAATTAAATACAATTTAATAAAGCATAGGATAAAATAACATAAATTCAATTTAATAAAGCATAGGATAAAACAACGTAAATACAATTTAATAAAGCATAGGATAAAACAACATAAATAAAATTTAATAAAGCATAGGATAAAACAACGTAAATACAATTTAATAAAGCATAGGATAAAACAACATAAATAAAATTTAATAAAGCATAGGATAAAACAACATAAATACAATTTAATAAAGCATAGGATAAAACAACATAAATACAATTTAATAAAGCATAGGTTAAAACAACATAAATGCAATTGAATAAAGCATAGGATAAAACAACATAAATACAATTTAATAAAGCATAGGATAAAACAACATAAATAAAATTTAATAAAGCATAGGATAAAACAACATAAATACAATTTAATAAAGCATAGGATAAAACAACATAAATACAATTTAATAAAGCATAGGATAAAACAACATAAATACAATTTAATAAAGCATAGGACAAAACAACATAAATACAATTTAATAACGCATAGGATAAAACAACATAAATACAATTTAATGAAACATAGGACAAACAACATAAATACAATTTAATTAAGCATAGGACAAAACAACATAAATACAATTTAATAAAGCATAGTTTAAAACAACATAAATACAATTTAATAAAGCATAGTTTAAAACAACATAAATACAATTTAATAAAGCATAGTTTAAAACAACATAAATACAATTTAATAAAACATTAGATAAAACAACATGAATATAATTTAGTAAAGCATAGGAAAAAACAACATAAATACAATTTAATAAAGCATAGGATAAAACAACATAAATACAATTTAATAAAGCATAGGACAAAACAACATAAATACAATTTAATAAAGCATAGGAAAAAACAACATAAATACAATTTAATAAAGCATAGTATAAAACAACATAAATACAATTTAATGAAACATAGGATATACAACATAAATACAATTTAATAAAGCATAGGGCAAAACAACATAAATACAATTTAATAAAGCATATGTTAAAACAACATAAATACAATTTAATAAAGCATAAGATAAAACAACATGAATATAATTTAGTAAAGCATAAGATAAAACAACATGAATACAATTTATAAAGCATAGGATAAAACAACATAAATACAATTTAATAAAGCATAGGATAAAACAACATAAATACAATTTATAAAGCATAGGATAAAACAACATAAATACAATTTAATAAAGCATAGGATAAAACAGCATAAATACAATTTAATCAAGCATAGGCTAAAACAACATAAATACACTTTAATAAAGCATAGGATAAAACAAATTAAATACAATTTAATAAAGCATAGGATAAAATAACATAAATTCAATTTAATAAAGCATAGGATAAAACAACATAAATAAAATTTAATAAAGCATAGGTTAAAACAACATAAATACAATTTAATAAAGCATAGGATAAAACAACATAAATACAATTTAATAAATCATAGGATAAAACAACATAAATACAATTTAATAAAGCACAGGTTAAAACAACATAAATAAAATTTAATAAAGCATAGGATAAAACAACATAAATAAAATTTAATAAAGCATAGGATAAAACAACGTAAATACAATTTAATAAAGCATAGGATAAAACAACATAAATACAATTTAATAAAGCATAGGTTAAAACAACATAAATGCAATTGAATAAAGCATAGGATAAAACAACATAAATACAATTTAATAAAGCATAGGATAAAACAACATAAATAAAATTTAATAAAGCATAGGATAAAACAACATAAATACAATTTAATAAAGCATAGGATAAAACAACATAAATAAAATTTAATAAAGCATAGGATAAAACAACATAAATAAAATTTAATAAAGCATAGGATAAAACAACATAAATACAATTTAATAAAGCATAGGATAAAACAACATAAATACAATTTAATAAAGCATAGGTTAAAACAACATAAATGCAATTGAATAAAGCATAGGATAAAACAACATAAATACAATTTAATAAAGCATAGGATAAAACAACATAAAAAAATTTAATAAAGCATAGGATAAAACAACATAAATACAATTTAATAAAGCATAGGATAAAACAACATAAATAAAATTTAATAAAGCATAGGATAAAACAACATAAATACAATTTAATAAAGCACAGGATAAAACAACATAAATACAATTTAATAAAGCATAGGATAAAACAACATAAATACAATTTAATAAAGCATAGGATAAAACAACATATATACAATTTAATAAAGCATAGGATAAAACAACATAAATAAAATTTAATAAAGCATAGGTTAAAACAACATAAATACAATTTAATAAAGCATAGGACAAAACAACATAAATACAATTTAATAAAGCATAGTTTAAAACAACATAAATACAATTTAATAAAGCATAGGATAAAACCACAGAAATACAATTTAATAAAGCATAGGATAAAACAACATAAATACAATTTAATAAAGCATAGGATAAAACAACATAAATACAATTTAATAAAGCATAGGATAAAACAACATAAATACAATTTAATAAAGCATAGGATAAAACAACATAAATAAAATTTAATAAAGCATACTTTAAAACAACATAAATCCAATTTAATAAAGCATAGTTTAAAACAACATAAATACAATTTAATAAAGCATAGTTTAAAACAACATAAATACAATTTAATGAAACATAGGTTGAACAAAATAAATACAATTTAATAAAGCATAGGGCAAAACAACATAAATACAATTTAATAAAGCATAGGTTAAAACAACATAAATACCATTCAAGAAAGCATAGGATAAAACTACATGAATACATTTTAATAAAGCATAGGATAAAACAACATAAATACAAATTAATAAAGCATAGGTTAAAACAACATAAATAAAATTTAATAAAGCATAGGATAAAACAACGTAAATACAATTTAATAAAGCATAGGATAAAACAACATAAATAAAATTTAATAAAGCATAGGATAAATCAACATAAATACAATTTAATAAAGCATAGGATAAAACAACATAAATACAATTTAATAAAGCATAGGTTAAAACAACATAAATGCAATTGAATAAAGCATAGGATAAAACAACATAAATACAATTTAATAAAGCATAGGATAAAACAACATAAAAAAATTTAATAAAGCATAGGATAAAACAACATAAATACAATTTAATAAAGCATAGGATAAAACAACATAAATAAAATTTAATAAAGCATAGGATAAAACAACATAAATACAATTTAATAAAGCACAGGATAAAACAACATAAATACAATTTAATAAAGCATAGAATAAAACAACATAAATACAATTTAATAAAGCATAGGATAAAACAACATATATACAATTTAATAAAGCATAGGATAAAACAACATAAATAAAATTTAATAAAGCATAGGTTAAAACAACATAAATACAATTTAATAAAGCATAGGACAAAACAACATAAATACAATTTAATAAAGCATAGTTTAAAACAACATAAATACAATTTAATAAAGCATAGGATAAAACCACAGAAATACAATTTAATAAAGCATAGGATAAAACAACATAAATACAATTTAATAAAGCATAGGACAAAACAACATAAATACAATTTAATAACGCATAGGATAAAACAACATAAATACAATTTAATGAAACATAGGATAAACAACATAAATACAATTTAATTAAGCATAGGACAAAGCAACATAAATACAATTTAATAAAGCATATGTTAAAACAACATAAATACAATTTAATAAAGCATAGTTTAAAACAGCATAAATACAATTTAATAAAGCATAGTTTAAAACAACATAAATACAATTTAATAAAGCATAGTTTAAAACAACATAAATACAATTTAATAAAACATTAGATAAAACAACATGAATATAATTTAGTAAAGCATAAGATAAAACAACATGAATACAATTTAATAAAGCATAGGATAAAACAACATAAATAAAATTTAATAAAGCATAGTTTAAAACAACATAAATCCAATTTAATAAAGCATAGTTTAAAACAACATAAATGCAATTTAATAAAGCATAGTTTAAAACAACATAAATACAATTTAATAAAGCATAGGATAAAACCACAGAAATACAATTTAATAAAGCATAGGATAAAACAACATAAATACAATTTAATAAAGCATAGGACAAAACAACATAAATACAATTTAATAAAGCATAGGATAAAACAACATAAATACAATTTAATGAAACATACGATAAACAACATAAATACAATTTAATAAAGCATAGGAAAAAACAACATAAATACAATTTAATAAAGCATAGGATAAAACAACATAAATACAATTTAATGAAACATAGGATATACAACATAAATACAATTTAATAAAGCATAGGGCAAAACAACATAAATACAATTTAATAAAGCATATGTTAAAACAACATAAATACAATTTAATAAAGCATAAGATAAAACAACATGAATATAATTTAGTAAAGCATAAGATAAAACAACATGAATACAATTTAATAAAGCATAGGTTAAAACAACATAAATACAATTCAAGAAAGCATAGGATAAAACTACATAAATACATTTTAATAAAGCATAGGATAAAACAACATAAATACAATTTAATAAAGCATAGGACAAAACAACAAAAATATAATTTAATAAAGCATAGGATAAAACAACATAAATACAATTTATAAAGCATAGGATAAAACAACATAAATACAATTTAATAAAGCATAGGATAAAACAACATAAATACAATTTAATCAAGCATAGGCTAAAACAACATAAATACAATTTAATAAAGCATAGGATAAAACAACATAAATACAATTTATAAAGCATAGGATAAAACAACATAAATACAATTTAATAAAGCATAGGATAAAACAACATAAATACAATTTAATCAAGCATAGGCTAAAACAACATAAATACACTTTAATAAAGCATAGGATAAAACAAATTAAATACAATTTAATAAAGCATAGGATAAAATAACATAAATTCAATTTAATAAAGCATAGGATAAAACAACGTAAATACAATTTAATAAAGCATAGGATAAAACAACATAAATAAAATTTAATAAAGCATAGGATAAAACAACGTAAATACAATTTAATAAAGCATAGGATAAAACAACATAAATAAAATTTAATAAAGCATAGGATAAAACAACATAAATACAATTTAATAAAGCATAGGATAAAACAACATAAATACAATTTAATAAAGCATAGGTTAAAACAACATAAATGCAATTGAATAAAGCATAGGATAAAACAACATAAATACAATTTAATAAAGCATAGGATAAAACAACATAAATAAAATTTAATAAAGCATAGGATAAAACAACATAAATACAATTTAATAAAGCATAGGATAAAACAACATAAATACAATTTAATAAAGCATAGGATAAAACAACATAAATACAATTTAATAAAGCATAGGACAAAACAACATAAATACAATTTAATAACGCATAGGATAAAACAACATAAATACAATTTAATGAAACATAGGACAAACAACATAAATACAATTTAATTAAGCATAGGACAAAACAACATAAATACAATTTAATAAAGCATATGTTAAAACAACATAAATACAATTTAATAAAGCATAGTTTAAAACAACATAAATACAATTTAATAAAGCATAGTTTAAAACAACATAAATACAATTTAATAAAGCATAGTTTAAAACAACATAAATACAATTTAATAAAACATTAGATAAAACAACATGAATATAATTTAGTAAAGCATAGGAAAAAACAACATAAATACAATTTAATAAAGCATAGGATAAAACAACATAAATACAATTTAATAAAGCATAGGACAAAACAACATAAATACAATTTAATAAAGCATAGGAAAAAACAACATAAATACAATTTAATAAAGCATAGTATAAAACAACATAAATACAATTTAATGAAACATAGGATATACAACATAAATACAATTTAATAAAGCATAGGGCAAAACAACATAAATACAATTTAATAAAGCATATGTTAAAACAACATAAATACAATTTAATAAAGCATAAGATAAAACAACATGAATATAATTTAGTAAAGCATAAGATAAAACAACATGAATACAATTTATAAAGCATAGGATAAAACAACATAAATACAATTTAATAAAGCATAGGATAAAACAACATAAATACAATTTATAAAGCATAGGATAAAACAACATAAATACAATTTAATAAAGCATAGGATAAAACAGCATAAATACAATTTAATCAAGCATAGGCTAAAACAACATAAATACACTTTAATAAAGCATAGGATAAAACAAATTAAATACAATTTAATAAAGCATAGGATAAAATAACATAAATTCAATTTAATAAAGCATAGGATAAAACAACATAAATAAAATTTAATAAAGCATAGGTTAAAACAACATAAATACAATTTAATAAAGCATAGGATAAAACAACATAAATACAATTTAATAAATCATAGGATAAAACAACATAAATACAATTTAATAAAGCACAGGTTAAAACAACATAAATAAAATTTAATAAAGCATAGGATAAAACAACATAAATAAAATTTAATAAAGCATAGGATAAAACAACGTAAATACAATTTAATAAAGCATAGGATAAAACAACATAAATACAATTTAATAAAGCATAGGTTAAAACAACATAAATGCAATTGAATAAAGCATAGGATAAAACAACATAAATACAATTTAATAAAGCATAGGATAAAACAACATAAATAAAATTTAATAAAGCATAGGATAAAACAACATAAATACAATTTAATAAAGCATAGGATAAAACAACATAAATAAAATTTAATAAAGCATAGGATAAAACAACATAAATAAAATTTAATAAAGCATAGGATAAAACAACATAAATACAATTTAATAAAGCATAGGATAAAACAACATAAATACAATTTAATAAAGCATAGGTTAAAACAACATAAATGCAATTGAATAAAGCATAGGATAAAACAACATAAATACAATTTAATAAAGCATAGGATAAAACAACATAAAAAAATTTAATAAAGCATAGGATAAAACAACATAAATACAATTTAATAAAGCATAGGATAAAACAACATAAATAAAATTTAATAAAGCATAGGATAAAACAACATAAATACAATTTAATAAAGCACAGGATAAAACAACATAAATACAATTTAATAAAGCATAGGATAAAACAACATAAATACAATTTAATAAAGCATAGGATAAAACAACATATATACAATTTAATAAAGCATAGGATAAAACAACATAAATAAAATTTAATAAAGCATAGGTTAAAACAACATAAATACAATTTAATAAAGCATAGGACAAAACAACATAAATACAATTTAATAAAGCATAGTTTAAAACAACATAAATACAATTTAATAAAGCATAGGATAAAACCACAGAAATACAATTTAATAAAGCATAGGATAAAACAACATAAATACAATTTAATAAAGCATAGGACAAAACAACATAAATACAATTTAATAACGCATAGGATAAAACAACATAAATACAATTTAATGAAACATAGGATAAACAACATAAATACAATTTAATTAAGCATAGGACAAAACAACATAAATACAATTTAATAAAGCATATGTTAAAACAACATAAATACAATTTAATAAAGCATAGTTTAAAACAGCATAAATACAATTTAATAAAGCATAGTTTAAAACAACATAAATACAATTTAATAAAGCATAGTTTAAAACAACATAAATACAATTTAATAAAACATTAGATAAAACAACATGAATATAATTTAGTAAAGCATAAGATAAAACAACATGAATACAATTTAATAAAGCATAGGATAAAACAACATAAATAAAATTTAATAAAGCATAGTTTAAAACAACATAAATCCAATTTAATAAAGCATAGTTTAAAACAACATAAATGCAATTTAATAAAGCATAGTTTAAAACAACATAAATACAATTTAATAAAGCATAGGATAAAACCACAGGAATACAATTTAATAAAGCATAGGATAAAACAACATAAATACAATTTAATAAAGCATAGGACAAAACAACATAAATACAATTTAATAAAGCATAGGATAAAACAACATAAATACAATTTAATGAAACATACGATAAACAACATAAATACAATTTAATAAAGCATAGGACAAAACAACAAAAATACAATTTAATAAAGCATAGGATAAAACAACATAAATACAATTTATAAAGCATAGGATAAAACAACATAAATACAATTTAATAAAGCATAAGATAAAACAACATGAATATAATTTAGTAAAGCATAAGATAAAACAACATGAATACAATTTAATAAAGCATAGGTTAAAACAACATAAATACAATTCAAGAAAGCATAGGATAAAACTACATAAATACATTTTAATAAAGCATAGGATAAAACAACATAAATACAATTTAATAAAGCATAGGACAAAACAACAAAAATACAATTTAATAAAGCATAGGATAAAACAACATAAATACAATTTATAAAGCATAGGATAAAACAACATAAATACAATTTAATAAAGCATAGGATAAAACAACATAAATACAATTTAATCAAGCATAGGCTAAAACAACATAAATACAATTTAATAAAGCATAGGATAAAACAACATAAATACAATTTATAAAGCATAGGATAAAACAACATAAATACAATTTAATAAAGCATAGGATAAAACAACATAAATACAATTTAATCAAGCATAGGCTAAAACAACATAAATACACTTTAATAAAGCATAGGATAAAACAAATTAAATACAATTTAATAAAGCATAGGATAAAATAACATAAATTCAATTTAATAAAGCATAGGATAAAACAACATAAATAAAATTTAATAAAGCATAGGTTAAAACAACATAAATACAATTTAATAAAGCATAGGATAAAACAACATAAATACAATTTAATAAATCATAGGATAAAACAACATAAATACAATTTAATAAAGCACAGGATAAAACAACATAAATAAAATTTAATAAAGCATAGGATAAAACAACATAAATAAAATTTAATAAAGCATAGGATAAAACAACGTAAATACAATTTAATAAAGCATAGGATAAAACAACATAAATAAAATTTAATAAAGCATAGGATAAAACAACATAAATACAATTTAATAAAGCATAGGATAAAACAACATAAATACAATTTAATAAAGCATAGGTTAAAACAACATAAATGCAATTGAATAAAGCATAGGATAAAACAACATAAATACAATTTAATAAAGCATAGGATAAAACAACATAAATAAAATTTAATAAAGCATAGGATAAAACAACATAAATACAATTTAATAAAGCATAGGATAAAACAACATAAATACAATTTAATAAAGCATAGGATAAAACAACATATATACAATTTAATAAAGCATAGGATAAAACAACATAAATAAAATTTAATAAAGCATAGGTTAAAACAAAATAAATACAATTTAATAAAGCATAGGACAAAACAACATAAATACAATTTAATAAAGCATAGTTTAAAACAACATAAATACGATTTAATAAAGCATAGGATAAAACCACAGAAATACAATTTAATAAAGCATAGGATAAAACAACATAAATACAATTTAATAAAGCATAGGACAAAACAACATAAATACAATTTAATAACGCATAGGATAAAACAACATAAATACAATTTAATGAAACATAGGACAAACAACATAAATACAATTTAATTAAGCATAGGACAAAACAACATAAATACAATTTAATAAAGCATATGTTAAAACAACATAAATACAATTTAATAAAGCATAGTTTAAAACAACATAAATACAATTTAATAAAGCATAGTTTAAAACAACATAAATACAATTTAATAAAGCATAGTTTAAAACAACATAAATACAATTTAATAAAACATTAGATAAAACAACATGAATATAATTTAGTAAAGCATAAGATAAAACAACATGAATACAATTTAATAAAGCATAGGATAAAACAACATAAATAAAATTTAATAAAGCATAGGTTAAAACAACATAAATCCAATTTAATAAAGCATAGTTTAAAACAACATAAATGCAATTTAATAAAGCATAGTTTAAAACAACATAAATACAATTTAATAAAGCATAGGATAAAACCACAGAAATACAATTTATTAAAGCATAGGATAAAACAACATAAATACAATTTAATAAAGCATAGGACAAAACAACATAAATACAATTTAATAAAGCATAGGATAAAACAACATAAATACAATTTAATGAAACATACGATAAAAAACATAAATACAATTTAATAAAGCATAGGATAAAACAACATAAATACAATTTAATAAAGCATAGGACAAAACAACATAAATACAATTTAATAAAGCATAGGAAAAAACAACATAAATACAATTTAATAAAGCATAGGATAAAACAACATAAATACAATTTAATGAAACATAGGATATACAACATAAATACAATTTAATAAAGCATAGGGCAAAACAACATAAATACAATTTAATAAAGCATATGTTAAAACAACATAAATACAATTTAATAAAGCATAAGATAAAACAACATGAATATAATTTAGTAAAGCATAAGATAAAACAACATGAATACAATTTATAAAGCATAGGATAAAACAACATAAATACAATTTAATAAAGCATAGGATAAAACAACATAAATACAATTTATAAAGCATAGGATAAAACAACATAAATACAATTTAATAAAGCATAGGATAAAACAACATAAATACAATTTAATCAAGCATAGGCTAAAACAACATAAATACACTTTAATAAAGCATAGGATAAAACAACATAAATACAATTTAATAAAGCATAGGATAAAACAACGTAAATACAATTTAATAAAGCATAGGATAAAACAACATAAATAAAATTTAATAAAGCATAGGATAAAACAACATAAATACAATTTAATAAAGCATAGGATAAAACAACATAAATACAATTTAATAAAGCATAGGTTAAAACAACATAAATGCAATTGAATAAAGCATAGGATAAAACAACATAAATACAATTTAATAAAGCATAGGATAAAACAACATAAATAAAATTTAATAAAGCATAGGATAAAACAACATAAATACAATTTAATAAAGCATAGGATAAAACAACATAAATAAAATTTAATAAAGCATAGGATAAAACAACATAAATACAATTTAATAAAGCATAGGATAAAACAACATAAATACAATTTAATAAAGCATAGGATAAAACAACATAAATACAATTTAATAAAGCATAGGATAAAACAACATATATACAATTTAATAAAGCATAGGATAAAACAACATAAATCAAATTTAATAAAGCATAGGTTAAAACAAAATAAATACAATTTAATAAAGCATAGGACAAAACAACATAAATACAATTTAATAAAGCATAGTTTAAAACAACATAAATACGATTTAATAAAGCATAGGATAAAACCACAGAAATACAATTTAATAAAGCATAGGTTAAAACAACATAAATACAATTTAATAAAGCATAGTTTAAAACAACATAAATGCAATTTAATAAAGCATAGTTTAAAACAACATAAATACAATTTAATAAAGCATAGGATAAAACCACAGAAATACAATTTATTAAAGCATAGGATAAAACAACATAAATACAATTTAATAAAGCATTGGACAAAACAACATAAATACAATTTAATAAAGCATAGGATAAAACAACATAAATACAATTTAATGAAACATACGATAAACAACATAAATACAATTTAATAAAGCATAGGATAAAACAACATAAATACAATTTAATAAAGCATAGGACAAAACAACATAAATACAATTTAATAAAGCATAGGAAAAAACAACATAAATACAATTTAATAAAGCATAGGATAAAACAACATAAATACAATTTAATGAAACATAGGATATACAACATAAATACAATTTAATAAAGCATAGGGCAAAACAACATAAATACAATTTAATAAAGCATATGTTAAAACAACATAAATACAATTTAATAAAGCATAAGATAAAACAACATGAATATAATTTAGTAAAGCATAAGATAAAACAACATGAATACAATTTATAAAGCATAGGATAAAACAACATAAATACAATTTAAAAAAAGCATAGGATAAAACAACATAAATACAATTTATAAAGCATAGGATAAAACAACATAAATACAATTTAATAAAGCATAGGATAAAACAACATAAATACAATTTAATCAAGCATAGGCTAAAACAACATAAATACACTTTAATAAAGCATAGGATAAAACAACATAAATACAATTTAATAAAGCATAGGATAAAACAACGTAAATACAATTTAATAAAGCATAGGATAAAACAACATAAATAAAATTTAATAAAGCATAGGATAAAACAACATAAATACAATTTAATAAAGCATAGGATAAAACAACATAAATACAATTTAATAAAGCATAGGTTAAAACAACATAAATGCAATTGAATAAAGCATAGGATAAAACAACATAAATACAATTTAATAAAGCATAGGATAAAACAACATAAATAAAATTTAATAAAGCATAGGATAAAACAACATAAATACAATTTAATAAAGCATAGGATAAAACAACATAAATAAAATTTAATAAAGCATAGGATAAAACAACATAAATACAATTTAATAAAGCATAGGATAAAACAACATAAATACAATTTAATAAAGCATAGGATAAAACAACATAAATACAATTTAATAAAGCATAGGATAAAACAACATATATACAATTTAATAAAGCATAGGATAAAACAACATAAATCAAATTTAATAAAGCATAGGTTAAAACAAAATAAATACAATTTAATAAAGCATAGGACAAAACAACATAAATACAATTTAATAAAGCATAGTTTAAAACAACATAAATACGATTTAATAAAGCATAGGATAAAACCACAGAAATACAATTTAATAAAGCATAGGTTAAAACAACATAAATACAATTTAATAAAGCATAGTTTAAAACAACATAAATGCAATTTAATAAAGCATAGTTTAAAACAACATAAATACAATTTAATAAAGCATAGGATAAAACCACAGAAATACAATTTATTAAAGCATAGGATAAAACAACATAAATACAATTTAATAAAGCATTGGACAAAACAACATAAATACAATTTAATAAAGCATAGGATAAAACAACATAAATACAATTTAATGAAACATACGATAAACAACATAAATACAATTTAATAAAGCATAGGATAAAACAACATAAATACAATTTAATAAAGCATAGGACAAAACAACATAAATACAATTTAATAAAGCATAGGAAAAAACAACATAAATACAATTTAATAAAGCATAGGATAAAACAACATAAATACAATTTAATGAAACATAGGATATACAACATAAATACAATTTAATAAAGCATAGGGCAAAACAACATAAATACAATTTAATAAAGCATATGTTAAAACAACATAAATACAATTTAATAAAGCATAAGATAAAACAACATGAATATAATTTAGTAAAGCATAAGATAAAACAACATGAATACAATTTATAAAGCATAGGATAAAACAACATAAATACAATTTAATAAAGCATAGGATAAAACAACATAAATACAATTTATAAAGCATAGGATAAAACAACATAAATACAATTTAATAAAGCATAGGATAAAACAACATAAATACAATTTAATCAAGCATAGGCTAAAACAACATAAATACACTTTAATAAAGCATAGGATAAAACAACATAAATACAATTTAATAAAGCATAGGATAAAACAACGTAAATACAATTTAATAAAGCATAGGATAAAACAACATAAATAAAATTTAATAAAGCATAGGATAAAACAACATAAATACAATTTAATAAAGCATAGGATAAAACAACATAAATACAATTTAATAAAGCATAGGTTAAAACAACATAAATGCAATTGAATAAAGCATAGGATAAAACAACATAAATACAATTTAATAAAGCATAGGATAAAACAACATAAATAAAATTTAATAAAGCATAGGATAAAACAACATAAATACAATTTAATAAAGCATAGGATAAAACAACATAAATAAAATTTAATAAAGCATAGGATAAAACAACATAAATACAATTTAATAAAGCATAGGATAAAACAACATAAATACAATTTAATAAAGCATAGGATAAAACAACATAAATACAATTTAATAAAGCATAGGATAAAACAACATATATACAATTTAATAAAGCATAGGATAAAACAACATAAATCAAATTTAATAAAGCATAGGTTAAAACAAAATAAATACAATTTAATAAAGCATAGGACAAAACAACATAAATACAATTTAATAAAGCATAGTTTAAAACAACATAAATACGATTTAATAAAGCATAGGATAAAACCACAGAAATACAATTTAATAAAGCATAGGATAAAACAACATAAATACAATTTAATAAAGCATAGGACAAAACAACATAAATACAATTTAATAACGCATAGGATAAAACAACATAAATACAATTTAATGAAACATAGGACAAACAACATAAATACAATTTAATTAAGCATAGGACAAAACAACATAAATACAATTTAATAAAGCATATGTTAAAACAACATAAATACAATTTAATAAATCATAGTTTAAAACAACATAAATACAATTTAATAAAGCATAGTTTAAAACAACATAAATACAATTTAATAAAGCATAGTTTAAAACAACATAAATACAATTTAATAAAACATTAGATAAAACAACATGAATATAATTTAGTAAAGCATAAGATAAAACAACATGAATACAATTTAATAAAGCATAGGATAAAACAACATAAATAAAATTTAATAAAGCATAGGTTAAAACAACATAAATCCAATTTAATAAAGCATAGTTTAAAACAACATAAATGCAATTTAATAAAGCATAGTTTAAAACAACATAAATACAATTTAATAAAGCATAGGATAAAACCACAGAAATACAATTTAATAAAGCATAAGATAAAACAACATGAATATAATTTAGTAAATCATAAGATAAAACAACATGAATACAATTTAATAAAGCATAGGTTAAAACAACATAAATACAATTCAAGAAAGCATAGGATAAAACTACATAAATACATTTTAATAAAGCATAGGATAAAACAACATAAATACAATTTAATAAAGCATAGGACAAAACAACAAAAATACAATTTAATAAAGCATAGGATAAAACAACATAAATACAATTTATAAAGCATAGGATAAAACAACATAAATACAATTTAATAAAGCATAGGATAAAACAACATAAATACAATTTAATCAAGCATAGGCTAAAACAACATAAATACAATTTAATAAAGCATAGGATAAAACAACATAAATACAATTTATAAAGCATAGGATAAAACAACATAAATACAAATTAATAAAGCATAGGATAAAACAACATAAATACAATTTAATCAAGCATAGGCTAAAACAACATAAATACACTTTAATAAAGCATAGGATAAAACAAATTAAATACAATTTAATAAAGCATAGGATAAAATAACATAAATTCAATTTAATAAAGCATAGGATAAAACAACATAAATACAATTTAATAAAGCATAGGATAAAACAACATAAATACAATTTAATAAAGCATAAGATAAAACAACATGAATACAATTTAATAAAGCATAGGATAAAACAACGTAAATACTTTTTAATAAAGCATAGGATAAAACCACATAAATACAATTTAATAAAGCATAGGATAAAACAACATAAATAAAATTTAATAAAGCACAGGATAAAACAACATAAATAAAATTTAATAAAGCATAGGATAAAACAACATAAATAAAATTTAATAAAGCATAGGATAAAACAACGTAAATACAATTTATTAAAGCATAGGATAAAACAACATAAATAAAATTTAATAAAGCATAGGATAAAACAACATAAATACAATTTAATAAAGCATAGGTTAAAACAACATAAATACAATTCAAGAAAGCATAGGATAAAACTACATAAATACATTTTAATAAAGCATAGGATAAAACAACATAAATACAATTTCATAAAGCATAGGTTAAAACAACATAAATGCAATTTAATAAAGCATAGGACAAAACAACAAAAATACAATTTAATAAAGCATAGGATAAAACAACATAAATACAATTTATAAAGCATAGGATAAAACAACATAAATACAATTTAATAAAGCATAGGATAAAACAACATAAATACAATTTAATAAAGCATAAGATAAAACAACATGAATACAATTTAATAAAGCATAGGATAAAACAACGTAAATACTTTTTAATAAAGCATAGGATAAAACCACATAAATACAATTTAATAAAGCATAGGATAAAACAACATAAATAAAATTTAATAAAGCACAGGATAAAACAACATAAATAAAATTTAATAAAGCATAGGATAAAACAACATAAATACAATTTAATAAAGCATAAGATAAAACAACATGAATACAATTTAATAAAGCATAGGATAAAACAACGTAAATACTTTTTAATAAAGCATAGGATAAAACCACATAAATACAATTTAATAAAGCATAGGTTAAAACAACATAAATACAATTCAAGAAAGCATAGGATAAAACTACATAAATACATTTTAATAAAGCATAGGATAAAACAACATAAATACAATTTCATAAAGCATAGGTTAAAACAACATAAATGCAATTTAATAAAGCATAGGACAAAACAACAAAAATACAATTTAATAAAGCATAGGATAAAACAACATAAATACAATTTATAAAGCATAGGATAAAACAACATAAATACAATTTAATAAAGCATAGGATAAAACAACATAAATACAATTTAATCAAGCATAGGCTAAAACAACATAAATACAATTTAATAAAGCATAGGATAAAACAACATAAATACAATTTATAAAGCATAGGATAAAACAACATAAATACAATTTAATAAAGCATAGGATAAAACAACATAAATACAATTTAATCAAGCATAGGCTAAAACAACATAAATACACTTTAATAAAGCATAGGATAAAACAAATTAAATACAATTTAATAAAGCATAGGATAAAATAACATAAATTCAATTTAATAAAGCATAGGATAAAACAACATAAATACAATTTAATAAAGCATAGGATAAAACAACATAAATACAATTTAATAAAGCTTAAGATAAAACAACATAAATTCAATTTAATAAAGCATAGGATAAAACAACATAAATACTATTTAATAAAGCATAGGATAAAACCACAGAAATACAATTTAATAAAGCATAGGATAAAACAACATAAATACAATTTAATAAAGCATAGGACAAAACAACATAAATACAATTTAATAACGCAAAGGATAAAACAACATAAATAAAATTTAATGAAACATAGGATAAACAACATAAATACAATTTAATGAAGCATAGGACAAAACAACATAAATACAATTTAATAAAGCATATGTTAAAACAACATAAATACAATTTAATAAAGCATAGTTTAAAACAACATAAATACAATTTAATAAAGCATAGTTTAAAACAACATAAATACAATTTAATAAAGCATAGTTTAAAACAACATAAATACAATTTAATAAAGCATAGTTTAAAACAACATAAATACAATTTAATAAAGCATAGTTTAAAACAACATAAATACAATTTAATAAAGCATTAGATAAAACAACATGAATATAATTTAGTAAAGTATAAGATAAAACAACATGAATACAATTTAATAAAGCATTAGATAAAACAACATGAATATAATTTAGTAAAGCATAAGATAAAACAACATGAATACAATTTAATAAAGCATAGGATAAAACAACATAAATAAAATTTAAAGCATAGGTTAAAACAACATAAATACAATTTAATAAAGCATAGTTTAAAACAACATAAATACAATTTAATAAAGCATAGGATAAAACCACAGAAATGCAATTTCATAGAATCATAGAATCTTAGAATGGTAGAGTTGGAAGGGACCTCCTGGGTCATCTGGTCCAACCCCCTGCTCAAAGCAGGATTCACTAAATCATCTCAGACAGATGTCTGTCCAGCCTCTGTTTGAAGACATCCATTGAAGGGGAACTCACCACCTCTCGTGGCAGCCTGTTCCACTCATTAATCACCCTAACTGTCAAAAAGTTTTTTCTAATATCTAATCTGTGTCTCCTCCCATTTAGTTTCATCCCATTGCTTCTAGTCTTTCCTTGTGCAAATGAGAATAAAGATGATCCTTCTACAATGTGACAGCCCTTGACATATTTGTAGACAGCTATTAAGTCTCCTCTCAGTCTTCTTTTTTGCAAGCTAAACATTCCCAAATCCTGCAACCGTTCCTCATAGGACATGGTTTGCAGACCAGTCACCATTCTGGTCGCTCTTCTCTGAACTTGCTCCAGTTTGTCTATGTCTTTTTTAAAATGTGGTGCCCAAAACTGTACACAGTATTCCAGATGAGGTCTGACCAAAGAGGAGTAAAGACCGATAATGACTTCACGTGATCTAGACTGTATGCTTCTGTTAATACATCCCAGAATTGTATTTGCCTTTTTTGCTGCTGCATCACACTGTTGGCTCATGTTCAGTCTATGATCTATTAGTATACCTAAGTCTTTTTCACATGTACTGTTGCTTAGCTCTATTCCTCCCATTCTGTATATGCTTTTTTCATTTTTATTGCCCAGATGTAGTACTTTGCATTTTTCCCTGTTAAAAACCATTCTGTTGGTTGCTGCCCACTGCTCCAGTTTATTTAGGTCTTTTTGAATCCTCTCTCTCTCTTCTCTAGTATTAGCTATCCCTCCTAGCTTTGTGTCATCAGCAAATTTAATCAGTTTACCCTGAATTCCTTCATCTAAATCATTGATAAAGATGTTGAACAATGATTTAATAAAGCATAGGATAAAACAACATAAATACAATTTAATAAAGCATAGGACAAAACAACATAAATACAATTTAATAAAGCATAGGATAAAACAACATAAATACAATTTAATGAAACATAGGATAAACAACATAAATACAATTTAATAAAGCATAGGACAAAACAACATAAATACAATTTAATAAAGCATAGGATAAAACAACATAAATACAATTTAATGAAACATAGGATAAACAAAATAAATACAATTTAATAAAGCATAGGACAAAACAACATAAATACAATTTAATAAAGCATATGTTAAAACAACATGAATACAATTTAATAAAGCATAAGATAAAACAACATGAATATAATTTAGTAAAGCATAAGATAAAACAACATGAATACAATTTAATAAAGCATAGGTTAAAACAACTTAAATACAATTTAAGAAAGCATAGGATAAAACTACATAAATACATTTTAATAAAGCATAGGATAAAACAACATAAATACAATTTAATAAAGCATAGGTTAAAACAACATAAATACAATTTAATAAAGCATAGGACAAAACAACATAAATACAATTTAATAAAGCATAGGATAAAACAACATAAATACAATTTATAAAGCATAGGATAAAACAACTTAAATACAATTTAATAAAGCATAGGATAAAACAACATAAATACAATTTAATGAAACATAGGATAAACAACATAAATACAATTTAATAAAGCATAGGACAAAACAACATAAATACAATTTAATAAAGCATAGGATAAAACAACATAAATACCATTTAATGAAACATAGGATAAACAAAATAAATACAATTTAATAAAGCATAGGACAAAACAACATAAATACAATTTAATAAAGCATATGTTAAAACAACATGAATACAATTTAATAAAGCATAAGATAAAACAACATGAATATAATTTAGTAAAGCATAAGATAAAACAACATGAATACAATTTAATAAAGCATAGGTTAAAACAACTTAAATACAATTTAAGAAAGCATACAATAAAACTACATAAATACATTTTAATAAAGCATAGGATAAAACAACATAAATACAATTTAATAAAGCATAGGTTAAAACAACATAAATACAATTTAATAAAGCATAGGACAAAACAACATAAATACAATTTAATAAAGCATAGGATAAAACAACATAAATACAATTTATAAAGCATAGGATAAAACAACTTAAATACAATTTAATAAAGCATAGGATAAAACAACATAAATACAATTTAATAAAGCATAGGATAAAACAACATAAATACAATTTAATAAAGCATAGGATAAAACAACATAAATACAATTTAATAAAGCATAGGATAAAACAACATAAATAAAATTTAATAAAGCATAGGTTAAAACAACATAAATACAATTTAATAAAGCATAGGATAAAACCACAGAAATACAATTTAATAAAGCATAGGATAAAACAACATAAATACAATTTAATAAAGCATAGGACAAAACAACATAAATACAATTTAATAAAGCATAGGATAAAACAACATAAATACAATTTAATGAAACATAGGATAAACAAAATAAATACAATTTAATAAAGCATAGGACAAAACAACATAAATACAATTTAATAAAGCATATGTTAAAACAACATGAATACAATTTAATAAAGCATAAGATAAAACAACATGAATATAATTTAGTAAAGCATAAGATAAAACAACATGAATACAATTTAATAAAGCATAGGTTAAAACAACTTAAATACAATTTAAGAAAGCATAGGATAAAACAACATAAATACCATTTAATGAAACATAGGATAAACAAAATAAATACAATTTAATAAAGCATAGGACAAAACAACATAAATACAATTTAATAAAGCATAGGATAAAACAACATAAATACAATTTAATGAAACATAGGATAAACAAAATAAATACAATTTAATAAAGCATAGGACAAAACAACATAAATACAATTTAATAAAGCATAAGATAAAACAACATGAATATAATTTAGTAAAGCATAAGATAAAACAACATGAATACAATTTAATAAAGCATAGGTTAAAACAACTTAAATACAATTTAAGAAAGCATAGGATAAAACTACATAAATACATTTTAATAAAGCATAGGATAAAACAACATAAATACAATTTAATAAAGCATAGGTTAAAACAACATAAATACAATTTAATAAAGCATAGGACAAAACAACATAAATACAATTTAATAAAGCATAGGATAAAACAACATAAATACAATTTATAAAGCATAGGATAAAACAACTTAAATACAATTTAATAAAGCATAGGATAAAACAACATAAATACAATTTAATGAAACATAGGATAAACAACATAAATACAATTTAATAAAGCATAGGACAAAACAACATAAATACAATTTAATAAAGCATAGGATAAAACAACATAAATACCATTTAATGAAACATAGGATAAACAAAATAAATACAATTTAATAAAGCATAGGATAAAACAAATTAAATACAATTTAATAAAGCATAGGATAAAACAACATGAATTCAATTTAATAAAGCATAGGATAAAACAACATGAATTCAATTTAATAAAGCATAGGATAAAACAACATAAATACAATTTAATAAAGCATAGGATAAAACAACATAAATACAATTTAATAAAGCATAGGATAAAACAACATAAATACAATTTAATAAAGCATAGGATAAAACAACATAAATACAATGTAATAAAGCATAGTTTAAAACAACATAAATACAATTTAATAAAGCATAGGATAAAACCACAGAAATACAATTTAATAAAGCATAGGATAAAACAACATAAATACAATTTAATAAAGCATAGGACAAAACAACATAAATACAATTTAATAAAGCATAGGACAAAACAACATAAATACAATTTAATAAAGCATAAGATAAAACAACATGAATATAATTTAGTAAAGCATAAGATAAAACAACATGAATACAATTTAATAAAGCATAGGTTAAAACAACATAAATACAATTTAAGAAAGCATAGGATAAAACAACATAAATACAATTTAATAAAGCATAGGCTAAAACTACATAAATACAATTTAATAAAGCATAGGATAAAACAAATTAAATACAATTTAATAAAGCATAGGATAAAACAACATAAATTCAATTTAATAAAGCATAGGATAAAACAACATAAATACAATTTAATAAAGCATAGGATAAAACAACATAAATACAATTTAATAAAGCATAAGATAAAACAACATGAATACAATTTAATAAAGCATAGGTTAAAACAACATAAATACAATTTAATAAAGCATAGGATAAAACAACATAAATACAATGTAATAAAGCATAGGATAAAACAACATAAATACAATTTAATGAAACATAGGATAAACAACATAAATACAATTTAATAAAGCATAGGACAAAACAACATAAATACAATTTAATAAAGCATAGGATAAAACAACATAAATACCATTTAATGAAACATAGGATAAACAAAATAAATACAATTTAATAAATCATAGGACAAAACAACATAAATACAATTTAATAAAGCATATGTTAAAACAACATGAATACAATTTAATAAAGCATAGGATAAAACTACATAAATACATTTTAATAAAGCATAGGATAAAACAACATAAATACAATTTAATAAAGCATAGGTTAAAACAACATAAATACAATTTAATAAAGCATAGGACAAAACAACATAAATACAATTTAATAAAGCATAGGATAAAACAACATAAATACAATTTATAAAGCATAGGATAAAACAACTTAAATACAATTTAATAAAGCATAGGATAAAACAACATAAATACAATTTAATGAAACATAGGATAAACAACATAAATACAATTTAATAAAGCATAGGACAAAACAGCATAAATACAATTTAATAAAGCATAGGATAAAACAACATGAATACCATTTAATGAAACATAGGATAAACAAAATAAATACAATTTAATAAAGGATAGGACAAAACAACATAAATACAATTTAATAAAGCATATGTTAAAACAACATGAATACAATTTAATAAAGCATAAGATAAAACAACATGAATATAATTTAGTAAAGCATAAGATAAAACAACATGAATACAATTTAATAAAGCATAGGTTAAAACAACTTAAATACAATTTAAGAAAGCATAGGATAAAACTACATAAATACATTTTAATAAAGCATAGGATAAAACAACATAAATACAATTTAATAAAGCATAGGTTAAAACAACATAAATACAATTTAATAAAGCATAGGACAAAACAACATAAATACAATTTAATAAAGCATAGGATAAAACAACATAAATACAATTTATAAAGCATAGGATAAAACAACTTAAATACAATTTAATAATGCATAGGATAAAACAACATAAATACAATTTAATGAAACATAGGATAAACAACATAAATACAATTTAATAAAGCATAGGACAAAACAACATAAATACAATTTAATAAAGCATAGGATAAAACAACATAAATACCATTTAATGAAACATAGGATAAACAAAATAAATACAATTTAATAAAGCATAGGACAAAACAACATAAATACAATTTAATAAAGCATATGTTAAAACAACATGAATACAATTTAATAAAGCATAAGATAAAACAACATGAATATAATTTAGTAAAGCATAAGATAAAACAACATGAATACAATTTAATAAAGCATAGGTTAAAACAACTTAAATACAATTTAAGAAAGCATAGGATAAAACTACATAAATACATTTTAATAAAGCATAGGATAAAACAACATAAATACAATTTAATAAAGCATAGGTTAAAACAACATAAATACAATTTAATAAAGCATAGGACAAAACAACATAAATACAATTTAATAAAGCATAGGATAAAACAACATAAATACAATTTATAAAGCATAGGATAAAACAACTTAAATACAATTTAATAAAGCATAGGATGAAACAACATAAATACAATTTAATGAAACATAGGATAAACAACATAAATACAATTTAATAAAGCATAGGACAAAACAACATAAATACAATTTAATAAAGCATAGGATAAAACAACATAAATACCATTTAATGAAACATAGGATAAACAAAATAAATACAATTTAATAAAGCATAGGATAAAACAACATAAATACAATTTAATAAAGCATAGGATAAAACAACATAAATACAATTTAATAAAGCATAGGATAAAACAACATAAATACAATGTAATAAAGCATAGTTTAAAACAACATAAATACAATTTAATAAAGCATAGGATAAAACCACAGAAATACAATTTAATAAAGCATAGGATAAAACAACATAAATACAATTTAATAAAGCATAGGACAAAACAACATAAATACAATTTAATAAAGCATAGGACAAAACAACATAAATACAATTTAATAAAGAATAAGATAAAACAACATGAATATAATTTAGTAAAGCATAAGATAAAACAACATGAATACAATTTAATAAAGCATAGGTTAAAACAACATAAATACAATTTAATAAAGCATAGGACAAAACAACATAAATACAATTTAATAACGCATAGGATAAAACAACATAAATACAATTTAATGAAACATAGGACAAACAACATAAATACAATTTAATTAAGCATAGGACAAAACAACATAAATACAATTTAATAAAGCATATGTTAAAACAACATAAATACAATTTAATAAAGCATAGTTTAAAACAACATAAATACAATTTAATAAAGCATAGTTTAAAACAACATAAATACAATTTAATAAAGCATAGTTTAAAACAACATAAATACAATTTAATAAAACATTAGATAAAACAACATGAATATAATTTAGTAAAGCATAAGATAAAACAACATGAATACAATTTAATAAAGCATAGGATAAAACAACATAAATAAAATTTAATAAAGCATAGGTTAAAACAACATAAATCCAATTTAATAAAGCATAGTTTAAAACAACATAAATGCAATTTAATAAAGCATAGTTTAAAACAACATAAATACAATTTAATAAAGCATAGGATAAAACCACAGAAATACAATTTAATAAAGCATAAGATAAAACAACATGAATATAATTTAGTAAATCATAAGATAAAACAACATGAATACAATTTAATAAAGCATAGGTTAAAACAACATAAATACAATTCAAGAAAGCATAGGATAAAACTACATAAATACATTTTAATAAAGCATAGGATAAAACAACATAAATACAATTTAATAAAGCATAGGACAAAACAACAAAAATACAATTTAATAAAGCATAGGATAAAACAACATAAATACAATTTATAAAGCATAGGATAAAACAACATAAATACAATTTAATAAAGCATAGGATAAAACAACATAAATACAATTTAATCAAGCATAGGCTAAAACAACATAAATACAATTTAATAAAGCATAGGATAAAACAACATAAATACAATTTATAAAGCATAGGATAAAACAACATAAATACAAATTAATAAAGCATAGGATAAAACAACATAAATACAATTTAATCAAGCATAGGCTAAAACAACATAAATACACTTTAATAAAGCATAGGATAAAACAAATTAAATACAATTTAATAAAGCATAGGATAAAATAACATAAATTCAATTTAATAAAGCATAGGATAAAACAACATAAATACAATTTAATAAAGCATAGGATAAAACAACATAAATACAATTTAATAAAGCATAAGATAAAACAACATGAATACAATTTAATAAAGCATAGGATAAAACAACATAAATACTTTTTAATAAAGCATAGGATAAAACCACATAAATACAATTTAATAAAGCATAGGATAAAACAACATAAATAAAATTTAATAAAGCACAGGATAAAACAACATAAATAAAATTTAATAAAGCATAGGATAAAACAACATAAATAAAATTTAATAAAGCATAGGATAAAACAACGTAAATACAATTTAATAAAGCATAGGATAAAACAACATAAATAAAATTTAATAAAGCATAGGATAAAACAACATAAATACAATTTAATAAAGCATAGGTTAAAACAACATAAATACAATTCAAGAAAGCATAGGATAAAACTACATAAATACATTTTAATAAAGCATAGGATAAAACAACATAAATACAATTTCATAAAGCATAGGTTAAAACAACATAAATGCAATTTAATAAAGCATAGGACAAAACAACAAAAATACAATTTAATAAAGCATAGGATAAAACAACATAAATACAATTTATAAAGCATAGGATAAAACAACATAAATACAATTTAATAAAGCATAGGATAAAACAACATAAATACAATTTAATCAAGCATAGGCTAAAACAACATAAATACAATTTAATAAAGCATAGGATAAAACAACATAAATACAATTTATAAAGCATAGGATAAAACAACATAAATACAATTTAATAAAGCATAGGATAAAACAACATAAATACAATTTAATCAAGCATAGGCTAAAACAACATAAATACACTTTAATAAAGCATAGGATAAAACAAATTATATACAATTTAATAAAGCATAGGATAAAATAACATAAATTCAATTTAATAAAGCATAGGATAAAACAACATAAATACAATTTAATAAAGCATAGGATAAAACAACATAAATACAATTTAATAAAGCTTAAGATAAAACAACATAAATTCAATTTAATAAAGCATAGGATAAAACAACATAAATACTATTTAATAAAGCATAGGATAAAACCACAGAAATACAATTTAATAAAGCATAGGATAAAACAACATAAATACAATTTAATAAAGCATAGGACAAAACAACATAAATACAATTTAATAACGCAAAGGATAAAACAACATAAATAAAATTTAATGAAACATAGGATAAACAACATAAATACAATTTAATGAAGCATAGGACAAAACAACATAAATACAATTTAATAAAGCATATGTTAAAACAACATAAATACAATTTAATAAAGCATAGTTTAAAACAACATAAATACAATTTAATAAAGCATAGTTTAAAACAACATAAATACAATTTAATAAAGCATAGTTTAAAACAACATAAATACAATTTAATAAAGCATAGTTTAAAACAACATAAATACAATTTAATAAAGCATAGTTTAAAACAACATAAATACAATTTAATAAAGCATTAGATAAAACAACATGAATATAATTTAGTAAAGTATAAGATAAAACAACATGAATACAATTTAATAAAGCATTAGATAAAACAACATGAATATAATTTAGTAAAGCATAAGATAAAACAACATGAATACAATTTAATAAAGCATAGGATAAAACAACATAAATAAAATTTAAAGCATAGGTTAAAACAACATAAATACAATTTAATAAAGCATAGTTTAAAACAACATAAATACAATTTAATAAAGCATAGGATAAAACCACAGAAATGCAATTTCATAGAATCATAGAATCTTAGAATGGTAGAGTTGGAAGGGACCTCCTGGGTCATCTGGTCCAACCCCCTGCTCAAAGCAGGATTCACTAAATCATCTCAGACAGATGTCTGTCCAGCCTCTGTTTGAAGACATCCATTGAAGGGGAACTCACCACCTCTCGTGGCAGCCTGTTCCACTCATTAATCACCCTAACTGTCAAAAAGTTTTTTCTAATATCTAATCTGTGTCTCCTCCCATTTAGTTTCATCCCATTGCTTCTAGTCTTTCCTTGTGCAAATGAGAATAAAGATGATCCTTCTACAATGTGACAGCCCTTGACATATTTGTAGACAGCTATTAAGTCTCCTCTCAGTCTTCTTTTTTGCAAGCTAAACATTCCCAAATCCTGCAACCGTTCCTCATAGGACATGGTTTGCAGACCAGTCACCATTCTGGTCGCTCTTCTCTGAACTTGCTCCAGTTTGTCTATGTCTTTTTTAAAATGTGGTGCCCAAAACTGTACACAGTATTCCAGATGAGGTCTGACCAAAGAGGAGTAAAGACCGATAATGACTTCACGTGATCTAGACTGTATGCTTCTGTTAATACATCCCAGAATTGTATTTGCCTTTTTTGCTGCTGCATCACACTGTTGGCTCATGTTCAGTCTATGATCTATTAGTATACCTAAGTCTTTTTCACATGTACTGTTGCTTAGCTCTATTCCTCCCATTCTGTATATGCTTTTTTCATTTTTATTGCCCAGATGTAGTACTTTGCATTTTTCCCTGTTAAAAACCATTCTGTTGGTTGCTGCCCACTGCTCCAGTTTATTTAGGTCTTTTTGAATCCTCTCTCTCTCTTCTCTAGTATTAGCTATCCCTCCTAGCTTTGTGTCATCAGCAAATTTAATCAGTTTACCCTGAATTCCTTCATCTAAATCATTGATAAAGATGTTGAACAATGATTTAATAAAGCATAGGATAAAACAACATAAATACAATTTAATAAAGCATAGGACAAAACAACATAAATACAATTTAATAAAGCATAGGATAAAACAACATAAATACAATTTAATGAAACATAGGATAAACAACATAAATACAATTTAATAAAGCATAGGACAAAACAACATAAATACAATTTAATAAAGCATAGGATAAAACAACATAAATACAATTTAATGAAACATAGGATAAACAAAATAAATACAATTTAATAAAGCATAGGACAAAACAACATAAATACAATTTAATAAAGCATATGTTAAAACAACATGAATACAATTTAATAAAGCATAAGATAAAACAACATGAATATAATTTAGTAAAGCATAAGATAAAACAACATGAATACAATTTAATAAAGCATAGGTTAAAACAACTTAAATACAATTTAAGAAAGCATAGGATAAAACTACATAAATACATTTTAATAAAGCATAGGATAAAACAACATAAATACAATTTAATAAAGCATAGGTTAAAACAACATAAATACAATTTAATAAAGCATAGGACAAAACAACATAAATACAATTTAATAAAGCATAGGATAAAACAACATAAATACAATTTATAAAGCATAGGATAAAACAACTTAAATACAATTTAATAAAGCATAGGATAAAACAACATAAATACAATTTAATGAAACATAGGATAAACAACATAAATACAATTTAATAAAGCATAGGACAAAACAACATAAATACAATTTAATAAAGCATAGGATAAAACAACATAAATACCATTTAATGAAACATAGGATAAACAAAATAAATACAATTTAATAAAGCATAGGACAAAACAACATAAATACAATTTAATAAAGCATATGTTAAAACAACATGAATACAATTTAATAAAGCATAAGATAAAACAACATGAATATAATTTAGTAAAGCATAAGATAAAACAACATGAATACAATTTAATAAAGCATAGGTTAAAACAACTTAAATACAATTTAAGAAAGCATACAATAAAACTACATAAATACATTTTAATAAAGCATAGGATAAAACAACATAAATACAATTTAATAAAGCATAGGTTAAAACAACATAAATACAATTTAATAAAGCATAGGACAAAACAACATAAATACAATTTAATAAAGCATAGGATAAAACAACATAAATACAATTTATAAAGCATAGGATAAAACAACTTAAATACAAATTAATAAAGCATAGGATAAAACAACATAAATACAATTTAATAAAGCATAGGATAAAACAACATAAATACAATTTAATAAAGCATAGGTTAAAACAACATAAATACAATTTAATAAAGCATAGGATAAAACAACATAAATACAATTTAATAAAGCATAGGATAAAACAACATAAATAAAATTTAATAAAGCATAGGTTAAAACAACATAAATACAATTTAATAAAGCATAGGATAAAACCACAGAAATACAATTTAATAAAGCATAGGATAAAACAACATAAATACAATTTAATAAAGCATAGGACAAAACAACATAAATACAATTTAATAAAGCATAGGATAAAACAACATAAATACAATTTAATGAAACATAGGATAAACAAAATAAATACAATTTAATAAAGCATAGGACAAAACAACATAAATACAATTTAATAAAGCATATGTTAAAACAACATGAATACAATTTAATAAAGCATAAGATAAAACAACATGAATATAATTTAGTAAAGCATAAGATAAAACAACATGAATACAATTTAATAAAGCATAGGTTAAAACAACTTAAATACAATTTAAGAAAGCATAGGATAAAACAACATAAATACCATTTAATGAAACATAGGATAAACAAAATAAATACAATTTAATAAAGCATAGGACAAAACAACATAAATACAATTTAATAAAGCATAGGATAAAACAACATAAATACAATTTAATGAAACATAGGATAAACAAAATAAATACAATTTAATAAAGCATAGGACAAAACAACATAAATACAATTTAATAAAGCATAAGATAAAACAACATGAATATAATTTAGTAAAGCATAAGATAAAACAACATGAATACAATTTAATAAAGCATAGGTTAAAACAACTTAAATACAATTTAAGAAAGCATAGGATAAAACTACATAAATACATTTTAATAAAGCATAGGATAAAACAACATAAATACAATTTAATAAAGCATAGGTTAAAACAACATAAATACAATTTAATAAAGCATAGGACAAAACAACATAAATACAATTTAATAAAGCATAGGATAAAACAACATAAATACAATTTATAAAGCATAGGATAAAACAACTTAAATACAATTTAATAAAGCATAGGATAAAACAACATAAATACAATTTAATGAAACATAGGATAAACAACATAAATACAATTTAATAAAGCATAGGACAAAACAACATAAATACAATTTAATAAAGCATAGGATAAAACAACATAAATACCATTTAATGAAACATAGGATAAACAAAATAAATACAATTTAATAAAGCATAGGATAAAACAAATTAAATACAATTTAATAAAGCATAGGATAAAACAACATGAATTCAATTTAATAAAGCATAGGATAAAACAACATGAATTCAATTTAATAAAGCATAGGATAAAACAACATAAATACAATTTAATAAAGCATAGGATAAAACAACATAAATACAATTTAATAAAGCATAGGATAAAACAACATAAATACAATTTAATAAAGCATAGGATAAAACAACATAAATACAATGTAATAAAGCATAGTTTAAAACAACATAAATACAATTTAATAAAGCATAGGATAAAACCACAGAAATACAATTTAATAAAGCATAGGATAAAACAACATAAATACAATTTAATAAAGCATAGGACAAAACAACATAAATACAATTTAATAAAGCATAGGACAAAACAACATAAATACAATTTAATAAAGCATAAGATAAAACAACATGAATATAATTTAGTAAAGCATAAGATAAAACAACATGAATACAATTTAATAAAGCATAGGTTAAAACAACATAAATACAATTTAAGAAAGCATAGGATAAAACAACATAAATACAATTTAATAAAGCATAGGCTAAAACTACATAAATACAATTTAATAAAGCATAGGATAAAACAAATTAAATACAATTTAATAAAGCATAGGATAAAACAACATAAATTCAATTTAATAAAGCATAGAATAAAACAACATAAATACAATTTAATAAAGCATAGGATAAAACAACATAAATACAATTTAATAAAGCATAAGATAAAACAACATGAATACAATTTAATAAAGCATAGGTTAAAACAACATAAATACAATTTAATAAAGCATAGGATAAAACAACATAAATACAATTTAATAAAGCATAGGATAAAACAACATAAATACAATTTAATGAAACATAGGATAAACAACATAAATACAATTTAATAAAGCATAGGACAAAACAACATAAATACAATTTAATAAAGCATAGGATAAAACAACATAAATACCATTTAATGAAACATAGGATAAACAAAATAAATACAATTTAATAAATCATAGGACAAAACAACATAAATACAATTTAATAAAGCATATGTTAAAACAACATGAATACAATTTAATAAAGCATAAGATAAAACAACATGAATATAATTTAGTAAAGCATAAGATAAAACAACATGAATACAATTTAATAAAGCATAGGTTAAAACAACTTAAATACAATTTAAGAAAGCATAGGATAAAACTACATAAATACATTTTAATAAAGCATAGGATAAAACAACATAAATACAATTTAATAAAGCATAGGTTAAAACAACATAAATACAATTTAATAAAGCATAGGACAAAACAACATAAATACAATTTAATAAAGCATAGGATAAAACAACATAAATACAATTTATAAAGCATAGGATAAAACAACTTAAATACAATTTAATAAAGCATAGGATAAAACAACATAAATACAATTTAATGAAACATAGGATAAACAACATAAATACAATTTAATAAAGCATAGGACAAAACAGCATAAATACAATTTAATAAAGCATAGGATAAAACAACATAAATACCATTTAATGAAACATAGGATAAACAAAATAAATACAATTTAATAAAGGATAGGACAAAACAACATAAATACAATTTAATAAAGCATATGTTAAAACAACATGAATACAATTTAATAAAGCATAAGATAAAACAACATGAATATAATTTAGTAAAGCATAAGATAAAACAACATGAATACAATTTAATAAAGCATAGGTTAAAACAACTTAAATACAATTTAAGAAAGCATAGGATAAAACTACATAAATACATTTTAATAAAGCATAGGATAAAACAACATAAATACAATTTAATAAAGCATAGGTTAAAACAACATAAATACAATTTAATAAAGCATAGGACAAAACAACATAAATACAATTTAATAAAGCATAGGATAAAACAACATAAATACAATTTATAAAGCATAGGATAAAACAACTTAAATACAATTTAATAATGCATAGGATAAAACAACATAAATACAATTTAATGAAACATAGGATAAACAACATAAATACAATTTAATAAAGCATAGGACAAAACAACATAAATACAATTTAATAAAGCATAGGATAAAACAACATAAATGCCATTTAATGAAACATAGGATAAACAAAATAAATACAATTTAATAAAGCATAGGACAAAACAACATAAATACAATTTAATAAAGCATATGTTAAAACAACATGAATACAATTTAATAAAGCATAAGATAAAACAACATGAATATAATTTAGTAAAGCATAAGATAAAACAACATGAATACAATTTAATAAAGCATAGGTTAAAACAACTTAAATACAATTTAAGAAAGCATAGGATAAAACTACATAAATACATTTTAATAAAGCATAGGATAAAACAACATAAATACAATTTAATAAAGCATAGGTTAAAACAACATAAATACAATTTAATAAAGCATAGTTTAAAACAACATAAATACAATTTAATAAAGCATAGTTTAAAACAACATAAATACAATTTAATAAAACATTAGATAAAACAACATGAATATAATTTAGTAAAGCATAAGATAAAACAACATGAATACAATTTAATAAAGCATAGGATAAAACAACATAAATAAAATTTAATAAAGCATAGGTTAAAACAACATAAATCCAATTTAATAAAGCATAGTTTAAAACAACATAAATACAATTTAATAAAGCATAAGATAAAACAACATGAATATAATTTAGTAAATCATAAGATAAAACAACATGAATACAATTTAATAAAGCATAGGTTAAAACAACATAAATACAATTCAAGAAAGCATAGGATAAAACTACATAAATACATTTTAATAAAGCATAGGATAAAACAACATAAATACAATTTAATAAAGCATAGGACAAAACAACAAAAATACAATTTAATAAAGCATAGGATAAAACAACATAAATACAATTTATAAAGCATAGGATAAAACAACATAAATACAATTTAATAAAGCATAGGATAAAACAACATAAATACAATTTAATCAAGCATAGGCTAAAACAACATAAATACAATTTAATAAAGCATAGGATAAAACAACATAAATACAATTTATAAATCATAGGATAAAACAACATAAATACAAATTAATAAAGCATAGGATAAAACAACATAAATACAATTTAATCAAGCATAGGCTAAAACAACATAAATACAATTTAATAAAGCATAAGATAAAACAACATGAATACAATTTAATAAAGCATAGGATAAAACAACGTAAATACTTTTTAATAAAGCATAGGATAAAACCACATAAATACAATTTAATAAAGCATAGGATAAAACAACATAAATAAAATTTAATAAAGCACAGGATAAAACAACATAAATAAAATTTAATAAAGCATAGGATAAAACAACATAAATAAAATTTAATAAAGCATAGGATAAAACAACGTAAATACAATTTAATAAAGCATAGGATAAAACAACATAAATAAAATTTAATAAAGCATAGGATAAAACAACATAAATACAATTTAATAAAGCATAGGTTAAAACAACATAAATACAATTCAAGAAAGCATAGGATAAAACTACATAAATACATTTTAATAAAGCATAGGATAAAACAACATAAATACAATTTCATAAAGCATAGGTTAAAACAACATAAATGCAATTTAATAAAGCATAGGACAAAACAACAAAAATACAATTTAATAAAGCATAGGATAAAACAACATAAATACAATTTAATCAAGCATAGGCTAAAACAACATAAATACAATTTAATAAAGCATAGGATAAAACAACATAAATACAATTTATAAAGCATAGGATAAAACAACATAAATACAATTTAATAAAGCATAGGATAAAACAACATAAATACAATTTAATCAAGCATAGGCTAAAACAACATAAATACACTTTAATAAAGCATAGGATAAAACAAATTAAATACAATTTAATAAAGCATAGGATAAAATAACATAAATTCAATTTAATAAAGCATAGGATAAAACAACATAAATACAATTTAATAAAGCATAGGATAAAACAACATAAATACAATTTAATAAAGCTTAAGATAAAACAACATAAATTCAATTTAATAAAGCATAGGATAAAACAACATAAATACTATTTAATAAAGCATAGGATAAAACCACAGAAATACAATTTAATAAAGCATAGGATAAAACAACATAAATACAATTTAATAAAGCATAGGACAAAACAACATAAATACAATTTAATAACGCAAAGGATAAAACAACATAAATAAAATTTAATGAAACATAGGATAAACAACATAAATACAATTTAATGAAGCATAGGACAAAACAACATAAATACAATTTAATAAAGCATATGTTAAAACAACATAAATACAATTTAATAAAGCATAGTTTAAAACAACATAAATACAATTTAATAAAGCATAGTTTAAAACAACATAAATACAATTTAATAAAGCATAGTTTAAAACAACATAAATACAATTTAATAAAGCATAGTTTAAAACAACATAAATACAATTTAATAAAGCATAGTTTAAAACAACATAAATACAATTTAATAAAGCATTAGATAAAACAACATGAATATAATTTAGTAAAGTATAAGATAAAACAACATGAATACAATTTAATAAAGCATTAGATAAAACAACATGAATATAATTTAGTAAAGCATAAGATAAAACAACATGAATACAATTTAATAAAGCATAGGATAAAACAACATAAATAAAATTTAAAGCATAGGTTAAAACAACATAAATACAATTTAATAAAGCATAGTTTAAAACAACATAAATACAATTTAATAAAGCATAGGATAAAACCACAGAAATGCAATTTCATAGAATCATAGAATCTTAGAATGGTAGAGTTGGAAGGGACCTCCTGGGTCATCTGGTCCAACCCCCTGCTCAAAGCAGGATTCACTAAATCATCTCAGACAGATGTCTGTCCAGCCTCTGTTTGAAGACATCCATTGAAGGGGAACTCACCACCTCTCGTGGCAGCCTGTTCCACTCATTAATCACCCTAACTGTCAAAAAGTTTTTTCTAATATCTAATCTGTGTCTCCTCCCATTTAGTTTCATCCCATTGCTTCTAGTCTTTCCTTGTGCAAATGAGAATAAAGATGATCCTTCTACAATGTGACAGCCCTTGACATATTTGTAGACAGCTATTAAGTCTCCTCTCAGTCTTCTTTTTTGCAAGCTAAACATTCCCAAATCCTGCAACCGTTCCTCATAGGACATGGTTTGCAGACCAGTCACCATTCTGGTCGCTCTTCTCTGAACTTGCTCCAGTTTGTCTATGTCTTTTTTAAAATGTGGTGCCCAAAACTGTACACAGTATTCCAGATGAGGTCTGACCAAAGAGGAGTAAAGACCGATAATGACTTCACGTGATCTAGACTGTATGCTTCTGTTAATACATCCAGAATTGTATTTGCCTTTTTTGCTGCTGCATCACACTGTTGGCTCATGTTCAGTCTATGATCTATTAGTATACCTAAGTCTTTTTCACATGTACTGTTGCTTAGCTCTATTCCTCCCATTCTGTATATGCTTTTTTCATTTTTATTGCCCAGATGTAGTACTTTGCATTTTTCCCTGTTAAAAACCATTCTGTTGGTTGCTGCCCACTGCTCCAGTTTATTTAGGTCTTTTTGAATCCTCTCTCTCTCTTCTCTAGTATTAGCTATCCCTCCTAGCTTTGTGTCATCAGCAAATTTAATCAGTTTACCCTGAATTCCTTCATCTAAATCATTGATAAAGATGTTGAACAATGATTTAATAAAGCATAGGATAAAACAACATAAATACAATTTAATAAAGCATAGGACAAAACAACATAAATACAATTTAATAAAGCATAGGATAAAACAACATAAATACAATTTAATGAAACATAGGATAAACAACATAAATACAATTTAATAAAGCATAGGACAAAACAACATAAATACAATTTAATAAAGCATAGGATAAAACAACATAAATACAATTTAATGAAACATAGGATAAACAAAATAAATACAATTTAATAAAGCATAGGACAAAACAACATAAATACAATTTAATAAAGCATATGTTAAAACAACATGAATACAATTTAATAAAGCATAAGATAAAACAACATGAATATAATTTAGTAAAGCATAAGATAAAACAACATGAATACAATTTAATAAAGCATAGGTTAAAACAACTTAAATACAATTTAAGAAAGCATAGGATAAAACTACATAAATACATTTTAATAAAGCATAGGATAAAACAACATAAATACAATTTAATAAAGCATAGGTTAAAACAACATAAATACAATTTAATAAAGCATAGGACAAAACAACATAAATACAATTTAATAAAGCATAGGATAAAACAACATAAATACAATTTATAAAGCATAGGATAAAACAACTTAAATACAATTTAATAAAGCATAGGATAAAACAACATAAATACAATTTAATGAAACATAGGATAAACAACATAAATACAATTTAATAAAGCATAGGACAAAACAACATAAATACAATTTAATAAAGCATAGGATAAAACAACATAAATACCATTTAATGAAACATAGGATAAACAAAATAAATACAATTTAATAAAGCATAGGACAAAACAACATAAATACAATTTAATAAAGCATATGTTAAAACAACATGAATACAATTTAATAAAGCATAAGATAAAACAACATGAATATAATTTAGTAAAGCATAAGATAAAACAACATGAATACAATTTAATAAAGCATAGGTTAAAACAACTTAAATACAATTTAAGAAAGCATACAATAAAACTACATAAATACATTTTAATAAAGCATAGGATAAAACAACATAAATACAATTTAATAAAGCATAGGTTAAAACAACATAAATACAATTTAATAAAGCATAGGACAAAACAACATAAATACAATTTAATAAAGCATAGGATAAAACAACATAAATACAATTTATAAAGCATAGGATAAAACAACTTAAATACAAATTAATAAAGCATAGGATAAAACAACATAAATACAATTTAATAAAGCATAGGATAAAACAACATAAATACAATTTAATAAAGCATAGGTTAAAACAACATAAATACAATTTAATAAAGCATAGGATAAAACAACATAAATACAATTTAATAAAGCATAGGATAAAACAACATAAATAAAATTTAATAAAGCATAGGTTAAAACAACATAAATACAATTTAATAAAGCATAGGATAAAACCACAGAAATACAATTTAATAAAGCATAGGATAAAACAACATAAATACAATTTAATAAAGCATAGGACAAAACAACATAAATACAATTTAATAAAGCATAGGATAAAACAACATAAATACAATTTAATGAAACATAGGATAAACAAAATAAATACAATTTAATAAAGCATAGGACAAAACAACATAAATACAATTTAATAAAGCATATGTTAAAACAACATGAATACAATTTAATAAAGCATAAGATAAAACAACATGAATATAATTTAGTAAAGCATAAGATAAAACAACATGAATACAATTTAATAAAGCATAGGTTAAAACAACTTAAATACAATTTAAGAAAGCATAGGATAAAACAACATAAATACCATTTAATGAAACATAGGATAAACAAAATAAATACAATTTAATAAAGCATAGGACAAAACAACATAAATACAATTTAATAAAGCATAGGATAAAACAACATAAATACAATTTAATGAAACATAGGATAAACAAAATAAATACAATTTAATAAAGCATAGGACAAAACAACATAAATACAATTTAATAAAGCATAAGATAAAACAACATGAATATAATTTAGTAAAGCATAAGATAAAACAACATGAATACAATTTAATAAAGCATAGGTTAAAACAACTTAAATACAATTTAAGAAAGCATAGGATAAAACTACATAAATACATTTTAATAAAGCATAGGATAAAACAACATAAATACAATTTAATAAAGCATAGGTTAAAACAACATAAATACAATTTAATAAAGCATAGGACAAAACAACATAAATACAATTTAATAAAGCATAGGATAAAACAACATAAATACAATTTATAAAGCATAGGATAAAACAACTTAAATACAATTTAATAAAGCATAGGATAAAACAACATAAATACAATTTAATGAAACATAGGATAAACAACATAAATACAATTTAATAAAGCATAGGACAAAACAACATAAATACAATTTAATAAAGCATAGGATAAAACAACATAAATACCATTTAATGAAACATAGGATAAACAAAATAAATACAATTTAATAAAGCATAGGATAAAACAAATTAAATACAATTTAATAAAGCATAGGATAAAACAACATGAATTCAATTTAATAAAGCATAGGATAAAACAACATGAATTCAATTTAATAAAGCATAGGATAAAACAACATAAATACAATTTAATAAAGCATAGGATAAAACAACATAAATACAATTTAATAAAGCATAGGATAAAACAACATAAATACAATTTAATAAAGCATAGGATAAAACAACATAAATACAATGTAATAAAGCATAGTTTAAAACAACATAAATACAATTTAATAAAGCATAGGATAAAACCACAGAAATACAATTTAATAAAGCATAGGATAAAACAACATAAATACAATTTAATAAAGCATAGGACAAAACAACATAAATACAATTTAATAAAGCATAGGACAAAACAACATAAATACAATTTAATAAAGCATAAGATAAAACAACATGAATATAATTTAGTAAAGCATAAGATAAAACAACATGAATACAATTTAATAAAGCATAGGTTAAAACAACATAAATACAATTTAAGAAAGCATAGGATAAAACAACATAAATACAATTTAATAAAGCATAGGCTAAAACTACATAAATACAATTTAATAAAGCATAGGATAAAACAAATTAAATACAATTTAATAAAGCATAGGATAAAACAACATAAATTCAATTTAATAAAGCATAGGATAAAACAACATAAATACAATTTAATAAAGCATAGGATAAAACAACATAAATACAATTTAATAAAGCATAAGATAAAACAACATGAATACAATTTAATAAAGCATAGGTTAAAACAACATAAATACAATTTAATAAAGCATAGGATAAAACAACATAAATACAATTTAATAAAGCATAGGATAAAACAACATAAATACAATTTAATGAAACATAGGATAAACAACATAAATACAATTTAATAAAGCATAGGACAAAACAACATAAATACAATTTAATAAAGCATAGGATAAAACAACATAAATACCATTTAATGAAACATAGGATAAACAAAATAAATACAATTTAATAAATCATAGGACAAAACAACATAAATACAATTTAATAAAGCATATGTTAAAACAACATGAATACAATTTAATAAAGCATAAGATAAAACAACATGAATATAATTTAGTAAAGCATAAGATAAAACAACATGAATACAATTTAATAAAGCATAGGTTAAAACAACTTAAATACAATTTAAGAAAGCATAGGATAAAACTACATAAATACATTTTAATAAAGCATAGGATAAAACAACATAAATACAATTTAATAAAGCATAGGTTAAAACAACATAAATACAATTTAATAAAGCATAGGACAAAACAACATAAATACAATTTAATAAAGCATAGGATAAAACAACATAAATACAATTTATAAAGCATAGGATAAAACAACTTAAATACAATTTAATAAAGCATAGGATAAAACAACATAAATACAATTTAATGAAACATAGGATAAACAACATAAATACAATTTAATAAAGCATAGGACAAAACAGCATAAATACAATTTAATAAAGCATAGGATAAAACAACATAAATACCATTTAATGAAACATAGGATAAACAAAATAAATACAATTTAATAAAGGATAGGACAAAACAACATAAATACAATTTAATAAAGCATATGTTAAAACAACATGAATACAATTTAATAAAGCATAAGATAAAACAACATGAATATAATTTAGTAAAGCATAAGATAAAACAACATGAATACAATTTAATAAAGCATAGGTTAAAACAACTTAAATACAATTTAAGAAAGCATAGGATAAAACTACATAAATACATTTTAATAAAGCATAGGATAAAACAACATAAATACAATTTAATAAAGCATAGGTTAAAACAACATAAATACAATTTAATAAAGCATAGGACAAAACAACATAAATACAATTTAATAAAGCATAGGATAAAACAACATAAATACAATTTATAAAGCATAGGATAAAACAACTTAAATACAATTTAATAATGCATAGGATAAAACAACATAAATACAATTTAATGAAACATAGGATAAACAACATAAATACAATTTAATAAAGCATAGGACAAAACAACATAAATACAATTTAATAAAGCATAGGATAAAACAACATAAATACCATTTAATGAAACATAGGATAAACAAAATAAATACAATTTAATAAAGCATAGGACAAAACAACATAAATACAATTTAATAAAGCATATGTTAAAACAACATGAATACAATTTAATAAAGCATAAGATAAAACAACATGAATATAATTTAGTAAAGCATAAGATAAAACAACATGAATACAATTTAATAAAGCATAGGTTAAAACAACTTAAATACAATTTAAGAAAGCATAGGATAAAACTACATAAATACATTTTAATAAAGCATAGGATAAAACAACATAAATACAATTTAATAAAGCATAGGTTAAAACAACATAAATACAATTTAATAAAGCATAGGACAAAACAACATAAATACAATTTAATAAAGCATAGGATAAAACAACATAAATACAATTTATAAAGCATAGGATAAAACAACTTAAATACAATTTAATAAAGCATAGGATGAAACAACATAAATACAATTTAATGAAACATAGGATAAACAACATAAATACAATTTAATAAAGCATAGGACAAAACAACATAAATACAATTTAATAAAGCATAGGATAAAACAACATAAATACCATTTAATGAAACATAGGATAAACAAAATAAATACAATTTAATAAAGCATAGGATAAAACAAATTAAATACAATTTAATAAAGCATAGGATAAAACAACATGAATTCAATTTAATAAAGCATAGGATAAAACAACATGAATTCAATTTAATAAAGCATAGGATAAAACAACATAAATACAATTTAATAAAGCATAGGATAAAACAACATAAATACAATTTAATAAAGCATAGGATAAAACAACATAAATACAATTTAATAAAGCATAGAATAAAACAACATAAATACAATGTAATAAAGCATAGTTTAAAACAACATAAATACAATTTAATAAAGCATAGGATAAAACCACAGAAATACAATTTAATAAAGCATAGGATAAAACAACATAAATACAATTTAATAAAGCATAGGACAAAACAACATAAATACAATTTAATAAAGCATAGGACAAAACAACATAAATACAATTTAATAAAGAATAAGATAAAACAACATGAATATAATTTAGTAAAGCATAAGATAAAACAACATGAATACAATTTAATAAAGCATAGGTTAAAACAACATAAATACAATTTAAGAAAGCATAGGATAAAACAACATAAATACAATTTAATAAAGCATAGGCTAAAACTACATAAATACAATTTAATAAAGCATAGGATAAAACAAATTAAATACAATTTAATAAAGCATAGGATAAAACAACATAAATTCAATTTAATAAAGCATAGGATAAAACAACATAAATACAATTTAATAAAGCATAGGATAAAACAACATGAATATAATTTAGTAAAGCATAAGATAAAACAACATGAATACAATTTAATAAAGCATAGGTTAAAACAACTTAAATACAATTTAAGAAAGCATAGGATAAAACTACATAAATACATTTTAATAAAGCATAGGATAAAACAACATAAATACAATTTAATAAAGCATAGGTTAAAACAACATAAATACAATTTAATAAAGCATAGGACAAAACAACATAAATACAATTTAATAAAGCATAGGATAAAACAACATAAATACAATTTATAAAGCATAGGATAAAACAACTTAAATACAATTTAATAAAGCATAGGATAAAACAACATAAATACAATTTAATGAAACATAGGATAAACAACATAAATACAATTTAATAAAGCATAGGACAAAACAGCATAAATAAAATTTAATAAAGCATAGGATAAAACAACATAAATACCATTTAATGAAACATAGGATAAAAAAAATAAATACAATTTAATAAAGGATAGGACAAAACAACATAAATACAATTTAATAAAGCATATGTTAAAACAACATGAATACAATTTAATAAAGCATAAGATAAAACAACATGAATATAATTTAGTAAAGCATAAGATAAAACAACATGAATACAATTTAATAAAGCATAGGTTAAAACAACTTAAATACAATTTAAGAAAGCATAGGATAAAACTACATAAATACATTTTAATAAAGCATAGGATAAAACAACATAAATACAATTTAATAAAGCATAGGTTAAAACAACATAAATACAATTTAATAAAGCATAGGACAAAACAACATAAATACAATTTAATAAAGCATAGGATAAAACAACATAAATACAATTTATAAAGCATAGGATAAAACAACTTAAATACAATTTAATAATGCATAGGATAAAACAACATAAATACAATTTAATGAAACATAGGATAAACAACATAAATACAATTTAATAAAGCATATGTTAAAACAACATGAATACAATTTAATAAAGCATAAGATAAAACAACATGAATATAATTTAGTAAAGCATAAGATAAAACAACATGAATACAATTTAATAAAGCATAGGTTAAAACAACTTAAATACAATTTAAGAAAGCATAGGATAAAACTACATAAATACAATTTAATAAAGCATAGGTTAAAACAACATAAATACAATTTAATAAAGCATAGGACAAAACAACATAAATACAATTTAATAAAGCATAGGTTAAAACAACTTAAATACAATTTAAGAAAGCATAGGATAAAACTACATAAATACAATTTAATAAAGCATAGTTTAAAACAACATAAATACAATTTAATAAAGCATAGGATAAAACAACATAAATACAATTTAATAAAGCATAGGTTAAAACAACATAAATACAATTTAATAAAGCATAGGACAAAACAACATAAATACAATTTAATAAAGCATAGGATAAAACAACATAAATACAATTTATAAAGCATAGGATAAAACAACTTAAATACAATTTAATAAAGCATAGGATGAAACAACATAAATACAATTTAATGAAACATAGGATAAACAACATAAATACAATTTAATAAAGCATAGGACAAAACAACATAAATACAATTTAATAAAGCATAGGACAAAACAACATAAATACAATTTAATAAAGAATAAGATAAAACAACATGAATATAATTTAGTAAAGCATAAGATAAAACAACATGAATACAATTTAATAAAGCATAGGTTAAAACAACATAAATACAATTTAAGAAAGCATAGGATAAAACAACATAAATACAATTTAATAAAGCATAGGCTAAAACTACATAAATACAATTTAATAAAGCATAGGATAAAACAAATTAAATACAATTTAATAAAGCATAGGATAAAACAACATAAATTCAATTTAATAAAGCATAGGATAAAACAACATAAATACAATTTAATAAAGCATAGGATAAAACAACATAAATACAATTTAATAAAGCATAAGATAAAACAACATGAATACAATTTAATAAAGCATAGGTTAAAACAACATAAATACAATTTAATAAAGCATAGGATAAAACAACATAAATACAATTTAATAAAGCATAGGATAAAACAACATAAATACAATTTAATGAAACATAGGATAAACAACATAAATACAATTTAATAAAGCATAGGACAAAACAACATAAATACAATTTAATAAAGCATAGGATAAAACAACATAAATACCATTTAATGAAACATAGGATAAACAAAATAAATACAATTTAATAAAGCATAGGACAAAACAACATAAATACAATTTAATAAAGCATATGTTAAAACAACATGAATACAATTTAATAAAGCATAAGATAAAACAACATGAATATAATTTAGTAAAGCATAAGATAAAACAACATGAATACAATTTAATAAAGCATAGGTTAAAACAACTTAAATACAATTTAAGAAAGCATAGGATAAAACTACATAAATACATTTTAATAAAGCATAGGATAAAACAACATAAATACAATTTAATAAAGCATAGGTTAAAACAACATAAATACAATTTAATAAAGCATAGGACAAAACAACATAAATACAATTTAATAAAGCATAGGATAAAACAACATAAATACAATTTATAAAGCATAGGATAAAACAACTTAAATACAATTTAATAAAGCATAGGATAAAACAACATAAATACAATTTAATGAAACATAGGATAAACAACATAAATACAATTTAATAAAGCATAGGACAAAACAGCATAAATACAATTTAATAAAGCATAGGATAAAACAACATAAATACCATTTAATGAAACATAGGATAAACAAAATAAATACAATTTAATAAAGGATAGGACAAAAAAACATAAATACAATTTAATAAAGCATATGTTAAAACAACATGAATACAATTTAATAAAGCATAAGATAAAACAACATGAATATAATTTAGTAAAGCATAAGATAAAACAACATGAATACAATTTAATAAAGCATAGGTTAAAACAACTTAAATACAATTTAAGAAAGCATAGGATAAAACTACATAAATACATTTTAATAAAGCATAGGATAAAACAACATAAATACAATTTAATAAAGCATAGGTTAAAACAACATAAATACAATTTAATAAAGCATAGGACAAAACAACATAAATACAATTTAATAAAGCATAGGATAAAACAACATAAATACAATTTATAAAGCATAGGATAAAACAACTTAAATACAATTTAATAATGCATAGGATAAAACAACATAAATACAATTTAATGAAACATAGGATAAACAACATAAATACAATTTAATAAAGCATAGGACAAAACAACATAAATACAATTTAATAAAGCATAGGATAAAACAACATAAATACCATTTAATGAAACATAGGATAAACAAAATAAATACAATTTAATAAAGCATAGGACAAAACAACATAAATACAATTTAATAAAGCATATGTTAAAACAACATGAATACAATTTAATAAAGCATAAGATAAAACAACATGAATATAATTTAGTAAAGCATAAGATAAAACAACATGAATACAATTTAATAAAGCATAGGTTAAAACAACTTAAATACAATTTAAGAAAGCATAGGATAAAACTACATAAATACATTTTAATAAAGCATAGGATAAAACAACATAAATACAATTTAATAAAGCATAGGTTAAAACAACATAAATACAATTTAATAAAGCATAGGACAAAACAACATAAATACAATTTAATAAAGCATAGGATAAAACAACATAAATACAATTTATAAAGCATAGGATAAAACAACTTAAATACAATTTAATAAAGCATAGGACGAAACAACATAAATACAATTTAATGAAACATAGGATAAACAACATAAATACAATTTAATAAAGCATAGGACAAAACAACATAAATACAATTTAATAAAGCATAGGATAAAACAACATAAATACCATTTAATGAAACATAGGATAAACAAAATAAATACAATTTAATAAAGCATAGGATAAAACAAATTAAATACAATTTAATAAAGCATAGGATAAAACAACATGAATTCAATTTAATAAAGCATAGGATAAAACAACATGAATTCAATTTAATAAAGCATAGGATAAAACAACATAAATACAATTTAATAAAGCATAGGATAAAACAACATAAATACAATTTAATAAAGCATAGGATAAAACAACATAAATACAATTTAATAAAGCATAGGATAAAACAACATAAATACAATGTAATAAAGCATAGTTTAAAACAACATAAATACAATTTAATAAAGCATAGGATAAAACCACAGAAATACAATTTAATAAAGCATAGGATAAAACAACATAAATACAATTTAATAAAGCATAGGACAAAACAACATAAATACAATTTAATAAAGCATAGGACAAAACAACATAAATACAATTTAATAAAGAATAAGATAAAACAACATGAATATAATTTAGTAAAGCATAAGATAAAACAACATGAATACAATTTAATAAAGCATAGGTTAAAACAACATAAATACAATTTAAGAAAGCATAGGATAAAACAACATAAATACAATTTAATAAAGCATAGGCTAAAACTACATAAATACAATTTAATAAAGCATAGGATAAAACAAATTAAATACAATTTAATAAAGCATAGGATAAAACAACATAAATTCAATTTAATAAAGCATAGGATAAAACAACATAAATACAATTTAATAAAGCATAGGATAAAACAACATAAATACAATTTAATAAAGCATAAGATAAAACAACATGAATACAATTTAATAAAGCATAGGTTAAAACAACATAAATACAATTTAATAAAGCATAGGATAAAACAACATAAATACAATTTAATAAAGCATAGGATAAAACAACATAAATACAATTTAATGAAACATAGGATAAACAACATAAATACAATTTAATAAAGCATAGGACAAAACAACATAAATACAATTTAATAAAGCATAGGATAAAACAACATAAATACCATTTAATGAAACATAGGATAAACAAAATAAATACAATTTAATAAAGCATAGGACAAAACAACATAAATACAATTTAATAAAGCATATGTTAAAACAACATGAATACAATTTAATAAAGCATAAGATAAAACAACATGAATATAATTTAGTAAAGCATAAGATAAAACAACATGAATACAATTTAATAAAGCATAGGTTAAAACAACTTAAATACAATTTAAGAAAGCATAGGATAAAACTACATAAATACATTTTAATAAAGCATAGGATAAAACAACATAAATACAATTTAATAAAGCATAGGTTAAAACAACATAAATACAATTTAATAAAGCATAGGACAAAACAACATAAATACAATTTAATAAAGCATAGGATAAAACAACATAAATACAATTTATAAAGCATAGGATAAAACAACTTAAATACAATTTAATAAAGCATAGGATAAAACAACATAAATACAATTTAATGAAACATAGGATAAACAACATAAATACAATTTAATAAAGCATAGGACAAAACAGCATAAATACAATTTAATAAAGCATAGGATAAAACAACATAAATACCATTTAATGAAACATAGGATAAACAAAATAAATACAATTTAATAAAGGATAGGACAAAACAACATAAATACAATTTAATAAAGCATATGTTAAAACAACATGAATACAATTTAATAAAGCATAAGATAAAACAACATGAATATAATTTAGTAAAGCATAAGATAAAACAACATGAATACAATTTAATAAAGCATAGGTTAAAACAACTTAAATACAATTTAAGAAAGCATAGGATATAACTACATAAATACATTTTAATAAAGCATAGGATAAAACAACATAAATACAATTTAATAAAGCATAGGTTAAAACAACATAAATACAATTTAATAAAGCATAGGACAAAACAACATAAATACAATTTAATAAAGCATAGGATAAAACAACATAAATACAATTTATAAAGCATAGGATAAAACAACTTAAATACAATTTAATAATGCATAGGATAAAACAACATAAATACAATTTAATGAAACATAGGATAAACAACATAAATACAATTTAATAAAGCATATGTTAAAACAACATGAATACAATTTAATAAAGCATAAGATAAAACAACATGAATATAATTTAGTAAAGCATAAGATAAAACAACATGAATACAATTTAATAAAGCATAGGTTAAAACAACTTAAATACAATTTAAGAAAGCATAGGATAAAACTACATAAATACATTTTAATAAAGCATAGGATAAAACAACATAAATACAATTTAATAAAGCATAGGTTAAAACAACATAAATACAATTTAATAAAGCATAGGACAAAACAACATAAATACAATTTAATAAAGCATAGGATAAAACAACATAAATACAATTTATAAAGCATAGGATAAAACAACTTAAATACAATTTAATAAAGCATAGGATGAAACAACATAAATACAATTTAATGAAACATAGGATAAACAACATAAATACAATTTAATAAAGCATAGGACAAAACAACATAAATACAATTTAATAAAGCATAGGATAAAACAACATAAATACCATTTAATGAAACATAGGATAAACAAAATAAATACAATTTAATAAAGCATAGGATAAAACAAATTAAATACAATTTAATAAAGCATAGGATAAAACAACATGAATTCAATTTAATAAAGCATAGGATAAAACAACATGAATTCAATTTAATAAAGCATAGGATAAAACAACATAAATACAATTTAATAAAGCATAGGATAAAACAACATAAATACAATTTAATAAAGCATAGGATAAAACAACATAAATACAATTTAATAAAGCATAGGATAAAACAACATAAATACAATGTAATAAAGCATAGTTTAAAACAACATAAATACAATTTAATAAAGCATAGGATAAAACCACAGAAATACAATTTAATAAAGCATAGGATAAAACAACATAAATACAATTTAATAAAGCATAGGACAAAACAACATAAATACAATTTAATAAAGCATAGGACAAAACAACATAAATACAATTTAATAAAGAATAAGATAAAACAACATGAATATAATTTAGTAAAGCATAAGATAAAACAACATGAATACAATTTAATAAAGCATAGGTTAAAACAACATAAATACAATTTAAGAAAGCATAGGATAAAACAACATAAATACAATTTAATAAAGCATAGGCTAAAACTACATAAATACAATTTAATAAAGCATAGGATAAAACAAATTAAATACAATTTAATAAAGCATAGGATAAAACAACATAAATTCAATTTAATAAAGCATAGGATAAAACAACATAAATACAATTTAATAAAGCATAGGATAAAACAACATAAATACAATTTAATAAAGCATAAGATAAAACAACATGAATACAATTTAATAAAGCATAGGTTAAAACAACATAAATACAATTTAATAAAGCATAGGATAAAACAACATAAATACAATTTAATAAAGCATAGGATAAAACAACATAAATACAATTTAATGAAACATAGGATAAACAACATAAATACAATTTAATAAAGCATAGGACAAAACAACATAAATACAATTTAATAAAGCATAGGATAAAACAACATAAATACCATTTAATGAAACATAGGATAAACAAAATAAATACAATTTAATAAAGCATAGGACAAAACAACATAAATACAATTTAATAAAGCATATGTTAAAACAACATGAATACAATTTAATAAAGCATAAGATAAAACAACATGAATATAATTTAGTAAAGCATAAGATAAAACAACATAAATACAATTTAATAAAGCATAGGTTAAAACAACTTAAATACAATTTAAGAAAGCATAGGATAAAACTACATAAATACATTTTAATAAAGCATAGGATAAAACAACATAAATACAATTTAATAAAGCATAGGTTAAAACAACATAAATACAATTTAATAAAGCATAGGACAAAACAACATAAATACAATTTAATAAAGCATAGGATAAAACAACATAAATACAATTTATAAAGCATAGGATAAAACAACTTAAATACAATTTAATAAAGCATAGGATAAAACAACATAAATACAATTTAATGAAACATAGGATAAACAACATAAATACAATTTAATAAAGCATAGGACAAAACAGCATAAATACAATTTAATAAAGCATAGGATAAAACAACATAAATACCATTTAATGAAACATAGGATAAACAAAATAAATACAATTTAATAAAGGATAGGACAAAAAAACATAAATACAATTTAATAAAGCATATGTTAAAACAACATGAATACAATTTAATAAAGCATAAGATAAAACAACATGAATATAATTTAGTAAAGCATAAGATAAAACAACATGAATACAATTTAATAAAGCATAGGTTAAAACAACTTAAATACAATTTAAGAAAGCATAGGATAAAACTACATAAATACATTTTAATAAAGCATAGGATAAAACAACATAAATACAATTTAATAAAGCATAGGTTAAAACAACATAAATACAATTTAATAAAGCATAGGACAAAACAACATAAATACAATTTAATAAAGCATAGGATAAAACAACATAAATACAATTTATAAAGCATAGGATAAAACAACTTAAATACAATTTAATAATGCATAGGATAAAACAACATAAATACAATTTAATGAAACATAGGATAAACAACATAAATACAATTTAATAAAGCATAGGACAAAACAACATAAATACAATTTAATAAAGCATAGGATAAAACAACATAAATACCATTTAATGAAACATAGGATAAACAAAATAAATACAATTTAATAAAGCATAGGACAAAACAACATAAATACAATTTAATAAAGCATATGTTAAAACAACATGAATACAATTTAATAAAGCATAAGATAAAACAACATGAATATAATTTAGTAAAGCATAAGATAAAACAACATGAATACAATTTAATAAAGCATAGGTTAAAACAACTTAAATACAATTTAAGAAAGCATAGGATAAAACTACATAAATACATTTTAATAAAGCATAGGATAAAACAACATAAATACAATTTAATAAAGCATAGGTTAAAACAACATAAATACAATTTAATAAAGCATAGGACAAAACAACATAAATACAATTTAATAAAGCATAGGATAAAACAACATAAATACAATTTATAAAGCATAGGATAAAACAACTTAAATACAATTTAATAAAGCATAGGATGAAACAACATAAATACAATTTAATGAAACATAGGATAAACAACATAAATACAATTTAATAAAGCATAGGACAAAACAACATAAATACAATTTAATAAAGCATAGGATAAAACAACATAAATACCATTTAATGAAACATAGGATAAACAAAATAAATACAATTTAATAAAGCATAGGATAAAACAAATTAAATACAATTTAATAAAGCATAGGATAAAACAACATGAATTCAATTTAATAAAGCATAGGATAAAACAACATGAATTCAATTTAATAAAGCATAGGATAAAACAACATAAATACAATTTAATAAAGCATAGGATAAAACAACATAAATACAATTTAATAAAGCATAGGATAAAACAACATAAATACAATTTAATAAAGCATAGGATAAAACAACATAAATACAATGTAATAAAGCATAGTTTAAAACAACATGAATACAATTTAATAAAGCATAGGATAAAACCACAGAAATACAATTTAATAAAGCATAGGATAAAACAACATAAATACAATTTAATAAAGCATAGGACAAAACAACATAAATACAATTTAATAAAGCATAGGACAAAACAACATAAATACAATTTAATAAAGAATAAGATAAAACAACATGAATATAATTTAGTAAAGCATAAGATAAAACAACATGAATACAATTTAATAAAGCATAGGTTAAAACAACATAAATACAATTTAAGAAAGCATAGGATAAAACAACATAAATACAATTTAATAAAGCATAGGCTAAAACTACATAAATACAATTTAATAAAGCATAGGATAAAACAAATTAAATACAATTTAATAAAGCATAGGATAAAACAACATAAATTCAATTTAATAAAGCATAGGATAAAACAACATAAATACAATTTAATAAAGCATAGGATAAAACAACATAAATACAATTTAATAAAGCATAAGATAAAACAACATGAATACAATTTAATAAAGCATAGGTTAAAACAACATAAATACAATTTAATAAAGCATAGGATAAAACAACATAAATACAATTTAATAAAGCATAGGATAAAACAACATAAATACAATTTAATGAAACATAGGATAAACAACATAAATACAATTTAATAAAGCATAGGACAAAACAACATAAATACAATTTAATAAAGCATAGGATAAAACAACATAAATACCATTTAATGAAACATAGGATAAACAAAATAAATACAATTTAATAAAGCATAGGACAAAACAACATAAATACAATTTAATAAAGCATATGTTAAAACAACATGAATACAATTTAATAAAGCATAAGATAAAACAACATGAATATAATTTAGTAAAGCATAAGATAAAACAACATGAATACAATTTAATAAAGCATAGGTTAAAACAACTTAAATACAATTTAAGAAAGCATAGGATAAAACTACATAAATACATTTTAATAAAGCATAGGATAAAACAACATAAATACAATTTAATAAAGCATAGGTTAAAACAACATAATTACAATTTAATAAAGCATAGGACAAAACAACATAAATACAATTTAATAAAGCATAGGATAAAACAACATAAATACAATTTATAAAGCATAGGATAAAACAACTTAAATACAATTTAATAAAGCATAGGATAAAACAACATAAATACAATTTAATGAAACATAGGATAAACAACATAAATACAATTTAATAAAGCATAGGACAAAACAACATAAATACAATTTAATAAAGCATAGGATAAAACAACATAAATACCATTTAATGAAACATAGGATAAACAAAATAAATACAATTTAATAAAGGATAGGACAAAACAACATAAATACAATTTAATAAAGCATATGTTAAAACAACATGAATACAATTTAATAAAGCATAAGATAAAACAACATGAATATAATTTAGTAAAGCATAAGATAAAACAACATGAATACAATTTAATAAAGCATAGGTTAAAACAACATAAATACAATTTAATAAAGCATAGGATAAAACAACATAAATACAATTTAATAAAGCATAGGATAAAACAACATAAATACAATTTAATGAAACATAGGATAAACAACATAAATACAATTTAATAAAGCATAGGACAAAACAACATAAATACAATTTAATAAAGCATAGGATAAAACAACATAAATACCATTTAATGAAACATAGGATAAACAAAATAAATACAATTTAATAAAGCATAGGACAAAACAACATAAATACAATTTAATAAAGCATATGTTAAAACAACATGAATACAATTTAATAAAGCATAAGATAAAACAACATGAATATAATTTAGTAAAGCATAAGATAAAACAACATGAATACAATTTAATAAAGCATAGGTTAAAACAACTTAAATACAATTTAAGAAAGCATAGGATAAAACTACATAAATACATTTTAATAAAGCATAGGATAAAACAACATAAATACAATTTAATAAAGCATAGGTTAAAACAACATAATTACAATTTAATAAAGCATAGGACAAAACAACATAAATACAATTTAATAAAGCATAGGATAAAACAACATAAATACAATTTATAAAGCATAGGATAAAACAACTTAAATACAATTTAATAAAGCATAGGATAAAACAACATAAATACAATTTAATGAAACATAGGATAAACAACATAAATACAATTTAATAAAGCATAGGACAAAACAACATAAATACAATTTAATAAAGCATAGGATAAAACAACATAAATACCATTTAATGAAACATAGGATAAACAAAATAAATACAATTTAATAAAGGATAGGACAAAACAACATAAATACAATTTAATAAAGCATATGTTAAAACAACATGAATACAATTTAATAAAGCATAAGATAAAACAACATGAATATAATTTAGTAAAGCATAAGATAAAACAACATGAATACAATTTAATAAAGCATAGGTTAAAACAACTTAAATACAATTTAAGAAAGCATAGGATAAAACTACATAAATACATTTTAATAAAGCATAGGATAAAACAACATAAATACAATTTAATAAAGCATAGGTTAAAACAACATAAATACAATTTAATAAAGCATAGGACAAAACAACATAAATACAATTTAATAAAGCATAGGATAAAACAACATAAATACAATTTATAAAGCATAGGATAAAACAACTTAAATACAATTTAATAATGCATAGGATAAAACAACATAAATACAATTTAATGAAACATAGGATAAACAACATAAATACAATTTAATAAAGCATAGGACAAAACAACATAAATACAATTTAATAAAGCATAGGATAAAACAACATAAATACCATTTAATGAAACATAGGATAAACAACATAAATACAATTTAATAAAGCATAGGACAAAACAACATAAATACAATTTAATAAAGCATATGTTAAAACAACATGAATACAATTTAATAAAGCATAAGATAAAACAACATGAATATAATTTAGTAAAGCATAAGATAAAACAACATGAATACAATTTAATAAAGCATAGGTTAAAACAACTTAAATACAATTTAAGAAAGCATAGGATAAAACTACATAAATACATTTTAATAAAGCATAGGATAAAACAACATAAATACAATTTAATAAAGCATAGGTTAAAACAACATAAATACAATTTAATAAAGCATAGGACAAAACAACATAAATACAATTTAATAAAGCATAGGATAAAACAACATAAATACAATTTATAAAGCATAGGATAAAACAACTTAAATACAATTTAATAAAGCATAGGATAAAACAACATAAATACAATTTAATAAAGCATAGGATAAAACAACATGAATACAATTTAATAAAGCATAGGTTAAAACAACATAAATACAATTTAATAAAGCATAGGATAAAACAACATAAATACAATTTAATAAAGCATAGGATAAAACAACATAAATAAAATTTAATAAAGCATAGGTTAAAACAACATAAATACAATTTAATAAAGCATAGGATAAAACCACAGAAATACAATTTAATAAAGCATAGGATAAAACAACATAAATACAATTTAATAAAGCATAGGACAAAACAACATAAATACAATTTAATAAAGCATAGGATAAAACAACATAAATACAATTTAATGAAACATAGGATAAACAAAATAAATACAATTTAATAAAGCATAGGACAAAACAACATAAATACAATTTAATAAAGCATATGTTAAAACAACATGAATACAATTTAATAAAGCATAAGATAAAACAACATGAATATAATTTAGTAAAGCATAAGATAAAACAACATGAATACAATTTAATAAAGCATAGGTTAAAACAACTTAAATACAATTTAAGAAAGCATAGGATAAAACTACATGAATACATTTTAATAAAGCATAGGATAAAACAACATAAATACAATTTAATAAAGCATAGGTTAAAACAACATAAATACAATTTAATAAAACATAGGACAAAACAACATAAATACAATTTAATAAAGCATAGGATAAAACAACATAAACACAATTTATAAAGCATAGGATAAAACAACTTAAATACAATTTAATAAAGCATAGGATAAAACAACATAAATACAATTTAATAAAGCATAGGACAAAACAACATAAATACAATTTAATAAAGCATAGGATAAAACAACATAAATACAATTTAATGAAACATAGGATAAACAAAATAAATACAATTTAATAAAGCATAGGACAAAACAACATAAATACAATTTAATAAAGCATATGTTAAAACAACATGAATACAATTTAATAAAGCATAAGATAAAACAACATGAATATAATTTAGTAAAGCATAAGATAAAACAACATGAATACAATTTAATAAAGCATAGGTTAAAACAACTTAAATACAATTTAAGAAAGCATAGGATAAAACTACATAAATGCATTTTAATAAAGCATAGGATAAAACAACATAAATACAATTTAATAAAGCATAGGTTAAAACAACATAAATACAATTTAATAAAGCATAGGACAAAACAACATAAATACAATTTAATAAAGCATAGGATAAAACAACATAAATAAAATTTAATAAAGCATAGGTTAAAACAACATAAATACAATTTAATAAAGCATAGGATAAAACCACAGAAATACAATTTAATAAAGCATAGGATAAAACAACATAAATACAATTTAATAAAGCATAGGACAAAACAACATAAATACAATTTCATAAAGCATAGGATAAAACAACATAAATACAATTTAATGAAACATAGGATAAACAACATAAATACAATTTAATAAAGCATAGGACAAAACAACATAAATACAATTTAATAAAGCATATGTTAAAACAACATAAATACAATTTAATAAAGCATAAGATACAACAACATGAATATAATTTAGTAAAGCATAAGATAAAACAACATGAATACAATTTAATAAAGCATAGGTTAAAACAACATAAATACAATTTAAGAAAGCATAGGATAAAACTACATAAATACATTTTAATAAAGCATAGGATAAAACAACATAAATACAATTTAATAAAGCATAGGATAAAAACAACATAAATAAAATTTAATAAAGCATAGGTTAAAACAACATAAATACAATTTAATAAAGCATAGGTTAAAACAACATAAATACAATTTAATAAAGCATAGGATAAAACAACATAAATACTTTTTAATAAAGCATAGGATAAAACCACATAAATACAATTTAATAAAGCATAGAATAAAACAACATAAATAAAATTTAATAAAGCATAGGTTAAAACAACATAAATACAATTTAATAAAGCGTAGGACAAAACAACATAAATACAATGTAATAAAGCATAGTTTAAAACAACATAAATACAATTTAATAAACCATAGGATAAAACCACATAAATACAATTTAATAAAGCATAGGCTAAAACAGCATAAATACACTTTAATAAAGCATAGGATAAAACAAATTAAATACAATTTAATAAAGCATAGGATAAAACAACATGAATTAAATTTAATAAAGCATAGGATAAAACAACATGAATTCAATTTAATAAAGCATAGGATAAAACAACATAAATACAATTTAATAAAGCATAGGATAAAACAACAAAAATACAATTTAATAAAGCATAGGATAAAACAACATAAATACAATTTAATAAAGCATAGGATAAAACAACATAAATACAATGTAATAAAGCATAGTTTAAAACAACATAAATACAATTTAATAAAGCATAGGATAAAACCACAGAAATACAATTTAATAAAGCATAGGATAAAACAACATAAATACAATTTAATAAAGCATAGGACAAAACAACATAAATACAATTTAATAAAGCATAGGACAAAACAACATAAATACAATTTAATAAAGCATAAGATAAAACAACATGAATATAATTTAGTAAAGCATAAGATAAAACAACATGAATACAATTTAATAAAGCATAGGTTAAAACAACATAAATACAATTTAAGAAAGCATAGGATAAAACAACATAAATACAATTTAATAAAGCATAGGCTAAAACAAATTAAATACAATTTAATAAAGCATAGGATAAAACAAATTAAATACAATTTAATAAAGCATAGGATAAAACACCATAAATTCAATTTAATAAAGCATAGGATAAAACAACATAAATACAATTTAATAAAGCATAGGATAAAACAACATAAATACAATTTAATAAAGCATAAGATAAAACAACATGAATACAATTTAATAAAGCATAGGTTAAAACAACATAAATACAATTTAATAAAGCATAGGATAAAACAACATAAATACAATTTAATAAAGCATAGGATAAAACAACATAAATACAATTTAATGAAACATAGGATAAACAACATAAATACAATTTAATAAAGCATAGGACAAAACAACATAAATACAATTTAATAAAGCATAGGATAAAACAACATAAATACCATTTAATGAAACATAGGATAAACAAAATAAATACAATTTAATAAAGCATAGGACAAAACAACATAAATACAATTTAATAAAGCATATGTTAAAACAACATGAATACAATTTAATAAAGCATAAGATAAAACAACATGAATATAATTTAGTAAAGCATAAGATAAAACAACATGAATACAATTTAATAAAGCATAGGTTAAAACAACTTAAATACAATTTAAGAAAGCATAGGATAAAACTACATAAATACATTTTAATAAAGCATAGGATAAAACAACATAAATACAATTTAATAAAGCATAGGTTAAAACAACATAAATACAATTTAATAAAGCATAGGACAAAACAACATAAATACAATTTAATAAAGCATAGGATAAAACAACATAAATACAATTTATAAAGCATAGGATAAAACAACTTAAATACAATTTAATAAAGCATAGGATAAAACAACATAAATACAATTTAATGAAACATAGGATAAACAACATAAATACAATTTAATAAAGCATAGGACAAAACAACATAAATACAATTTAATAAAGCATAGGATAAAACAACATAAATACCATTTAATGAAACATAGGATAAACAAAATAAATACAATTTAATAAAGCATAGGACAAAACAACATAAATAAAATTTAATAAAGCATATGTTAAAACAACATGAATACAATTTAATAAAGCATAAGATAAAACAACATGAATATAATTTAGTAAAGCATAAGATAAAACAACATGAATACAATTTAATAAAGCATAGGTTAAAACAACTTAAATACAATTTAAGAAAGCATAGGATAAAACTACATAAATACATTTTAATAAAGCATAGGATAAAACAACATAAATACAATTTAATAAAGCATAGGTTAAAACAACATAAATACAATTTAATAAAGCATAGGACAAAACAACATAAATACAATTTAATAAAGCATAGGATAAAACAACATAAATACAATTTATAAAGCATAGGATAAAACAACTTAAATACAATTTAATAAAGCATAGGATAAAACAACATAAATACAATTTAATGAAACATAGCATAAACAACATAAATACAATTTAATAAAGCATAGGACAAAACAACATAAATACAATTTAATAAAGCATAGGATAAAACAACATAAATACCATTTAATGAAACATAGGATAAACAAAATAAATACAATTTAATAAAGCATAGGACAAAACAACATAAATACAATTTAATAAAGCATATGTTAAAACAACATGAATACAATTTAATAAAGCATAAGATAAAACAACATGAATATAATTTAGTAAAGCATAAGATAAAACAACATGAATACAATTTAATAAAGCATAGGTTAAAACAACTTAAATACAATTTAAGAAAGCATAGGATAAAACTACATAAATACATTTTAATAAAGCATAGGATAAAACAACATAAATACAATTTAATAAAGCATAGGTTAAAACAACATAAATACAATTTAATAAAGCATAGGACAAAACAACATAAATACAATTTAATAAAGCATAGGATAAAACAACATAAATACAATTTATAAAGCATAGGATAAAACAACTTAAATACAATTTAATAAAGCATAGGATAAAACAACATAAATACAATTTAATAAAGCATAGGTTAAAACAACATAAATTCAATTTAATAAAGCATAGGATAAAACAACATAAATACAATTTAATAAAGCATAGGATAAAACAACATAAATAAAATTTAATAAAGCATAGGTTAAAACAACATAAATACAATTTAATAAAGCATAGGATAAAACCACAGAAATACAATTTAATAAAGCATAGGATAAAACAACATAAATACAATTTAATAAAGCATAGGATAAAACAACATAAATACAATTTAATGAAACATAGGATAAAACCACAGAAATACAATTTAATAAAGCATAGGATAAAACAACATAAATACAATTTAATAAAGCATAGGACAAAACAACATAAATACAATTTCATAAAGCATAGGATAAAACAACATAAATACAATTTAATGAAACATAGGATAAACAACATAAATACAATTTAATAAAGCATAGGACAAAACAACATAAATACAATTTAATAAAGCATATGTTAAAACAACATAAATACAATTTAATAAAGCATAAGATACAACAACATGAATATAATTTAGTAAAGCATAAGATAAAACAACATGAATACAATTTAATAAAGCATAGGTTAAAACAACATAAATACAATTTAAGAAAGCATAGGATAAAACTACATAAATACATTTTAATAAAGCATAGGATAAAACAACATAAATACAATTTAATAAAGCATAGGATAAAAACAACATAAATAAAATTTAATAAAGCATAGGTTAAAACAACATAAATACAATTTAATAAAGCATAGGTTAAAACAACATAAATACAATTTAATAAAGCATAGGATAAAACAACATAAATACTTTTTAATAAAGCATAGGATAAAACCACATAAATACAATTTAATAAAGCATAGAATAAAACAACATAAATAAAATTTAATAAAGCATAGGTTAAAACAACATAAATACAATTTAATAAAGCGTAGGACAAAACAACATAAATACAATGTAATAAAGCATAGTTTAAAACAACATAAATACAATTTAATAAACCATAGGATAAAACCACATAAATACAATTTAATAAAGCATAGGCTAAAACAGCATAAATACACTTTAATAAAGCATAGGATAAAACAAATTAAATACAATTTAATAAAGCATAGGATAAAACAACATGAATTCAATTTAATAAAGCATAGGATAAAACAACATGAATTCAATTTAATAAAGCATAGGATAAAACAACATAAATACAATTTAATAAAGCATAGGATAAAACAACATAAATACAATTTAATAAAGCATAGGATAAAACAACATAAATACAATTTAATAAAGCATAGGATAAAACAACATAAATACAATGTAATAAAGCATAGTTTTAAACAACATAAATACAATTTAATAAAGCATAGGATAAAACCACAGAAATACAATTTAATAAAGCATAGGATAAAACAACATAAATACAATTTAATAAAGCATAGGACAAAACAACATAAATACAATTTAATAAAGCATAGGACAAAACAACATAAATACAATTTAATAAAGCATAAGATAAAACAACATGAATATAATTTAGTAAAGCATAAGATAAAACAACATGAATACAATTTAATAAAGCATAGGTTAAAACAACATAAATACAATTTAAGAAAGCATAGGATAAAACAACATAAATACAATTTAATAAAGCATAGGCTAAAACAAATTAAATACAATTTAATAAAGCATAGGATAAAACAAATTAAATACAATTTAATAAAGCATAGGATAAAACACCATAAATTCAATTTAATAAAGCATAGGATAAAACAACATAAATACAATTTAATAAAGCATAGGATAAAACAACATAAATACAATTTAATAAAGCATAAGATAAAACAACATGAATACAATTTAATAAAGCATAGGTTAAAACAACATAAATACAATTTAATAAAGCATAGGATAAAACAACATAAATACAATTTAATAAAGCATAGGATAAAACAACATAAATACAATTTAATGAAACATAGGATAAACAACATAAATACAATTTAATAAAGCATAGGACAAAACAACATAAATACAATTTAATAAAGCATAGGACAAAACAACATAAATACAATTTAATAAAGCATAGGATAAAACAACATAAATACAATTTATAAAGCATAGGATAAAACAACTTAAATACAATTTAATAAAGCATAGGATAAAACAACATAAATACAATTTAATGAAACATAGGATAAACAACATAAATACAATTTAATAAAGCATAGGACAAAACAACATAAATACAATTTAATAAAGCATAGGATAAAACAACATAAATACCATTTAATGAAACATAGGATAAACAAAATAAATACAATTTAATAAAGCATAGGACAAAACAACATAAATACAATTTAATAAAGCATATGTTAAAACAACATGAATACAATTTAATAAAGCATAAGATAAAACAACATGAATATAGTTTAGTAAAGCATAAGATAAAACAACATGAATACAATTTAATAAAGCATAGGTTAAAACAACTTAAATACAATTTAAGAAAGCATAGGATAAAACTACATAAATACATTTTAATAAAGCATAGGATAAAACAACATAAATACAATTTAATAAAGCATAGGTTAAAACAACATAAATACAATTTAATAAAGCATAGGACAAAACAACATAAATACAATTTAATAAAGCATAGGATAAAACAACATAAATACAATTTATAAAGCATAGGATAAAACAACTTAAATACAATTTAATAAAGCATAGGATAAAACAACATAAATACAATTTAATGAAACATAGGATAAACAACATAAATACAATTTAATAAAGCATAGGACAAAACAACATAAATACAATTTAATAAAGCATAGGATAAAACAACATAAATACCATTTAATGAAACATAGGATAAACAAAATAAATACAATTTAATAAAGCATAGGACAAAACAACATAAATACAATTTAATAAAGCATATGTTAAAACAACATGAATACAATTTAATAAAGCATAAGATAAAACAACATGAATATAATTTAGTAAAGCATAAGATAAAACAACATGAATACAATTTAATAAAGCATAGGTTAAAACAACTTAAATACAATTTAAGAAAGCATAGGATAAAACTACATAAATACATTTTAATAAAGCATAGGATAAAACAACATAAATACAATTTAATAAAGCATAGGTTAAAACAACATAAATACAATTTAATAAAGCATAGGACAAAACAACATAAATACAATTTAATAAAGCATAGGATAAAACAACATAAATACAATTTATAAAGCATAGGATAAAACAACTTAAATACAATTTAATAAAGCATAGGATAAAACAACATAAATACAATTTAATAAAGCATAGGTTAAAACAACATAAATACAATTTAATAAAGCATAGGATAAAACAACATAAATACAATTTAATAAAGCATAGGATAAAACAACATAAATAAAATTTAATAAAGCATAGGTTAAAACAACATAAATACAATTTAATAAAGCATAGGATAAAACCACAGAAATACAATTTAATAAAGCATAGGATAAAACAACATAAATACAATTTAATAAAGCATAGGACAAAACAACATAAATACAATTTCATAAAGCATAGGATAAAACAACATAAATACAATTTAATGAAACATAGGATAAAACCACATAAATACAATTTAATAAAGCATAGGCTAAAACAGCATAAATACACTTTAATAAAGCATAGAATAAAACAAATTAAATACAATTTAATAAAGCATAGGATAAAACAACATGAATTCAATTTAATAAAGCATAGGATAAAACAACATGAATTCAATTTAATAAAGCATAGGATAAAACAACATAAATACAATTTAATAAAGCATAGGATAAAACAACATAAATACAATTTAATAAAGCATTAGATAAAACAACATGAATACAATTTAATAAAGCATAGGTTAAAACAACATAAATACAATTTAATAAAGCATAGGATAAAACAACATAAATACAATTTAATAAAGCATAGGTTAAAACAACATAAATACAATTTAATAAAGCATAGGATAAAACAACATAAATACAATTTAATAAAGCATAGGATAAAACAACATAAATACAATGTAATAAAGCATAGTTTAAAACAACATAAATACAATTTAATAAAGCATAGGATAAAACCACAGAAATACAATTTAATAAAGCATAGGATAAAACAACATAAATACAATTTAATAAAGCATAGGACAAAACAACATAAATACAATTTAATAAAGCATAGGACAAAACAACATAAATACAATTTAATAAAGCATATGTTAAAACAACATGAATACAATTTAATAAAGCATAAGATAAAACAACATGAATATAATTTAGTAAAGCATAAGATAAAACAACATGAATACAATTTAATAAAGCATAGGTTAAAACAACTTAAATACAATTTAAGAAAGCATAGGATAAAACTACATAAATAAATTTTAATAAAGCATAGGATAAAACAACATAAATACAATTTAATAAAGCATAGGTTAAAACAACATAAATACAATTTAATAAAGCATAGGACAAAACAACATAAATACAATTTAATAAAGCATAGGATAAAACAACATAAATACAATTTATAAAGCATAGGATAAAACAACTTAAATACAATTTAATAAAGCATAGGATAAAACAACATAAATACAATTTAATAAAGCATAGGATAAAACAACATAAATACAATTTAATAAAGCATAGGTTAAAACAACATAAATACAATTTAATAAAGCATAGGATAAAACAACATAAATAAAATTTAATAAAGCATAGGTTAAAACAACATAAATACAATTTAATAAAGCATAGGATAAAACCACAGAAATACAATTTAATAAAGCATAGGATAAAACAACATAAATACAATTTAATAAAGCATAGGACAAAACAACATAAATACAATTTCATAAAGCATAGGATAAAACAACATAAATACAATTTAATGAAACATAGGATAAACAACATAAATACAATTTAATAAAGCATATGTTAAAACAACATAAATACAATTTAATAAAGCATAAGATAAAACAACATGAATATAATTTAGTAAAGCATAAGATAAAACAACATGAATACAATTTAATAAAGCATAGGTTAAAACAACATAAATACAATTTAAGAAAGCATAGGATAAAACTACATAAATACATTTTAATAAAGCATAGGATAAAACAACATAAATACAATTTAATAAAGCATAGGATAAAACAACATAAATACAATTTAATAAAGCATATGTTAAAACAACATAAATACAATTTAATAAAGCATAAGATAAAACAACATGAATATAATTTAGTAAAGCATAAGATAAAACAACATGAATACAATTTAATAAAGCATAGGTTAAAACAACATAAATACAATTTAATAAAGCATAGGATAAAACTACATAAATACATTTTAATAAAGCATAGGATAAAACAGCATAAATACAATTTAATAAAGCATAGGATAAAACAACATAAATACAATTTAATAAAGCATAGGTTAAAACAACATAAGTACAATTTAATAAAGCATAGGACAAAACAACATAAATACAATTTAATAAAGCATAGGATAAAACAACATAAATACAATTTATAAAGCATAGGATAAAACAACTTAAATACAATTTAATAAAGCATAGGATAAAACAACATAAATACAATTTAATAAAGCATAGGATAAAACAACATAAATACAATTTAATAAAGCATAGGTTAAAACAACATAAATACAATTTAATAAAGCATAGGATAAAACAACATAAATACAATTTAATAAAGCATAGGATAAAACAACATAAATAAAATTTAATAAAGCATAGGTTAAAACAACATAAATACAATTTAATAAAGCATAGGATAAAACCACAGAAATACAATTTAATAAAGCATAGGATAAAACAACATAAATACAATTTAATAAAGCATAGGACAAAACAACATAAATACAATTTCATAAAGCATAGGATAAAACAACATAAATACAATTTAATGAAACATAGGATAAACAACATAAATACAATTTAATAAAGCATATGTTAAAACAACATAAATACAATTTAATAAAGCATAAGATAAAACAACATGAATATAATTTAGTAAAGCATAAGATAAAACAACATGAATACAATTTAATAAAGCATAGGTTAAAACAACATAAATACAATTTAAGAAAGCATAGGATAAAACTACATAAATACATTTTAATAAAGCATAGGATAAAACAACATAAATACAATTTAATAAAGCATAGGATAAAACAACATAAATACAATTTAATAAAGCATATGTTAAAACAACATAAATACAATTTAATAAAGCATAAGATAAAACAACATGAATATAATTTAGTAAAGCATAAGATAAAACAACATGAATACAATTTAATAAAGCATAGGTTAAAACAACATAAATACAATTTAAGAAAGCATAGGATAAAACTACATAAATACATTTTAATAAAGCATAGGATAAAACAACATAAATACAATTTAATAAAGCATAGGATAAAACAACATAAATACAATTTAATAAAGCATAGGTTAAAACAACATAAATACAATTTAATAAAGCATAGGACAAAACAACATAAATACAATTTAATAAAGCATAGGATAAAACAACATAAATACAATTTATAAAGCATAGGATAAAACAACTTAAATACAATTTAATAAAGCATAGGATAAAACAACATAAATACAATTTAATAAAGCATAGGATAAAACAACATAAATACAATTTAATAAAGCATAGGTTAAAACAACATAAATACAATTTAATAAAGCATAGGATAAAACAACATAAATACAATTTAATAAAGCATAGGATAAAACAACATGAATAAAATTTAATAAAGCATAGGTTAAAACAACATAAATACAATTTAATAAAGCATAGGATAAAACCACAGAAATACAATTTAATGAAGCATAGGATAAAACAACATAAATACAATTTAATAAAGCATAGGACAAAACAACATAAATACAATTTCATAAAGCATAGGATAAAACAACATAAATACAATTTAATGAAACATAGGATAAACAACATAAATACAATTTATTAAAGCATAGGACAAAACAACATAAATACAATTTAATAAAGCATATGTTAAAACAACATAAATACAATTTAATAAAGCATAAGATAAAACAACATGAATATAATTTAGTAAAGCATAAGATAAAACAACATGAATACAATTTAATAAAGCATAGGTTAAAACAACATAAATACAATTTAAGAAAGCATAGGATAAAACTACATAAATACATTTTAATAAAGCATAGGATAAAACAACATAAATACAATTTAATAAAGCATAGGATAAAAACAACATAAATAAAATTTAATAAAGCATAGGTTAAAACAACATAAATACAATTTAATAAAGCATAGGTTAAAACAACATAAATACAATTTAATAAAGCATAGGATAAAACAACATAAATACTTTTTAATAAAGCATAGGATAAAACCACATAAATACAATTTAATAAAGCATAGAATAAAACAACATAAATAAAATTTAATAAAGCATAGGTTAAAACAACATAAATACAATTTAATAAAGCGTAGGACAAAACAACATAAATACAATATAATAAAGCATAGTTTAAAACAACATAAATACAATTTAATAAAGCATATGTTAAAACAACATGAATACAATTTAATAAAGCATAAGATAAAACAACATGAATATAATTTAGTAAAGCATAAGATAAAACAACATGAATACAATTTAATAAAGCATAGGTTAAAACAACTTAAATACAATTTAAGAAAGCATAGGATAAAACTACATAAATACATTTTAATAAAGCATAGGATAAAACAACATAAATACAATTTAATAAAGCATAGGTTAAAACAACATAAATACAATTTAATAAAGCATAGGACAAAACAACATAAATACAATTTAATAAAGCATAGGATAAAACAACATAAATACAATTTATAAAGCATAGGATAAAACAACTTAAATACAATTTAATAAAGCATAGGATAAAACAACATAAATACAATTTAATAAAGCATAGGTTAAAACAACATAAATACAATTTAATAAAGCATAGGATAAAACAACATAAATACAATTTAATAAAGCATAGGATAAAACAACATAAATAAAATTTAATAAAGCATAGGTTAAAACAACATAAATACAATTTAATAAAGCATAGGATAAAACCACAGAAATACAATTTAATAAAGCATAGGATAAAACAACATAAATACAATTTAATAAAGCATAGGACAAAACAACATAAATACAATTTAATAAAGCATAGGATAAAACCACATAAATACAATTTAATAAAGCATAGGCTAAAACAGCATAAATACACTTTAATAAAGCATAGAATAAAACAAATTAAATACAATTTAATAAAGCATAGGATAAAACAACATGAATTCAATTTAATAAAGCATAGGATAAAACAACATGAATTCAATTTAATAAAGCATAGGATAAAACAACATAAATACAATTTAATAAAGCATAGGATAAAACAACATAAATACAATTTAATAAAGCATTAGATAAAACAACATGAATACAATTTAATAAAGCATAGGTTAAAACAACATAAATACAATTTAATAAAGCATAGGATAAAACAACATAAATACAATTTAATAAAGCATAGGTTAAAACAACATAAATACAATTTAATAAAGCATAGGATAAAACAACATAAATACAATTTAATAAAGCATAGGATAAAACAACATAAATACAATGTAATAAAGCATAGTTTAAAACAACATAAATACAATTTAATAAAGCATAGGATAAAACCACAGAAATACAATTTAATAAAGCATAGGATAAAACAACATAAATACAATTTAATAAAGCATAGGACAAAACAACATAAATACAATTTAATAAAGCATAGGACAAAACAACATAAATACAATTTAATAAAGCATATGTTAAAACAACATGAATACAATTTAATAAAGCATAAGATAAAACAACATGAATATAATTTAGTAAAGCATAAGATAAAACAACATGAATACAATTTAATAAAGCATAGGTTAAAACAACTTAAATACAATTTAAGAAAGCATAGGATAAAACTACATAAATAAATTTTAATAAAGCATAGGATAAAACAACATAAATACAATTTAATAAAGCATAGGTTAAAACAACATAAATACAATTTAATAAAGCATAGGACAAAACAACATAAATACAATTTAATAAAGCATAGGATAAAACAACATAAATACAATTTATAAAGCATAGGATAAAACAACTTAAATACAATTTAATAAAGCATAGGATAAAACAACATAAATACAATTTAATAAAGCATAGGATAAAACAACATAAATACAATTTAATAAAGCATAGGTTAAAACAACATAAATACAATTTAATAAAGCATAGGATAAAACAACATAAATAAAATTTAATAAAGCATAGGTTAAAACAACATAAATACAATTTAATAAAGCATAGGATAAAACCACAGAAATACAATTTAATAAAGCATAGGATAAAACAACATAAATACAATTTAATAAAGCATAGGACAAAACAACATAAATACAATTTCATAAAGCATAGGATAAAACAACATAAATACAATTTAATGAAACATAGGATAAACAACATAAATACAATTTAATAAAGCATATGTTAAAACAACATAAATACAATTTAATAAAGCATAAGATAAAACAACATGAATATAATTTAGTAAAGCATAAGATAAAACAACATGAATACAATTTAATAAAGCATAGGTTAAAACAACATAAATACAATTTAAGAAAGCATAGGATAAAACTACATAAATACATTTTAATAAAGCATAGGATAAAACAACATAAATACAATTTAATAAAGCATAGGATAAAACAACATAAATACAATTTAATAAAGCATATGTTAAAACAACATAAATACAATTTAATAAAGCATAAGATAAAACAACATGAATATAATTTAGTAAAGCATAAGATAAAACAACATGAATACAATTTAATAAAGCATAGGTTAAAACAACATAAATACAATTTAATAAAGCATAGGATAAAACTACATAAATACATTTTAATAAAGCATAGGATAAAACAGCATAAATACAATTTAATAAAGCATAGGATAAAACAACATAAATACAATTTAATAAAGCATAGGTTAAAACAACATAAGTACAATTTAATAAAGCATAGGACAAAACAACATAAATACAATTTAATAAAGCATAGGATAAAACAACATAAATACAATTTATAAAGCATAGGATAAAACAACTTAAATACAATTTAATAAAGCATAGGATAAAACAACATAAATACAATTTAATAAAGCATAGGATAAAACAACATAAATACAATTTAATAAAGCATAGGTTAAAACAACATAAATACAATTTAATAAAGCATAGGATAAAACAACATAAATACAATTTAATAAAGCATAGGATAAAACAACATAAATAAAATTTAATAAAGCATAGGTTAAAACAACATAAATACAATTTAATAAAGCATAGGATAAAACCACAGAAATACAATTTAATAAAGCATAGGATAAAACAACATAAATACAATTTAATAAAGCATAGGACAAAACAACATAAATACAATTTCATAAAGCATAGGATAAAACAACATAAATACAATTTAATGAAACATAGGATAAACAACATAAATACAATTTAATAAAGCATATGTTAAAACAACATAAATACAATTTAATAAAGCATAAGATAAAACAACATGAATATAATTTAGTAAAGCATAAGATAAAACAACATGAATACAATTTAATAAAGCATAGGTTAAAACAACATAAATACAATTTAAGAAAGCATAGGATAAAACTACATAAATACATTTTAATAAAGCATAGGATAAAACAACATAAATACAATTTAATAAAGCATAGGATAAAACAACATAAATACAATTTAATAAAGCATATGTTAAAACAACATAAATACAATTTAATAAAGCATAAGATAAAACAACATGAATATAATTTAGTAAAGCATAAGATAAAACAACATGAATACAATTTAATAAAGCATAGGTGAAAACAACATAAATACAATTTAAGAAAGCATAGGATAAAACTACATAAATACATTTTAATAAAGCATAGGATAAAACAACATAAATACAATTTAATAAAGCATAGGATAAAACAACATAAATACAATTTAATAAAGCATAGGTTAAAACAACATAAATACAATTTAATAAAGCATAGGACAAAACAACATAAATACAATTTAATAAAGCATAGGATAAAACAACATAAATACAATTTATAAAGCATAGGATAAAACAACTTAAATACAATTTAATAAAGCATAGGATAAAACAACATAAATACAATTTAATAAAGCATAGGATAAAACAACATAAATACAATTTAATAAAGCATAGGTTAAAACAACATAAATACAATTTAATAAAGCATAGGATAAAACAACATAAATACAATTTAATAAAGCATAGGATAAAACAACATGAATAAAATTTAATAAAGCATAGGTTAAAACAACATAAATACAATTTAATAAAGCATAGGATAAAACCACAGAAATACAATTTAATGAAGCATAGGATAAAACAACATAAATACAATTTAATAAAGCATAGGACAAAACAACATAAATACAATTTCATAAAGCATAGGATAAAACAACATAAATACAATTTAATGAAACATAGGATAAACAACATAAATACAATTTAATAAAGCATAGGACAAAACAACATAAATACAATTTAATAAAGCATATGTTAAAACAACATAAATACAATTTAATAAAGCATAAGATAAAACAACATGAATATAATTTAGTAAAGCATAAGATAAAACAACATGAATACAATTTAATAAAGCATAGGTTAAAACAACATAAATACAATTTAAGAAAGCATAGGATAAAACTACATAAATACATTTTAATAAAGCATAGGATAAAACAACATAAATACAATTTAATAAAGCATAGGATAAAAACAACATAAATAAAATTTAATAAAGCATAGGTTAAAACAACATAAATACAATTTAATAAAGCATAGGTTAAAACAACATAAATACAATTTAATAAAGCATAGGATAAAACAACATAAATACTTTTTAATAAAGCATAGGATAAAACCACATAAATACAATTTAATAAAGCATAGAATAAAACAACATAAATAAAATTTAATAAAGCATAGGTTAAAACAACATAAATACAATTTAATAAAGCGTAGGACAAAACAACATAAATACAATATAATAAAGCATAGTTTAAAACAACATAAATACAATTTAATAAAGCATATGTTAAAACAACATGAATACAATTTAATAAAGCATAAGATAAAACAACATGAATATAATTTAGTAAAGCATAAGATAAAACAACATGAATACAATTTAATAAAGCATAGGTTAAAACAACTTAAATACAATTTAAGAAAGCATAGGATAAAACTACATAAATACATTTTAATAAAGCATAGGATAAAACAACATAAATACAATTTAATAAAGCATAGGTTAAAACAACATAAATACAATTTAATAAAGCATAGGACAAAACAACATAAATACAATTTAATAAAGCATAGGATAAAACAACATAAATACAATTTATAAAGCATAGGATAAAACAACTTAAATACAATTTAATAAAGCATAGGATAAAACAACATAAATACAATTTAATAAAGCATAGGTTAAAACAACATAAATACAATTTAATAAAGCATAGGATAAAACAACATAAATACAATTTAATAAAGCATAGGATAAAACAACATAAATAAAATTTAATAAAGCATAGGTTAAAACAACATAAATACAATTTAATAAAGCATAGGATAAAACCACAGAAATACAATTTAATAAAGCATAGGATAAAACAACATAAATACAATTTAATAAAGCATAGGACAAAACAACATAAATACAATTTCATAAAGCATAGGATAAAACAACATAAATACAATTTAATGAAACATAGGATAAAACCACATAAATACAATTTAATAAAGCATAGGCTAAAACAGCATAAATACACTTTAATAAAGCATAGAATAAAACAAATTAAATACAATTTAATAAAGCATAGGATAAAACAACATGAATTCAATTTAATAAAGCATAGGATAAAACAACATGAATTCAATTTAATAAAGCATAGGATAAAACAACATAAATACAATTTAATAAAGCATAGGATAAAACAACATAAATACAATTTAATAAAGCATTAGATAAAACAACATGAATACAATTTAATAAAGCATAGGTTAAAACAACATAAATACAATTTAATAAAGCATAGGATAAAACAACATAAATACAATTTAATAAAGCATAGGTTAAAACAACATAAATACAATTTAATAAAGCATAGGATAAAACAACATAAATACAATTTAATAAAGCATAGGATAAAACAACATAAATACAATTTAATAAAGCATATGTTAAAACAACATGAATACAATTTAATAAAGCATAAGATAAAACAACATGAATATAATTTAGTAAAGCATAAGATAAAACAACATGAATACAATTTAATAAAGCATAGGTTAAAACAACTTAAATACAATTTAAGAAAGCATAGGATAAAACTACATAAATGCATTTTAATAAAGCATAGGATAAAACAACATAAATACAATTTAATAAAGCATAGGTTAAAACAACATAAATACAATTTAATAAAGCATAGGACAAAACAACATAAATACAATTTAATAAAGCATAGGATAAAACAACATAAATAAAATTTAATAAAGCATAGGTTAAAACAACATAAATACAATTTAATAAAGCATAGGATAAAACCACAGAAATACAATTTAATAAAGCATAGGATAAAACAACATAAATACAATTTAATAAAGCATAGGACAAAACAACATAAATACAATTTCATAAAGCATAGGATAAAACAACATAAATACAATTTAATGAAACATAGGATAAACAACATAAATACAATTTAATAAAGCATAGGACAAAACAACATAAATACAATTTAATAAAGCATATGTTAAAACAACATAAATACAATTTAATAAAGCATAAGATACAACAACATGAATATAATTTAGTAAAGCATAAGATAAAACAACATGAATACAATTTAATAAAGCATAGGTTAAAACAACATAAATACAATTTAAGAAAGCATAGGATAAAACTACATAAATACATTTTAATAAAGCATAGGATAAAACAACATAAATACAATTTAATAAAGCATAGGATAAAAACAACATAAATAAAATTTAATAAAGCATAGGTTAAAACAACATAAATACAATTTAATAAAGCATAGGTTAAAACAACATAAATACAATTTAATAAAGCATAGGATAAAACAACATAAATACTTTTTAATAAAGCATAGGATAAAACCACATAAATACAATTTAATAAAGCATAGAATAAAACAACATAAATAAAATTTAATAAAGCATAGGTTAAAACAACATAAATACAATTTAATAAAGCGTAGGACAAAACAACATAAATACAATGTAATAAAGCATAGTTTAAAACAACATAAATACAATTTAATAAACCATAGGATAAAACCACATAAATACAATTTAATAAAGCATAGGCTAAAACAGCATAAATACACTTTAATAAAGCATAGGATAAAACAAATTAAATACAATTTAATAAAGCATAGGATAAAACAACATGAATTCAATTTAATAAAGCATAGGATAAAACAACATGAATTCAATTTAATAAAGCATAGGATAAAACAACATAAATACAATTTAATAAAGCATAGGATAAAACAACAAAAATACAATTTAATAAAGCATAGGATAAAACAACATAAATACAATTTAATAAAGCATAGGATAAAACAACATAAATACAATGTAATAAAGCATAGTTTAAAACAACATAAATACAATTTAATAAAGCATAGGATAAAACCACAGAAATACAATTTAATAAAGCATAGGATAAAACAACATAAATACAATTTAATAAAGCATAGGACAAAACAACATAAATACAATTTAATAAAGCATAGGACAAAACAACATAAATACAATTTAATAAAGCATAAGATAAAACAACATGAATATAATTTAGTAAAGCATAAGATAAAACAACATGAATACAATTTAATAAAGCATAGGTTAAAACAACATAAATACAATTTAAGAAAGCATAGCATAAAACAACATAAATACAATTTAATAAAGCATAGGCTAAAACAAATTAAATACAATTTAATAAAGCATAGGATAAAACAAATTAAATACAATTTAATAAAGCATAGGATAAAACACCATAAATTCAATTTAATAAAGCATAGGATAAAACAACATAAATACAATTTAATAAAGCATAGGATAAAACAACATAAATACAATTTAATAAAGCATAAGATAAAACAACATGAATACAATTTAATAAAGCATAGGTTAAAACAACATAAATACAATTTAATAAAGCATAGGATAAAACAACATAAATACAATTTAATAAAGCATAGGATAAAACAACATAAATACAATTTAATGAAACATAGGATAAACAACATAAATACAATTTAATAAAGCATAGGACAAAACAACATAAATACAATTTAATAAAGCATAGGATAAAACAACATAAATACCATTTAATGAAACATAGGATAAACAAAATAAATACAATTTAATAAAGCATAGGACAAAACAACATAAATACAATTTAATAAAGCATATATTAAAACAACATGAATACAATTTAATAAAGCATAAGATAAAACAACATGAATATAATTTAGTAAAGCATAAGATAAAACAACATGAATACAATTTAATAAAGCATAGGTTAAAACAACTTAAATACAATTTAAGAAAGCATAGGATAAAACTACATAAATACATTTTAATAAAGCATAGGATAAAACAACATAAATACAATTTAATAAAGCATAGGTTAAAACAACATAAATACAATTTAATAAAGCATAGGACAAAACAACATAAATACAATTTAATAAAGCATAGGATAAAACAACATAAATACAATTTATAAAGCATAGGATAAAACAACTTAAATACAATTTAATAAAGCATAGGATAAAACAACATAAATACAATTTAATGAAACATAGGATAAACAACATAAATACAATTTAATAAAGCATAGGACAAAACAACATAAATACAATTTAATAAAGCATAGGATAAAACAACATAAATACCATTTAATGAAACATAGGATAAACAAAATAAATACAATTTAATAAAGCATAGGACAAAACAACATAAATACAATTTAATAAAGCATATGTTAAAACAACATGAATACAATTTAATAAAGCATAAGATAAAACAACATGAATATAATTTAGTAAAGCATAAGATAAAACAACATGAATACAATTTAATAAAGCATAGGTTAAAACAACTTAAATACAATTTAAGAAAGCATAGGATAAAACTACATAAATACATTTTAATAAAGCATAGGATAAAACAACATAAATACAATTTAATAAAGCATAGGTTAAAACAACATAAATACAATTTAATAAAGCATAGGACAAAACAACATAAATACAATTTAATAAAGCATAGGATAAAACAACATAAATACAATTTATAAAGCATAGGATAAAACAACTTAAATACAATTTAATAAAGCATAGGATAAAACAACATAAATACAATTTAATGAAACATAGCATAAACAACATAAATACAATTTAATAAAGCATAGGACAAAACAACATAAATACAATTTAATAAAGCATAGGATAAAACAACATAAATACCATTTAATGAAACATAGGATAAACAAAATAAATACAATTTAATAAAGCATAGGACAAAACAACATAAATACAATTTAATAAAGCATATGTTAAAACAACATGAATACAATTTAATAAAGCATAAGATAAAACAACATGAATATAATTTAGTAAAGCATAAGATAAAACAACATGAATACAATTTAATAAAGCATAGGTTAAAACAACTTAAATACAATTTAAGAAAGCATAGGATAAAACTACATAAATACATTTTAATAAAGCATAGGATAAAACAACATAAATACAATTTAATAAAGCATAGGTTAAAACAACATAAATACAATTTAATAAAGCATAGGACAAAACAACATAAATACAATTTAATAAAGCATAGGATAAAACAACATAAATACAATTTATAAAGCATAGGATAAAACAACTTAAATACAATTTAATAAAGCATAGGATAAAACAACATAAATACAATTTAATAAAGCATAGGTTAAAACAACATAAATACAATTTAATAAAGCATAGGATAAAACAACATAAATACAATTTAATAAAGCATAGGATAAAACAACATAAATAAAATTTAATAAAGCATAGGTTAAAACAACATAAATACAATTTAATAAAGCATAGGATAAAACCACAGAAATACAATTTAATAAAGCATAGGATAAAACAACATAAATACAATTTAATAAAGCATAGGATAAAACAACATAAATACAATTTAATGAAACATAGGATAAAACCACAGAAATACAATTTAATAAAGCATAGGATAAAACAACATAAATACAATTTAATAAAGCATAGGACAAAACAACATAAATACAATTTCATAAAGCATAGGATAAAACAACATAAATACAATTTAATGAAACATAGGATAAACAACATAAATACAATTTAATAAAGCATAGGACAAAACAACATAAATACAATTTAATAAAGCATATGTTAAAACAACATAAATACAATTTAATAAAGCATAAGATACAACAACATGAATATAATTTAGTAAAGCATAAGATAAAACAACATGAATACAATTTAATAAAGCATAGGTTAAAACAACATAAATACAATTTAAGAAAGCATAGGATAAAACTACATAAATACATTTTAATAAAGCATAGGATAAAACAACATAAATACAATTTAATAAAGCATAGGATAAAAACAACATAAATAAAATTTAATAAAGCATAGGTTAAAACAACATAAATACAATTTAATAAAGCATAGGTTAAAACAACATAAATACAATTTAATAAAGCATAGGATAAAACAACATAAATACTTTTTAATAAAGCATAGGATAAAACCACATAAATACAATTTAATAAAGCATAGAATAAAACAACATAAATAAAATTTAATAAAGCATAGGTTAAAACAACATAAATACAATTTAATAAAGCGTAGGACAAAACAACATAAATACAATGTAATAAAGCATAGTTTAAAACAACATAAATACAATTTAATAAACCATAGGATAAAACCACATAAATACAATTTAATAAAGCATAGGCTAAAACAGCATAAATACACTTTAATAAAGCATAGGATAAAACAAATTAAATACAATTTAATAAAGCATAGGATAAAACAACATGAATTCAATTTAATAAAGCATAGGATAAAACAACATGAATTCAATTTAATAAAGCATAGGATAAAACAACATAAATACAATTTAATAAAGCATAGGATAAAACAACATAAATACAATTTAATAAAGCATAGGATAAAACAACATAAATACAATTTAATAAAGCATAGGATAAAACAACATAAATACAATGTAATAAAGCATAGTTTAAAACAACATAAATACAATTTAATAAAGCATAGGATAAAACCACAGAAATACAATTTAATAAAGCATAGGATAAAACAACATAAATACAATTTAATAAAGCATAGGACAAAACAACATAAATACAATTTAATAAAGCATAGGACAAAACAACATAAATACAATTTAATAAAGCATAGGATAAAACAACATAAATACCATTTAATGAAACATAGGATAAACAAAATAAATACAATTTAATAAAGCATAGGACAAAACAACATAAATACAATTTAATAAAGCATATGTTAAAACAACATGAATACAATTTAATAAAGCATAAGATAAAACAACATGAATATAATTTAGTAAAGCATAAGATAAAACAACATGAATACAATTTAATAAAGCATAGGTTAAAACAACTTAAATACAATTTAAGAAAGCATAGGATAAAACTACATAAATACATTTTAATAAAGCATAGGATAAAACAACATAAATACAATTTAATAAAGCATAGGTTAAAACAACATAAATACAATTTAATAAAGCATAGGACAAAACAACATAAATACAATTTAATAAAGCATAGGATAAAACAACATAAATACAATTTATAAAGCATAGGATAAAACAACTTAAATACAATTTAATAAAGCATAGGATAAAACAACATAAATACAATTTAATGAAACATAGCATAAACAACATAAATACAATTTAATAAAGCATAGGACAAAACAACATAAATACAATTTAATAAAGCATAGGATAAAACAACATAAATACCATTTAATGAAACATAGGATAAACAAAATAAATACAATTTAATAAAGCATAGGACAAAACAACATAAATACAATTTAATAAAGCATATGTTAAAACAACATGAATACAATTTAATAAAGCATAAGATAAAACAACATGAATATAATTTAGTAAAGCATAAGATAAAACAACATGAATACAATTTAATAAAGCATAGGTTAAAACAACTTAAATACAATTTAAGAAAGCATAGGATAAAACTACATAAATACATTTTAATAAAGCATAGGATAAAACAACATAAATACAATTTAATAAAGCATAGGTTAAAACAACATAAATACAATTTAATAAAGCATAGGACAAAACAACATAAATACAATTTAATAAAGCATAGGATAAAACAACATAAATACAATTTATAAAGCATAGGATAAAACAACTTAAATACAATTTAATAAAGCATAGGATAAAACAACATAAATACAATTTAATAAAGCATAGGTTAAAACAACATAAATACAATTTAATAAAGCATAGGATAAAACAACATAAATACAATTTAATAAAGCATAGGATAAAACAACATAAATAAAATTTAATAAAGCATAGGTTAAAACAACATAAATACAATTTAATAAAGCATAGGATAAAACCACAGAAATACAATTTAATAAAGCATAGGATAAAACAACATAAATACAATTTAATAAAGCATAGGATAAAACAACATAAATACAATTTAATGAAACATAGGATAAAACCACAGAAATACAATTTAATAAAGCATAGGATAAAACAACATAAATACAATTTAATAAAGCATAGGACAAAACAACATAAATACAATTTCATAAAGCATAGGATAAAACAACATAAATACAATTTAATGAAACATAGGATAAACAACATAAATACAATTTAATAAAGCATAGGACAAAACAACATAAATACAATTTAATAAAGCATATGTTAAAACAACATAAATACAATTTAATAAAGCATAAGATACAACAACATGAATATAATTTAGTAAAGCATAAGATAAAACAACATGAATACAATTTAATAAAGCATAGGTTAAAACAACATAAATACAATTTAAGAAAGCATAGGATAAAACTACATAAATACATTTTAATAAAGCATAGGATAAAACAACATAAATACAATTTAATAAAGCATAGGATAAAAACAACATAAATAAAATTTAATAAAGCATAGGTTAAAACAACATAAATACAATTTAATAAAGCATAGGTTAAAACAACATAAATACAATTTAATAAAGCATAGGATAAAACAACATAAATACTTTTTAATAAAGCATAGGATAAAACCACATAAATACAATTTAATAAAGCATAGAATAAAACAACATAAATAAAATTTAATAAAGCATAGGTTAAAACAACATAAATACAATTTAATAAAGCGTAGGACAAAACAACATAAATACAATGTAATAAAGCATAGTTTAAAACAACATAAATACAATTTAATAAACCATAGGATAAAACCACATAAATACAATTTAATAAAGCATAGGCTAAAACAGCATAAATACACTTTAATAAAGCATAGGATAAAACAAATTAAATACAATTTAATAAAGCATAGGATAAAACAACATGAATTCAATTTAATAAAGCATAGGATAAAACAACATGAATTCAATTTAATAAAGCATAGGATAAAACAACATAAATACAATTTAATAAAGCATAGGATAAAACAACATAAATACAATTTAATAAAGCATAGGATAAAACAACATAAATACAATTTAATAAAGCATAGGATAAAACAACATAAATACAATGTAATAAAGCATAGTTTAAAACAACATAAATACAATTTAATAAAGCATAGGATAAAACCACAGAAATACAATTTAATAAAGCATAGGATAAAACAACATAAATACAATTTAATAAAGCATAGGACAAAACAACATAAATACAATTTAATAAAGCATAGGACAAAACAACATAAATACAATTTAATAAAGCATAAGATAAAACAACATGAATATAATTTAGTAAAGCATAAGATAAAACAACATGAATACAATTTAATAAAGCATAGGTTAAAACAACATAAATACAATTTAAGAAAGCATAGGATAAAACAACATAAATACAATTTAATAAAGCATAGGCTAAAACAAATTAAATACAATTTAATAAAGCATAGGATAAAACAAATTAAATACAATTTAATAAAGCATAGGATAAAACACCATAAATTCAATTTAATAAAGCATAGGATAAAACAACATAAATACAATTTAATAAAGCATAGGATAAAACAACATAAATACAATTTAATAAAGCATAAGATAAAACAACATGAATACAATTTAATAAAGCATAGGTTAAAACAACATAAATACAATTTAATAAAGCATAGGATAAAACAACATAAATACAATTTAATAAAGCATAGGATAAAACAACATAAATACAATTTAATGAAACATAGGATAAACAACATAAATACAATTTAATAAAGCATAGGACAAAACAACATAAATACAATTTAATAAAGCATAGGACAAAACAACATAAATACAATTTAATAAAGCATAGGATAAAACAACATAAATACAATTTATAAAGCATAGGATAAAACAACTTAAATACAATTTAATAAAGCATAGGATAAAACAACATAAATACAGTTTAATGAAACATAGGATAAACAACATAAATACAATTTAATAAAGCATAGGACAAAACAACATAAATACAATTTAATAAAGCATAGGATAAAACAACATAAATACCATTTAATGAAACATAGGATAAACAAAATAAATACAATTTAATAAAGCATAGGACAAAACAACATAAATACAATTTAATAAAGCATATGTTAAAACAACATGAATACAATTTAATAAAGCATAAGATAAAACAACATGAATATAGTTTAGTAAAGCATAAGATAAAACAACATGAATACAATTTAATAAAGCATAGGTTAAAACAACTTAAATACAATTTAAGAAAGCATAGGATAAAACTACATAAATACATTTTAATAAAGCATAGGATAAAACAACATAAATACAATTTAATAAAGCATAGGTTAAAACAACATAAATACAATTTAATAAAGCATAGGAAAAAACAACATAAATACAATTTAATAAAGCATAGGATAAAACAACATAAATACAATTTATAAAGCATAGGATAAAACAACTTAAATACAATTTAATAAAGCATAGGATAAAACAACATAAATACAATTTAATGAAACATAGGATAAACAACATAAATACAATTTAATAAAGCATAGGACAAAACAACATAAATACAATTTAATAAAGCATAGGATAAAACAACATAAATACCATTTAATGAAACATAGGATAAACAAAATAAATACAATTTAATAAAGCATAGGACAAAACAACATAAATACAATTTAATAAAGCATATGTTAAAACAACATGAATACAATTTAATAAAGCATAAGATAAAACAACATGAATATAATTTAGTAAAGCATAAGATAAAACAACATGAATACAATTTAATAAAGCATAGGTTAAAACAACTTAAATACAATTTAAGAAAGCATAGGATAAAACTACATAAATACATTTTAATAAAGCATAGGATAAAACAACATAAATACAATTTAATAAAGCATAGGTTAAAACAACATAAATACAATTTAATAAAGCATAGGACAAAACAACATAAATACAATTTAATAAAGCATAGGATAAAACAACATAAATACAATTTATAAAGCATAGGATAAAACAACTTAAATACAATTTAATAAAGCATAGGATAAAACAACATAAATACAATTTAATAAAGCATAGGTTAAAACAACATAAATACAATTTAATAAAGCATAGGATAAAACAACATAAATACAATTTAATAAAGCATAGGATAAAACAACATAAATAAAATTTAATAAAGCATAGGTTAAAACAACATAAATACAATTTAATAAAGCATAGGATAAAACCACAGAAATACAATTTAATAAAGCATAGGATAAAACAACATAAATACAATTTAATAAAGCATAGGACAAAACAACATAAATACAATTTCATAAAGCATAGGATAAAACAACATAAATACAATTTAATGAAACATAGGATAAAACCACATAAATACAATTTAATAAAGCATAGGCTAAAACAGCATAAATACACTTTAATAAAGCATAGAATAAAACAAATTAAATACAATTTAATAAAGCATAGGATAAAACAACATGAATTCAATTTAATAAAGCATAGGATAAAACAACATGAATTCAATTTAATAAAGCATAGGATAAAACAACATAAATACAATTTAATAAAGCATAGGATAAAACAACATAAATACAATTTAATAAAGCATTAGATAAAACAACATGAATACAATTTAATAAAGCATAGGTTAAAACAACATAAATACAATTTAATAAAGCATAGGATAAAACAACATAAATACAATTTAATAAAGCATAGGTTAAAACAACATAAATACAATTTAATAAAGCATAGGATAAAACAACATAAATACAATTTAATAAAGCATAGGATAAAACAACATAAATACAATGTAATAAAGCATAGTTTAAAACAACATAAATACAATTTAATAAAGCATAGGATAAAACCACAGAAATACAATTTAATAAAGCATAGGATAAAACAACATAAATACAATTTAATAAAGCATAGGACAAAACAACATAAATACAATTTAATAAAGCATAGGACAAAACAACATAAATACAATTTAATAAAGCATATGTTAAAACAACATGAATACAATTTAATAAAGCATAAGATAAAACAACATGAATATAATTTAGTAAAGCATAAGATAAAACAACATGAATACAATTTAATAAAGCATAGGTTAAAACAACTTAAATACAATTTAAGAAAGCATAGGATAAAACTACATAAATAAATTTTAATAAAGCATAGGATAAAACAACATAAATACAATTTAATAAAGCATAGGTTAAAACAACATAAATACAATTTAATAAAGCATAGGACAAAACAACATAAATACAATTTAATAAAGCATAGGATAAAACAACATAAATACAATTTATAAAGCATAGGATAAAACAACTTAAATACAATTTAATAAAGCATAGGATAAAACAACATAAATACAATTTAATAAAGCATAGGATAAAACAACATAAATACAATTTAATAAAGCATAGGTTAAAACAACATAAATACAATTTAATAAAGCATAGGATAAAACAACATAAATACAATTTAATAAAGCATAGGATAAAACAACATAAATAAAATTTAATAAAGCATAGGTTAAAACAACATAAATACAATTTAATAAAGCATAGGATAAAACCACAGAAATACAATTTAATAAAGCATAGGATAAAACAACATAAATACAATTTAATAAAGCATATGTTAAAACAACATAAATACAATTTAATAAAGCATAAGATAAAACAACATGAATATAATTTAGTAAAGCATAAGATAAAACAACATGAATACAATTTAATAAAGCATAGGTTAAAACAACATAAATACAATTTAATAAAGCATAGGATAAAACTACATAAATACATTTTAATAAAGCATAGGATAAAACAGCATAAATACAATTTAATAAAGCATAGGATAAAACAACATAAATACAATTTAATAAAGCATAGGTTAAAACAACATAAGTACAATTTAATAAAGCATAGGACAAAACAACATAAATACAATTTAATAAAGCATAGGATAAAACAACATAAATACAATTTATAAAGCATAGGATAAAACAACTTAAATACAATTTAATAAAGCATAGGATAAAACAACATAAATACAATTTAATAAAGCATAGGATAAAACAACATAAATACAATTTAATAAAGCATAGGTTAAAACAACATAAATACAATTTAATAAAGCATAGGATAAAACAACATAAATACAATTTAATAAAGCATAGGATAAAACAACATAAATAAAATTTAATAAAGCATAGGTTAAAACAACATAAATACAATTTAATAAAGCATAGGATAAAACCACAGAAATACAATTTAATAAAGCATAGGATAAAACAACATAAATACAATTTAATAAAGCATAGGACAAAACAACATAAATACAATTTCATAAAGCATAGGATAAAACAACATAAATACAATTTAATGAAACATAGGATAAACAACATAAATACAATTTAATAAAGCATATGTTAAAACAACATAAATACAATTTAATAAAGCATAAGATAAAACAACATGAATATAATTTAGTAAAGCATAAGATAAAACAACATGAATACAATTTAATAAAGCATAGGTTAAAACAACATAAATACAATTTAAGAAAGCATAGGATAAAACTACATAAATACATTTTAATAAAGCATAGGATAAAACAACATAAATACAATTTAATAAAGCATAGGATAAAACAACATAAATACAATTTAATAAAGCATATGTTAAAACAACATAAATACAATTTAATAAAGCATAAGATAAAACAACATGAATATAATTTAGTAAAGCATAAGATAAAACAACATGAATACAATTTAATAAAGCATAGGTTAAAACAACATAAATACAATTTAAGAAAGCATAGGATAAAACTACATAAATACATTTTAATAAAGCATAGGATAAAACAACATAAATACAATTTAATAAAGCATAGGATAAAACAACATAAATACAATTTAATAAAGCATAGGTTAAAACAACATAAATACAATTTAATAAAGCATAGGACAAAACAACATAAATACAATTTAATAAAGCATAGGATAAAACAACATAAATACAATTTATAAAGCATAGGATAAAACAACTTAAATACAATTTAATAAAGCATAGGATAAAACAACATAAATACAATTTAATAAAGCATAGGATAAAACAACATAAATACAATTTAATAAAGCATAGGTTAAAACAACATAAATACAATTTAATAAAGCATAGGATAAAACAACATAAATACAATTTAATAAAGCATAGGATAAAACAACATGAATAAAATTTAATAAAGCATAGGTTAAAACAACATAAATACAATTTAATAAAGCATAGGATAAAACCACAGAAATACAATTTAATGAAGCATAGGATAAAACAACATAAATACAATTTAATAAAGCATAGGACAAAACAACATAAATACAATTTCATAAAGCATAGGATAAAACAACATAAATACAATTTAATGAAACATAGGATAAACAACATAAATACAATTTAATAAAGCATAGGACAAAACAACATAAATACAATTTAATAAAGCATATGTTAAAACAACATAAATACAATTTAATAAAGCATAAGATAAAACAACATGAATATAATTTAGTAAAGCATAAGATAAAACAACATGAATACAATTTAATAAAGCATAGGTTAAAACAACATAAATACAATTTAAGAAAGCATAGGATAAAACTACATAAATACATTTTAATAAAGCATAGGATAAAACAACATAAATACAATTTAATAAAGCATAGGATAAAAACAACATAAATAAAATTTAATAAAGCATAGGTTAAAACAACATAAATACAATTTAATAAAGCATAGGTTAAAACAACATAAATACAATTTAATAAAGCATAGGATAAAACAACATAAATACTTTTTAATAAAGCATAGGATAAAACCACATAAATACAATTTAATAAAGCATAGAATAAAACAACATAAATAAAATTTAATAAAGCATAGGTTAAAACAACATAAATACAATTTAATAAAGCGTAGGACAAAACAACATAAATACAATATAATAAAGCATAGTTTAAAACAACATAAATACAATTTAATAAAGCATATGTTAAAACAACATGAATACAATTTAATAAAGCATAAGATAAAACAACATGAATATAATTTAGTAAAGCATAAGATAAAACAACATGAATACAATTTAATAAAGCATAGGTTAAAACAACTTAAATACAATTTAAGAAAGCATAGGATAAAACTACATAAATACATTTTAATAAAGCATAGGATAAAACAACATAAATACAATTTAATAAAGCATAGGTTAAAACAACATAAATACAATTTAATAAAGCATAGGACAAAACAACATAAATACAATTTAATAAAGCATAGGATAAAACAACATAAATACAATTTATAAAGCATAGGATAAAACAACTTAAATACAATTTAATAAAGCATAGGATAAAACAACATAAATACAATTTAATAAAGCATAGGTTAAAACAACATAAATACAATTTAATAAAGCATAGGATAAAACAACATAAATACAATTTAATAAAGCATAGGATAAAACAACATAAATAAAATTTAATAAAGCATAGGTTAAAACAACATAAATACAATTTAATAAAGCATAGGATAAAACCACAGAAATACAATTTAATAAAGCATAGGATAAAACAACATAAATACAATTTAATAAAGCATAGGACAAAACAACATAAATACAATTTCATAAAGCATAGGATAAAACAACATAAATACAATTTAATGAAACATAGGATAAAACCACATAAATACAATTTAATAAAGCATAGGCTAAAACAGCATAAATACACTTTAATAAAGCATAGAATAAAACAAATTAAATACAATTTAATAAAGCATAGGATAAAACAACATGAATTCAATTTAATAAAGCATAGGATAAAACAACATGAATTCAATTTAATAAAGCATAGGATAAAACAACATAAATACAATTTAATAAAGCATAGGATAAAACAACATAAATACAATTTAATAAAGCATTAGATAAAACAACATGAATACAATTTAATAAAGCATAGGTTAAAACAACATAAATACAATTTAATAAAGCATAGGATAAAACAACATAAATACAATTTAATAAAGCATAGGTTAAAACAACATAAATACAATTTAATAAAGCATAGGATAAAACAACATAAATACAATTTAATAAAGCATAGGATAAAACAACATAAATACAATGTAATAAAGCATAGTTTAAAACAACATAAATACAATTTAATAAAGCATAGGATAAAACCACAGAAATACAATTTAATAAAGCATAGGATAAAACAACATAAATACAATTTAATAAAGCATAGGACAAAACAACATAAATACAATTTAATAAAGCATAGGACAAAACAACATAAATACAATTTAATAAAGCATATGTTAAAACAACATGAATACAATTTAATAAAGCATAAGATAAAACAACATGAATATAATTTAGTAAAGCATAAGATAAAACAACATGAATACAATTTAATAAAGCATAGGTTAAAACAACTTAAATACAATTTAAGAAAGCATAGGATAAAACTACATAAATAAATTTTAATAAAGCATAGGATAAAACAACATAAATACAATTTAATAAAGCATAGGTTAAAACAACATAAATACAATTTAATAAAGCATAGGACAAAACAACATAAATACAATTTAATAAAGCATAGGATAAAACAACATAAATACAATTTATAAAGCATAGGATAAAACAACTTAAATACAATTTAATAAAGCATAGGATAAAACAACATAAATACAATTTAATAAAGCATAGGATAAAACAACATAAATACAATTTAATAAAGCATAGGTTAAAACAACATAAATACAATTTAATAAAGCATAGGATAAAACAACATAAATACAATTTAATAAAGCATAGGATAAAACAACATAAATACAATTTAATAAAGCATAGGACAAAACAACATAAATACAATTTCATAAAGCATAGGATAAAACAACATAAATACAATTTAATGAAACATAGGATAAACAACATAAATACAATTTAATAAAGCATATGTTAAAACAACATAAATACAATTTAATAAAGCATAAGATAAAACAACATGAATATAATTTAGTAAAGCATAAGATAAAACAACATGAATACAATTTAATAAAGCATAGGTTAAAACAACATAAATACAATTTAAGAAAGCATAGGATAAAACTACATAAATACATTTTAATAAAGCATAGGATAAAACAACATAAATACAATTTAATAAAGCATAGGATAAAACAACATAAATACAATTTAATAAAGCATATGTTAAAACCACATAAATACAATTTAATAAAGCATAAGATAAAACAACATGAATATAATTTAGTAAAGCATAAGATAAAACAACATGAATACAATTTAATAAAGCATAGGTTAAAACAACATAAATACAATTTAATAAAGCATAGGATAAAACTACATAAATACATTTTAATAAAGCATAGGATAAAACAGCATAAATACAATTTAATAAAGCATAGGATAAAACAACATAAATACAATTTAATAAAGCATAGGTTAAAACAACATAAGTACAATTTAATAAAGCATAGGACAAAACAACATAAATACAATTTAATAAAGCATAGGATAAAACAACATAAATACAATTTATAAAGCATAGGATAAAACAACTTAAATACAATTTAATAAAGCATAGGATAAAACAACATAAATACAATTTAATAAAGCATAGGATAAAACAACATAAATACAATTTAATAAAGCATAGGTTAAAACAACATAAATACAATTTAATAAAGCATAGGATAAAACAACATAAATACAATTTAATAAAGCATAGGATAAAACAACATAAATAAAATTTAATAAAGCATAGGTTAAAACAACATAAATACAATTTAATAAAGCATAGGATAAAACCACAGAAATACAATTTAATAAAGCATAGGATAAAACAACATAAATACAATTTAATAAAGCATAGGACAAAACAACATAAATACAATTTCATAAAGCATAGGATAAAACAACATAAATACAATTTAATGAAACATAGGATAAACAACATAAATACAATTTAATAAAGCATATGTTAAAACAACATAAATACAATTTAATAAAGCATAAGATAAAACAACATGAATATAATTTAGTAAAGCATAAGATAAAACAACATGAATACAATTTAATAAAGCATAGGTTAAAACAACATAAATACAATTTAAGAAAGCATAGGATAAAACTACATAAATACATTTTAATAAAGCATAGGATAAAACAACATAAATACAATTTAATAAAGCATAGGATAAAACAACATAAATACAATTTAATAAAGCATATGTTAAAACAACATAAATACAATTTAATAAAGCATAAGATAAAACAACATGAATATAATTTAGTAAAGCATAAGATAAAACAACATGAATACAATTTAATAAAGCATAGGTTAAAACAACATAAATACAATTTAAGAAAGCATAGGATAAAACTACATAAATACATTTTAATAAAGCATAGGATAAAACAACATAAATACAATTTAATAAAGCATAGGATAAAACAACATAAATACAATTTAATAAAGCATAGGTTAAAACAACATAAATACAATTTAATAAAGCATAGGACAAAACAACATAAATACAATTTAATAAAGCATAGGATAAAACAACATAAATACAATTTATAAAGCATAGGATAAAACAACTTAAATACAATTTAATAAAGCATAGGATAAAACAACATAAATACAATTTAATAAAGCATAGGATAAAACAACATAAATACAATTTAATAAAGCATAGGTTAAAACAACATAAATACAATTTAATAAAGCATAGGATAAAACAACATAAATACAATTTAATAAAGCATAGGATAAAACAACATGAATAAAATTTAATAAAGCATAGGTTAAAACAACATAAATACAATTTAATAAAGCATAGGATAAAACCACAGAAATACAATTTAATGAAGCATAGGATAAAACAACATAAATACAATTTAATAAAGCATAGGACAAAACAACATAAATACAATTTCATAAAGCATAGGATAAAACAACATAAATACAATTTAATGAAACATAGGATAAACAACATAAATACAATTTAATAAAGCATAGGACAAAACAACATAAATACAATTTAATAAAGCATATGTTAAAACAACATAAATACAATTTAATAAAGCATAAGATAAAACAACATGAATATAATTTAGTAAAGCATAAGATAAAACAACATGAATACAATTTAATAAAGCATAGGTTAAAACAACATAAATACAATTTAAGAAAGCATAGGATAAAACTACATAAATACATTTTAATAAAGCATAGGATAAAACAACATAAATACAATTTAATAAAGCATAGGATAAAAACAACATAAATAAAATTTAATAAAGCATAGGTTAAAACAACATAAATACAATTTAATAAAGCATAGGTTAAAACAACATAAATACAATTTAATAAAGCATAGGATAAAACAACATAAATACTTTTTAATAAAGCATAGGATAAAACCACATAAATACAATTTAATAAAGCATAGAATAAAACAACATAAATAAAATTTAATAAAGCATAGGTTAAAACAACATAAATACAATTTAATAAAGCGTAGGACAAAACAACATAAATACAATATAATAAAGCATAGTTTAAAACAACATAAATACAATTTAATAAACCATAGGATAAAACCACATAAATACAATTTAATAAAGCATAAGCTAAAACAGCATAAATACACTTTAATAAAGCATAGGATAAAACAAATTAAATACAATTTAATAAAGCATAGGATAAAACAACATGAATTCAATTTAATAAAGCATAGGATAAAACAACATGAATTCAATTTAATAAAGCATAGGATAAAACAACATAAATACAATTTAATAAAGCATAGGATAAAACAACATAAATACAATTTAATAAAGCATTAGATAAAACAACATGAATACAATTTAATAAAGCATAGGTTAAAACAACATAAATACAATTTAATAAAGCATAGGATAAAACAACATAAATACAATGTAATAAAGCATAGTTTAAAACAACATAAATACAATTTAATAAAGCATAGGATAAAACCACAGAAATACAATTTAATAAAGCATAGGATAAAACAACATAAATACAATTTAATAAAGCATAGGACAAAACAACATAAATACAATTTAATAAAGCATAGGACAAAACAACATAAATACAATTTAATAAAGCATAAGATAAAACAACATGAATATAATTTAGTAAAGCATAAGATAAAACAACATGAATACAATTTAATAAAGCATAGGTTAAAACAACATAAATACAATTTAAGAAAGCATAGGATAAAACAACATAAATACAATTTAATAAAGCATAGGCTAAAACTACATAAATACAATTTAATAAAGCATAGGATAAAACAAATTAAATACAATTTAATAAAGCATAGGATAAAACAACATAAATTCAATTTAATAAAGCATAGGATAAAACAACATAAATACAATTTAATAAAGCATAAGATAAAACAACATGAATACAATTTAATAAAGCATAGGTTAAAACAACATAAATACAATTTAATAAAGCATAGGATAAAACAACATAAATACAATTTAATAAAGCATAGGATAAAACAACATAAATAAAATTTAATAAAGCATAGGTTAAAACAACATAAATACAATTTAATAAAGCATAGGATAAAACCACATAAATACAATTTAATAAAGCATATGTTAAAACAACATAAATACAATTTAATAAAGCATAAGATAAAACAACATGAATACAATTTAATAAAGCATAGGTTAAAACAACATAAATACAATTTAAGAAAGCATAGGATAAAACTACATAAATACATTTTAATAAAGCATAGGATAAAACAACATAAATACAATTTAATAAAGCATAGGATAAAAACAACATAAATAAAATTTAATAAAGCATAGGTTAAAACAACATAAATACAATTTAATAAAGCATAGGTTAAAACAACATAAATACAATTTAATAAAGCATAGGATAAAACAACATAAATACTTTTTAATAAAGCATAGGATAAAACCACATAAATACAATTTAATAAAGCATAGAATAAAACAACATAAATAAAATTTAATAAAGCATAGGTTAAAACAACATAAATACAATTTAATAAAGCGTAGGACAAAACAACATAAATACAATGTAATAAAGCATAGTTTAAAACAACATAAATACAATTTAATAAACCATAGGATAAAACCACATAAATACAATTTAATAAAGCATAGGCTAAAACAGCATAAATACACTTTAATAAAGCATAGGATAAAACAAATTAAATACAATTTAATAAAGCATAGGATAAAACAACATGAATTCAATTTAATAAAGCATAGGATAAAACAACATGAATTCAATTTAATAAAGCATAGGATAAAACAACATAAATACAATTTAATAAAGCATAGGATAAAACAACATAAATACAATTTAATAAAGCATTAGATAAAACAACATGAATACAATTTAATAAAGCATAGGTTAAAACAACATAAATACAATTTAATAAAGCATAGGATAAAACAACATAAATACAATTTAATAAAGCATAGGTTAAAACAACATAAATACAATGTAATAAAGCATAGGACAAAACAACATAAATACAATTTAATAAAGCATAGGATAAAACAACATAAATACCATTTAATGAAACATAGGATAAACAAAATAAATACAATTTAATAAAGCATAGGACAAAACAACATAAATACAATTTAATAAAGCATATGTTAAAACAACATGAATACAATTTAATAAAGCATAAGATAAAACAACATGAATATAATTTAGTAAAGCATAAGATAAAACAACATGAATACAATTTAATAAAGCATAGGTTAAAACAACTTAAATACAATTTAAGAAAGCATAGGATAAAACTACATAAATACATTTTAATAAAGCATAGGATAAAACAACATAAATACAATTTAATAAAGCATAGGTTAAAACAACATAAATACAATTTAATAAAGCATAGGACAAAACAACATAAATAGAATTTAATAAAGCATAGGATAAAACAACATAAATACAATTTATAAAGCATAGGATAAAACAACTTAAATACAATTTAATAAAGCATAGGATAAAACAACATAAATACAATTTAATAAAGCATAGGATAAAACAACATAAATACAATTTAATAAAGCATAGGTTAAAACAACATAAATACAATTTAATAAAGCATAGGATAAAACAACATAAATACAATTTAATAAAGCATAGGATAAAACAACATAAATAAAATTTAATAAAGCATAGGTTAAAACAACATAAATACAATTTAATAAAGCATAGGATAAAACCACAGAAATACAATTTAATAAAGCATAGGATAAAACAACATAAATACAATTTAATAAAGCATAGGACAAAACAACATAAATACAATTTCATAAAGCATAGGATAAAACAACATAAATACAATTTAATGAAACATAGGATAAACAACATAAATACAATTTAATAAAGCATAGGACAAAACAACATAAATACAATTTAATAAAGCATATGTTAAAACAACATAAATACAATTTAATAAAGCATAAGATAAAACAACATGAATATAATTTAGTAAAGCATAAGATAAAACAACATGAATACAATTTAATAAAGCATAGGTTAAAACAACATAAATACAATTTAAGAAAGCATAGGATAAAACTACATAAATACATTTTAATAAAGCATAGGATAAAACAACATAAATACAATTTAATAAAGCATAGGATAAAAACAACATAAATAAAATTTAATAAAGCATAGGTTAAACCAACATAAATACAATTTAATAAAGCATAGGTTAAAACAACATAAATACAATTTAATAAAGCATAGGATAAAACAACATAAATACTTTTTAATAAAGCATAGGATAAAACCACATAAATACAATTTAATAAAGCATAGAATAAAACAACATAAATAAAATTTAATAAAGCATAGGTTAAAACAACATAAATACAATTTAATAAAGCGTAGGACAAAACAACATAAATACAATGTAATAAAGCATAGTTTAAAACAACATAAATACAATTTAATAAACCATAGGATAAAAAAACATAAATACAATTTAATAAAGCATAGGCTAAAACAGCATAAATACACTTTAATAAAGCATAGGATAAAACAAATTAAATACAATTTAATAAAGCATAGGATAAAACAACATGAATTCAATTTAATAAAGCATAGGATAAAACAACATGAATTCAATTTAATAAAGCATAGGATAAAACAACATAAATACAATTTAATAAAGCATAGGATAAAACAACATAAATACAATTTAATAAAGCATAGGATAAAACAACATAAATACAATTTAATAAAGCATAGGTTAAAACAACATAAATACAATTTAATAAAGCATAGGATAAAACAACATAAATACAATTTAATAAAGCATAGGATAAAACAACATAAATACAATGTAATAAAGCATAGTTTAAAACAACATAAATACAATTTAATAAAGCATAGGATAAAACAACATAAATACAATTTAATAAAGCATAAGATAAAACAACATGAATACAATTTAATAAAGCATAGGTTAAAACAACATAAATACAATTTAATAAAGCATAGGATAAAACAACATAAATACAATTTAATAAAGCATAGGTTAAAACAACATAAATACAATTTAATAAAGCATAGGATAAAACAACATAAATACAATTTAATAAAGCATAGGATAAAACAACATAAATAAAATTTAATAAAGCATAGGTTAAAACAACATAAATAAAATTTAATAAAGCATAGGATAAAACCACAGAAATACAATTTAATAAAGCATAGGATAAAACAACATAAATACAATTTAATAAAGCATAGGACAAAACAACATAAATACAATTTCATAAAGCATAGGATAAAACAACATCAATACAATTTAATGAAACATAGGATAAACAACATAAATACAATTTAATAAAGCATAGGACAAAACAACATAAATACAATTTAATAAAGCATATGTTAAAACAACATAAATACAATTTAATAAAGCATAAGATAAAACAACATGAATATAATTTAGTAAAGCATAAGATAAAACAACATGAATACAATTTAATAAAGCATAGGTTAAAACAACATAAATACAATTTAAGAAAGCATAGGATAAAACTACATAAATACATTTTAATAAAGCATAGGATAAAACAACATAAATACAATTTAATAAAGCATAGGATAAAACAACATAAATACAATTTAATAAAGCATATGTTAAAACCACATAAATACAATTTAATAAAGCATAAGATAAAACAACATGAATATAATTTAGTAAAGCATAAGATAAAACAACATGAATACAATTTAATAAAGCATAGGTTAAAACAACATAAATACAATTTAATAAAGCATAGGATAAAACTACATAAATACATTTTAATAAAGCATAGGATAAAACAGCATAAATACAATTTAATAAAGCATAGGATAAAACAACATAAATACAATTTAATAAAGCATAGGTTAAAACAACATAAGTACAATTTAATAAAGCATAGGACAAAACAACATAAATACAATTTAATAAAGCATAGGATAAAACAACATAAATACAATTTATAAAGCATAGGATAAAACAACTTAAATACAATTTAATAAAGCATAGGATAAAACAACATAAATACAATTTAATAAAGCATAGGATAAAACAACATAAATACAATTTAATAAAGCATAGGTTAAAACAACATAAATACAATTTAATAAAGCATAGGATAAAACAACATAAATACAATTTAATAAAGCATAGGATAAAACAACATAAATAAAATTTAATAAAGCATAGGTTAAAACAACATAAATACAATTTAATAAAGCATAGGATAAAACCACAGAAATACAATTTAATAAAGCATAGGATAAAACAACATAAATACAATTTAATAAAGCATAGGACAAAACAACATAAATACAATTTCATAAAGCATAGGATAAAACAACATAAATACAATTTAATGAAACATAGGATAAACAACATAAATACAATTTAATAAAGCATATGTTAAAACAACATAAATACAATTTAATAAAGCATAAGATAAAACAACATGAATATAATTTAGTAAAGCATAAGATAAAACAACATGAATACAATTTAATAAAGCATAGGTTAAAACAACATAAATACAATTTAAGAAAGCATAGGATAAAACTACATAAATACATTTTAATAAAGCATAGGATAAAACAACATAAATACAATTTAATAAAGCATAGGATAAAACAACATAAATACAATTTAATAAAGCATATGTTAAAACAACATAAATACAATTTAATAAAGCATAAGATAAAACAACATGAATATAATTTAGTAAAGCATAAGATAAAACAACATGAATACAATTTAATAAAGCATAGGTTAAAACAACATAAATACAATTTAAGAAAGCATAGGATAAAACTACATAAATACATTTTAATAAAGCATAGGATAAAACAACATAAATACAATTTAATAAAGCATAGGATAAAACAACATAAATACAATTTAATAAAGCATAGGTTAAAACAACATAAATACAATTTAATAAAGCATAGGACAAAACAACATAAATACAATTTAATAAAGCATAGGATAAAACAACATAAATACAATTTATAAAGCATAGGATAAAACAACTTAAATACAATTTAATAAAGCATAGGATAAAACAACATAAATACAATTTAATAAAGCATAGGATAAAACAACATAAATACAATTTAATAAAGCATAGGTTAAAACAACATAAATACAATTTAATAAAGCATAGGATAAAACAACATAAATACAATTTAATAAAGCATAGGATAAAACAACATGAATAAAATTTAATAAAGCATAGGTTAAAACAACATAAATACAATTTAATAAAGCATAGGATAAAACCACAGAAATACAATTTAATGAAGCATAGGATAAAACAACATAAATACAATTTAATAAAGCATAGGACAAAACAACATAAATACAATTTCATAAAGCATAGGATAAAACAACATAAATACAATTTAATGAAACATAGGATAAACAACATAAATACAATTTAATAAAGCATAGGACAAAACAACATAAATACAATTTAATAAAGCATATGTTAAAACAACATAAATACAATTTAATAAAGCATAAGATAAAACAACATGAATATAATTTAGTAAAGCATAAGATAAAACAACATGAATACAATTTAATAAAGCATAGGTTAAAACAACATAAATACAATTTAAGAAAGCATAGGATAAAACTACATAAATACATTTTAATAAAGCATAGGATAAAACAACATAAATACAATTTAATAAAGCATAGGATAAAAACAACATAAATAAAATTTAATAAAGCATAGGTTAAAACAACATAAATACAATTTAATAAAGCATAGGTTAAAACAACATAAATACAATTTAATAAAGCATAGGATAAAACAACATAAATACTTTTTAATAAAGCATAGGATAAAACCACATAAATACAATTTAATAAAGCATAGAATAAAACAACATAAATAAAATTTAATAAAGCATAGGTTAAAACAACATAAATACAATTTAATAAAGCGTAGGACAAAACAACATAAATACAATATAATAAAGCATAGTTTAAAACAACATAAATACAATTTAATAAACCATAGGATAAAACCACATAAATACAATTTAATAAAGCATAAGCTAAAACAGCATAAATACACTTTAATAAAGCATAGGATAAAACAAATTAAATACAATTTAATAAAGCATAGGATAAAACAACATGAATTCAATTTAATAAAGCATAGGATAAAACAACATGAATTCAATTTAATAAAGCATAGGATAAAACAACATAAATACAATTTAATAAAGCATAGGATAAAACAACATAAATACAATTTAATAAAGCATTAGATAAAACAACATGAATACAATTTAATAAAGCATAGGTTAAAACAACATAAATACAATTTAATAAAGCATAGGATAAAACAACATAAATACAATGTAATAAAGCATAGTTTAAAACAACATAAATACAATTTAATAAAGCATAGGATAAAACCACAGAAATACAATTTAATAAAGCATAGGATAAAACAACATAAATACAATTTAATAAAGCATAGGACAAAACAACATAAATACAATTTAATAAAGCATAGGACAAAACAACATAAATACAATTTAATAAAGCATAAGATAAAACAACATGAATATAATTTAGTAAAGCATAAGATAAAACAACATGAATACAATTTAATAAAGCATAGGTTAAAACAACATAAATACAATTTAAGAAAGCATAGGATAAAACAACATAAATACAATTTAATAAAGCATAGGCTAAAACTACATAAATACAATTTAATAAAGCATAGGATAAAACAAATTAAATACAATTTAATAAAGCATAGGATAAAACAACATAAATTCAATTTAATAAAGCATAGGATAAAACAACATAAATACAATTTAATAAAGCATAAGATAAAACAACATGAATACAATTTAATAAAGCATAGGTTAAAACAACATAAATACAATTTAATAAAGCATAGGATAAAACAACATAAATACAATTTAATAAAGCATAGGATAAAACAACATAAATAAAATTTAATAAAGCATAGGTTAAAACAACATAAATACAATTTAATAAAGCATAGGATAAAACCACATAAATACAATTTAATAAAGCATATGTTAAAACAACATAAATACAATTTAATAAAGCATAAGATAAAACAACATGAATACAATTTAATAAAGCATAGGTTAAAACAACATAAATACAATTTAAGAAAGCATAGGATAAAACTACATAAATACATTTTAATAAAGCATAGGATAAAACAACATAAATACAATTTAATAAAGCATAGGATAAAAACAACATAAATAAAATTTAATAAAGCATAGGTTAAAACAACATAAATACAATTTAATAAAGCATAGGTTAAAACAACATAAATACAATTTAATAAAGCATAGGATAAAACAACATAAATACTTTTTAATAAAGCATAGGATAAAACCACATAAATACAATTTAATAAAGCATAGAATAAAACAACATAAATAAAATTTAATAAAGCATAGGTTAAAACAACATAAATACAATTTAATAAAGCGTAGGACAAAACAACATAAATACAATGTAATAAAGCATAGTTTAAAACAACATAAATACAATTTAATAAACCATAGGATAAAACCACATAAATACAATTTAATAAAGCATAGGCTAAAACAGCATAAATACACTTTAATAAAGCATAGGATAAAACAAATTAAATACAATTTAATAAAGCATAGGATAAAACAACATGAATTCAATTTAATAAAGCATAGGATAAAACAACATGAATTCAATTTAATAAAGCATAGGATAAAACAACATAAATACAATTTAATAAAGCATAGGATAAAACAACATAAATACAATTTAATAAAGCATTAGATAAAACAACATGAATACAATTTAATAAAGCATAGGTTAAAACAACATAAATACAATTTAATAAAGCATAGGATAAAACAACATAAATACAATTTAATAAAGCATAGGTTAAAACAACATAAATACAATGTAATAAAGCATAGGACAAAACAACATAAATACAATTTAATAAAGCATAGGATAAAACAACATAAATACCATTTAATGAAACATAGGATAAACAAAATAAATACAATTTAATAAAGCATAGGACAAAACAACATAAATACAATTTAATAAAGCATATGTTAAAACAACATGAATACAATTTAATAAAGCATAAGATAAAACAACATGAATATAATTTAGTAAAGCATAAGATAAAACAACATGAATACAATTTAATAAAGCATAGGTTAAAACAACTTAAATACAATTTAAGAAAGCATAGGATAAAACTACATAAATACATTTTAATAAAGCATAGGATAAAACAACATAAATACAATTTAATAAAGCATAGGTTAAAACAACATAAATACAATTTAATAAAGCATAGGACAAAACAACATAAATAGAATTTAATAAAGCATAGGATAAAACAACATAAATACAATTTATAAAGCATAGGATAAAACAACTTAAATACAATTTAATAAAGCATAGGATAAAACAACATAAATACAATTTAATAAAGCATAGGATAAAACAACATAAATACAATTTAATAAAGCATAGGTTAAAACAACATAAATACAATTTAATAAAGCATAGGATAAAACAACATAAATACAATTTAATAAAGCATAGGATAAAACAACATAAATAAAATTTAATAAAGCATAGGTTAAAACAACATAAATACAATTTAATAAAGCATAGGATAAAACCACAGAAATACAATTTAATAAAGCATAGGATAAAACAACATAAATACAATTTAATAAAGCATAGGACAAAACAACATAAATACAATTTCATAAAGCATAGGATAAAACAACATAAATACAATTTAATGAAACATAGGATAAACAACATAAATACAATTTAATAAAGCATAGGACAAAACAACATAAATACAATTTAATAAAGCATATGTTAAAACAACATAAATACAATTTAATAAAGCATAAGATAAAACAACATGAATATAATTTAGTAAAGCATAAGATAAAACAACATGAATACAATTTAATAAAGCATAGGTTAAAACAACATAAATACAATTTAAGAAAGCATAGGATAAAACTACATAAATACATTTTAATAAAGCATAGGATAAAACAACATAAATACAATTTAATAAAGCATAGGATAAAAACAACATAAATAAAATTTAATAAAGCATAGGTTAAACCAACATAAATACAATTTAATAAAGCATAGGTTAAAACAACATAAATACAATTTAATAAAGCATAGGATAAAACAACATAAATACTTTTTAATAAAGCATAGGATAAAACCACATAAATACAATTTAATAAAGCATAGAATAAAACAACATAAATAAAATTTAATAAAGCATAGGTTAAAACAACATAAATACAATTTAATAAAGCGTAGGACAAAACAACATAAATACAATGTAATAAAGCATAGTTTAAAACAACATAAATACAATTTAATAAACCATAGGATAAAAAAACATAAATACAATTTAATAAAGCATAGGCTAAAACAGCATAAATACACTTTAATAAAGCATAGGATAAAACAAATTAAATACAATTTAATAAAGCATAGGATAAAACAACATGAATTCAATTTAATAAAGCATAGGATAAAACAACATGAATTCAATTTAATAAAGCATAGGATAAAACAACATAAATACAATTTAATAAAGCATAGGATAAAACAACATAAATACAATTTAATAAAGCATAGGATAAAACAACATAAATACAATTTAATAAAGCATAGGTTAAAACAACATAAATACAATTTAATGAAACATAGGATAAACAACATAAATACAATTTAATAAAGCATAGGATAAAACAACATAAATACAATTTAATAAAGCATAAGATAAAACAACATGAATACAATTTAATAAAGCATAGGTTAAAACAACATAAATACAATTTAATAAAGCATAGGATAAAACAACATAAATACAATTTAATAAAGCATAGGTTAAAACAACATAAATACAATTTAATAAAGCATAGGATAAAACAACATAAATACAATTTAATAAAGCATAGGATAAAACAACATAAATAAAATTTAATAAAGCATAGGTTAAAACAACATAAATAAAATTTAATAAAGCATAGGATAAAACCACAGAAATACAATTTAATAAAGCATAGGATAAAACAACATAAATACAATTTAATAAAGCATAGGACAAAACAACATAAATACAATTTCATAAAGCATAGGATAAAACAACATCAATACAATTTAATGAAACATAGGATAAACAACATAAATACAATTTAATAAAGCATAGGACAAAACAACATAAATACAATTTAATAAAGCATATGTTAAAACAACATAAATACAATTTAATAAAGCATAAGATAAAACAACATGAATATAATTTAGTAAAGCATAAGATTAAACAACATGAATACAATTTAGTAAAGCATAGGTTAAAACAACATAAATACAATTTAAGAAAGCATAGGATAAAACTACATAAATACATTTTAATAAAGCATAGGATAAAACAACATAAATACAATTTAATAAAGCATAGGTTAAAACAACATAAATACAATTTAATAAAGCATAGGACAAAACAGCATAAATACAATTTAATAAAGCATAGGATAAAACAACATAAATAAAATTTAATAAAGCATAGGTTAAAACAACATAAATACAATTTAATAAAGCATAGGATAAAACCACAGAAATACAATTTAATAAAGCATAGGATAAAACAACATAAATACAATTTAATAAAGCATAGGACAAAACAACATAAATACAATTTAATAAAGCATAGGATAAAACAACATAAATACAATTTAATGAAACATAGGATAAACAAAATAAATACAATTTAATAAAGCATAGGACAAAACAACATAAATACAATTTAATAAAGCATATGTTAAAACAACATGAATACAATTTAATAAAGCATAAGATAAAACAACATGAATATAATTTAGTAAAGCATAAGATAAAACAACATGAATACAATTTAATAAAGCATAGGTTAAAACAACTTAAATACAATTTAATAAAGCATAGGATAAAACTACATAAATACATTTTAATAAAGCATAGGATAAAACAACATAAATACAATTTAATAAAGCATAGGTTAAAACAACATAAATACAATTTAATAAAGCATAGGACAAAACAACATAAATACAATTTAATAAAGCATAGGATAAAACAACATAAATACAATTTATAAAGCATAGGATAAAACAACTTAAATACAATTTAATAAAGCATAGGATAAAACAACATAAATACAATTTAATGAAACATAGGATAAACAACATAAATACAATTTAATAAAGCATAGGACAAAACAACATAAATACAATTTAATAAAGCATAGGATAAAACAACATAAATACCATTTAATGAAACATAGGATAAACAAAATAAATACAATTTAATAAAGCATAGGACAAAACAACATAAATACAATTCAATAAAGCATATGTTAAAACAACATGAATACAATTTAATAAAGCATAAGATAAAACAACATGAATATAATTTAGTAAAGCATAAGATAAAACAACATGAATACAATTTAATAAATCATAGGTTAAAACAACTTAAATACAATTTAAGAAAGCATAGGATAAAACTACATAAATACATTTTAATAAAGCATAGGATAAAACAACATAAATACAATTTAATAAAGCATAGGTTAAAACAACATAAATACAATTTAATAAAGCATAGGACAAAACAACATAAATACAATTTAATAAAGCATAGGATAAAACAACATAAATACAATTTATAAAGCATAGGATAAAACAACTTAAATACAATTTAATAAAGCATAGGATAAAACAACATAAATACAATTTAATAAAGCATAGGATAAAACAACATAAATACAATTTAATAAAGCATAGGTTAAAACAACATAAATACAATTTAATAAAGCATAGGATAAAACAACATAAATACAATTTAATAAAGCATAGGATAAAACAACATAAATAAAATTTAATAAAGCATAGGTTAAAACAACATAAATACAATTTAATAAAGCATAGGATAAAACCACAGAAATACAATTTAATAAAGCATAGGATAAAACAACATAAATACAATTTAATAAAGCATAGGACAAAACAACATAAATACAATTTCATAAAGCATAGGATAAAACAACATAAATACAATTTAATGAAACATAGGATAAACAACATAAATACAATTTAATAAAGCATAGGACAAAACAACATAAATACAATTTAATAAAGCATAGGATAAAAACAACATAAATAAAATTTAATAAAGCATAGGTTAAAACAACATAAATACAATTTAATAAAGCATAGGTTAAAACAACATAAATACAATTTAATAAAGCATAGGATAAAACAACATAAATACTTTTTAATAAAGCATAGGATAAAACCACATAAATACAATTTAATAAAGCATAGAATAAAACAACATAAATAAAATTTAATAAAGCATAGGTTAAAACAACATAAATACAATTTAATAAAGCGTAGGACAAAACAACATAAATACAATGTAATAAAGCATAGTTTAAAACAACATAAATACAATTTAATAAACCATAGGATAAAACCACATAAATACAATTTAATAAAGCATAGGCTAAAACAGCATAAATACACTTTAATAAAGCATAGGATAAAACAAATTAAATACAATTTAATAAAGCATAGGATAAAACAACATGAATTCAATTTAATAAAGCATAGGATAAAACAACATGAATTCAATTTAATAAAGCATAGGATAAAACAACATAAATACAATTTAATAAAGCATAGGATAAAACAACATAAATACAATTTAATAAAGCATTAGATAAAACAACATGAATACAATTTAATAAAGCATAGGTTAAAACAACATAAATACAATTTAATAAAGCATAGGATAAAACAACATAAATACAATTTAATAAAGCATAGGTTAAAACAACATAAATACAATTTAATAAAGCATAGGATAAAACAACATAAATACAATTTAATAAAGCATAGGATAAAACAACATAAATACAATGTAATAAAGCATAGTTTAAAACAACATAAATACAATTTAATAAAGCATAGGATAAAACCACAGAAATACAATTTAATAAAGCATAGGATAAAACAACATAAATACAATTTAATAAAGCATAGGACAAAACAACATAAATACAATTTAATAAAGCATAGGACAAAACAACATAAATACAATTTAATAAAGCATAAGATAAAACAACATGAATATAATTTAGCAAAGCATAAGATAAAACAACATGAATACAATTTAATAAAGCATAGGTTAAAACAACATAAATACAATTTAAGAAAGCATAGGATAAAACAACATAAATACAATTTAATAAAGCATAGGCTAAAACTACATAAATACAATTTAATAAAGCATAGGATAAAACAAATTAAATACAATTTAATAAAGCATAGGATAAAACAACATAAATTCAATTTAATAAAGCATAGGATAAAACAACATAAATACAATTTAATAAAGCATAGGATAAAACAACATAAATACAATTTAATAAAGCATAAGATAAAACAACATGAAGACAATTTAATAAAGCATAGGTTAAAACAACATAAATACAATTTAATAAAGCATAGGATAAAACAACATAAATACAATTTAATAAAGCATAGGTTAAAACAACATAAATACAATTTAATAAAGCATAGGATAAAACAACATAAATACAATTTAATAAAGCATAGGATAAAACAACATAAATAAAATTTAATAAAGCATAGGTTAAAACAACATAAATACAATTTAATAAAGCATAGGATAAAACCACAGAAATACAATTTAATAAAGCATAGGATAAAACAACATAAATACAATTTAAGAAAGCATAGGATAAAACAACATAAATACAATTTAATAAAGCATAGGCTAAAACTACATAAATACAATTTAATAAAGCATAGGATAAAACAAATTAAATACAATTTAATAAAGCATAGGATAAAACAACATAAATTCAATTTAATAAAGCATAGGATAAAACAACATAAATACAATTTAATAAAGCATAGGATAAAACAACATAAATACAATTTAATAAAGCATAAGATAAAACAACATGAATACAATTTCATAAAGCATAGGTTAAAACAACATAAATACAATTTAATAAAGCATAGGATAAAACAACATAAATACAATTTAATAAAGCATAGGTTAAAACAACATAAATACAATTTAATAAAGCATAGGATAAAACAACATAAATACAATTTAATAAAGCATAGGATAAAACAACATAAATAAAATTTAATAAAGCATAGGTTAAAACAACATAAATACAATTTCATAAAGCATAGGATAAAACCACAGAAATACAATTTAATAAAGCATATGTTAAAACAACATAAATACAATTTAATAAAGCATAGGATAAAACAACATAAATACAATTTAATAAAGCATAGGATAAAACAACATAAATACAATTTAATAAAGCATAGGTTAAAACAACATAAATACAATTTAATAAAGCATAGGATAAAACAACATAAATACAATTTAATAAAGCATAGGATAAAACAACATAAATAAAATTTAATAAAGCATAGGTTAAAACAACATAAATACAATTTAATAAAGCATAGGATAAAACCACAGAAATACAATTTAATAAAGCATAGGATAAAACAACATAAATACAATTTAATAAAGCATAGGACAAAACAACATAAATACAATTTCATAAAGCATAGGATAAAACAACATAAATACAATTTAATGAAACATAGGATAAACAACATAAATACAATTTAATAAAGCATAGGACAAAACAACATAAATACAATTTAATAAAGCATAGGATAAAAACAACATAAATAAAATTTAATAAAGCATAGGTTAAAACAACATAAATACAATTTAATAAAGCATAGGTTAAAACAACATAAATACAATTTAATAAAGCATAGGATAAAACAACATAAATACTTTTTAATAAAGCATAGGATAAAACCACATAAATACAATTTAATAAAGCATAGAATAAAACAACATAAATAAAATTTAATAAAGCATAGGTTAAAACAACATAAATACAATTTAATAAAGCGTAGGACTAAACAACATAAATACAATGTAATAAAGCATAGTTTAAAACAACATAAATACAATTTAATAAACCATAGGATAAAACCACATAAATACAATTTAATAAAGCATAGGCTAAAACAGCATAAATACACTTTAATAAAGCATAGGATAAAACAAATTAAATACAATTTAATAAAGCATAGGATAAAACAACATGAATTCAATTTAATAAAGCATAGGATAAAACAACATGAATTCAATTTAATAAAGCATAGGATAAAACAACATAAATACAATTTAATAAAGCATAGGATAAAACAACATAAATACAATTTAATAAAGCATTAGATAAAACAACATGAATACAATTTAATAAAGCATAGGTTAAAACAACATAAATACAATTTAATAAAGCATAGGATAAAACAACATAAATACAATTTAATAAAGCATAGGTTAAAACAACATAAATACAATTTAATAAAGCATAGGATAAAACAACATAAATACAATTTAATAAAGCATAGGATAAAACAACATAAATACAATGTAATAAAGCATAGTTTAAAACAACATAAATACAATTTAATAAAGCATAGGATAAAACCACAGAAATACAATTTAATAAAGCATAGGATAAAACAACATAAATACAATTTAATAAAGCATAGGACAAAACAACATAAATACAATTTAATAAAGCATAGGACAAAACAACATAAATACAATTTAATAAAGCATAAGATAAAACAACATGAATATAATTTAGTAAAACATAAGATAAAACAACATGAATACAATTTAATAAAGCATAGGATAAAACAACATAAATACTTTTTAATAAAGCATAGGATAAAACCACATAAATACAATTTAATAAAGCACAGAATAAAACAACATAAATAAAATTTAATAAAGCATAGGTTAAAACAACATAAATACAATTTAATAAAGCGTAGGACAAAACAACATAAATACAATGTAATAAAGCATAGTTTAAAACAACATAAATACAATTTAATAAACCATAGGATAAAACCACATAAATACAATTTAATAAAGCATAGGCTAAAACAGCATAAATACACTTTAATAAAGCATAGGATAAAACAAATTAAATACAATTTAATAAAGCATAGGATAAAACAACATGAATTCAATTTAATAAAGCATAGGATAAAACAACATGAATTCAATTTAATAAAGCATAGGATAAAACAACATAAATACAATTTAATAAAGCATAGGATAAAACAACATAAATACAATTTATAAAGCATAGGATAAAACAACTTAAATATAATTTAATAAAGCATAGGATAAAACAACATAAATACAATTTAATAAAGCATAGGATAAAACAACATAAATACAATTTAATAAAGCATAGGTTAAAACAACATAAATACAATTTAATAAAGCATAGGATAAAACAACATAAATACAATTTAATAAAGCATAGGATAAAACAACATAAATAAAATTTAATAAAGCATAGGTTAAAACAACATAAATACAATTTAATAAAGCATAGGATAAAACCACAGAAATACAATTTAATAAAGCATAGGATAAAACAACATAAATATAATTTAATAAAGCATAGGACAAAACAACATAAATACAATTTCATAAAGCATAGGATAAAACAACATAAATACAATTTAATGAAACATAGGATAAACAACATAAATACAATTTAATAAAGCATAGGACAAAACAACATAAATACAATTTAATAAAGCATATGTTAAAACAACATAAATACAATTTAATAAAGCATAAGATAAAACAACATGAATATAATTTAGTAAAGCATAAGATAAAACAACATGAATACAATTTAATAAAGCATAGGTTAAAACAACATAAATACAATTTAAGAAAGCATAGGATAAAACTACATAAATACATTTTAATAAAGCATAGGATAAAACAACATAAATACAATTTAATAAAGCATAGGATAAAAACAACATAAATAAAATTTAATAAAGCATAGGTTAAAACAACATAAATACAATTTAATAAAGCATAGGTTAAAACAACATAAATACAATTTAATAAAGCATAGGATAAAACAACATAAATACTTTTTAATAAAGCATAGGATAAAACCACATAAATACAATTTAATAAAGCATAGAATAAAACAACATAAATAAAATTTAATAAAGCATAGGTTAAAACAACATAAATACAATTTAATAAAGCGTAGGACAAAACAACATAAATACAATGTAATAAAGCATAGTTTAAAACAACATAAATACAATTTAATAAACCATAGGATAAAACACATAAATACAATTTAATAAAGCATAGGCTAAAACAGCATAAATACACTTTAATAAAGCATAGGATAAAACAAATTAAATACAATTTAATAAAGCATAGGATAAAACAACATGAATTCAATTTAATAAAGCATAGGATAAAACAACATGAATTCAATTTAATAAAGCATAGGATAAAACAACATAAATACAATTTAATAAAGCATAGGATAAAACAACATAAATACAATTTAATAAAGCATTAGATAAAACAACATGAATACAATTTAATAAAGCATAGGTTAAAACAACATAAATACAATTTAATAAAGCATAGGATAAAACAACATAAATACAATTTAATAAAGCATAGGTTAAAACAACATAAATACAATTTAATAAAGCATAGGATAAAACAACATAAATACAATTTAATAAAGCATAGGATAAAACAACATAAATACAATGTAATAAAGCATAGTTTAAAACAACATAAATACAATTTAATAAAGCATAGGATAAAACCACAGAAATACAATTTAATAAAGCATAGGATAAAACAACATAAATACAATTTAATAAAGCATAGGACAAAACAACATAAATACAATTTAAAAAAGCATAGGACAAAACAACATAAATACAATTTAATAAAGCATAAGATAAAACAACATGAATATAATTTAGTAAAGCATAAGATAAAACAACATGAATACAATTTAATAAAGCATAGGTTAAAACAACATAAATACAATTTAAGAAAGCATAGGATAAAACAACATAAATACAATTTAATAAAGCATAGGCTAAAACTACATAAATACAATTTAATAAAGCATAGGATAAAACAAATTAAATACAATTTAATAAAGCATAGGATAAAACAACATAAATTCAATTTAATAAAGCATAGGATAAAACAACATAAATACAATTTAATAAAGCATAGGATAAAACAACATAAATACAATTTAATAAAGCATAAGATAAAGCAACATGAATACAATTTAATAAAGCATAGGTTAAAACAACATAAATACAATTTAATAAAGCATAGGATAAAACAACATAAATACAATTTAATAAAGCATAGGTTAAAACAACATAAATACAATTTAATAAAGCATAGGACAAAACAACATAAATACAATTTAATAAAGCATAGGATAAAACAACATAAATACAATTTATAAAGCATAGGATAAAACAACTTAAATACAATTTAATAAAGCATAGGATAAAACAACATAAATACAATTTAATGAAACATAGGATAAACAACATAAATACAATTTAATAAAGCATAGGACAAAACAACATAAATACAATTTAATAAAGCATAGGATAAAACAACATAAATACCATTTAATGAAACATAGGATAAACAAAATAAATACAATTTAATAAAGCATAGGACAAAACAACATAAATACAATTTAATAAAGCATATGTTAAAACAACATGAATACAATTTAATAAAGCATAAGATAAAACAACATGAATATAATTTAGTAAAGCATAAGATAAAACAACATGAATACAATTTAATAAAGCATAGGTTAAAACAACATAAATACAATTTAAGAAAGCATAGGATAAAACTACATAAATACATTTTAATAAAGCATAGGATAAAACAACATAAATACAATTTAATAAAGCATAGGATAAAAACAACATAAATAAAATTTAATAAAGCATAGGTTAAAACAACATAAATACAATTTAATAAAGCATAGGTTAAAACAACATAAATACAATTTAATAAAGCATAGGATAAAACAACATAAATACTTTTTAATAAATCATAGGATAAAACCACATAAATACAATTTAATAAAGCATAGAATAAAACAGCATAAATAAAATTTAATAAAGCATAGGTTAAAACAACATAAATACAATTTAATAAAGCATAGGATAAAACAACATAAATACAATCTAATAAAGCATAGTTTAAAACAACATAAATACAATTTAATAAAGCATAGGATAAAACCACAGAAATACAATTTAATAAAGCATAGGATAAAACAACATAAATACAATTTAATAAAGCATAGGACAAAACAACATAAATACAATTTAATAAAGCATAGGACAAAACAACATAAATACAATTTAATAAAGCATAAGATAAAACAACATGAATATAATTTAGTAAAGCATAAGATAAAACAACATGAATACAATTTAATAAAGCATAGGTTAAAACAACATAAATACAATTTAAGAAAGCAAAGGATAAAACGACATAAATACAATTTAATAAAGCATAGGCTAAAACTACATAAATACAATTTAATAAAGCATAGGATAAAACAAATTAAATACAATTTAATAAAGCATAGGATAAAACAACATAAATTCAATTTAATAAAGCATAGGATAAAACAACATAAATACAATTTAATAAAGCATAGGATAAAACAACATAAATACAATTTAATAAAGCATAAGATAAAACAACATGAATACAATTTAATAAAGCATAGGTTAAAACAACATAAATACAATTTAATAAAGCATAGGATAAAACAACATAAATACAATTTAATAAAGCATAGGTTAAAACAACATAAATACAATTTAATAAAGCATAGGATAAAACAACATAAATACAATTTAATAAAGCATAGGTTAAAACAACATAAATAAAATTTAATAAAGCATAGGTTAAAACAACATAAATACAATTTAATAAAGCGTAGGACAAAATAACATAAATACAATGTAATAAAGCATAGTTTAAAACAACATAAATACAATTTAATAAAGCATAGGATAAAACCACATAAATACAATTTAATAAAGCATAGGATAAAACAACATAAATAAAATTTAATAAAGCATAGGTTAAAACAACATAAATACAATTTAAGAAAGCATAGGATAAAACTACATAAATACATTTTAATAAAGCATAGGTTAAAACAACATAAATACAATTTAATAAAGCATCGGACAAAACAACATAAATACAATTTAATAAAGCATAGGATAAAACAACATAAATACAATTTAATAAAGCATAGGATAAAACAACATAAATACAATTTAATAAAGCATTAGATAAAACAACATGAATACAATTTAATAAAGCATAGGTTAAAACAACATAAATACAATTTAATAAAGCATAGGATAAAACAACATAAATACAATTTAATAAAGCATAGGTTAAAACAACATAAATACAATTTAATAAAGCATAGGATAAAACAACATAAATACAATTTAATAAAGCATAGGATAAAACAACACAAATACAATGTAATAAAGCATAGTTTAAAACAACATAAATACAATTTAATAAAGCATAGGATAAAACCACAGAAATACAATTTAATAAAGCATAGGATAAAACAACATAAATACAATTTAATAAAGCATAGGACAAAACAACATAAATACAATTTAATAAAGCATAGGACAAAACAACATAAATACAATTTAATAAAGCATAAGATAAAACAACATGAATATAATTTAGCAAAGCATAAGATAAAACAACATGAATACAATTTAATAAAGCATAGGTTAAAACAACATAAATACAATTTAAGAAAGCATAGGATAAAACAACATAAATACAATTTAATAAAGCATAGGCTAAAACTACATAAATACAATTTAATAAAGCATAGGATAAAACAAATTAAATACAATTTAATAAAGCATAGGATAAAACAACATAAATTCAATTTAATAAAGCATAGGATAAAACAACATAAATACAATTTAATAAAGCATAGGATAAAACAACATAAATACAATTTAATAAAGCATAAGATAAAACAACATGAAGACAATTTAATAAAGCATAGGTTAAAACAACATAAATACAATTTAATAAAGCATAGGATAAAACAACATAAATACAATTTAATAAAGCATAGGCTAAAACTACATAAATACAATTTAATAAAGCATAGGATAAAACAAATTAAATACAATTTAATAAAGCATAGGATAAAACAACATAAATTCAATTTAATAAAGCATAGGATAAAACAACATAAATACAATTTAATAAAGCATAGGATAAAACAACATAAATACAATTTAATAAAGCATAAGATAAAACAACATGAATACAATTTCATAAAGCATAGGTTAAAACAACATAAATACAATTTAATAAAGCATAGGATAAAACAACATAAATACAATTTAATAAAGCATAGGTTAAAACAACATAAATACAATTTAATAAAGCATAGGATAAAACAACATAAATACAATTTAATAAAGCATAGGATAAAACAACATAAATAAAATTTAATAAAGCATAGGTTAAAACAACATAAATACAATTTAATAAAGCATAGGATAAAACCACAGAAATACAATTAAATAAAGCATATGTTAAAACAACATAAATACAATTTAATAAAGCATAAGATAAAACAACATGAATATAATTTAGTAAAGCATAAGATTAAACAACATGAATACAATTTAGTAAAGCATAGGTTAAAACAACATAAATACAATTTAAGAAAGCATAGGATAAAACTACATAAATACATTTTAATAAAGCATAGGATAAAACAACATAAATACAATTTAATAAAGCATAGGTTAAAACAACATAAATACAATTTAATAAAGCATAGGACAAAACAACATAAATACAATTTAATGAAACATAGGATAAACAACATAAATACAATTTAATAAAGCATAGGACAAAACAACATAAATACAATTTAATAAAGCATAGGATAAAACAACATAAATACCATTTAATGAAACATAGGATAAACAAAATAAATACAATTTAATAAAGCATAGGACAAAACAACATAAATAAAATTTAATAAAGCATATGTTAAAACAACATGAATACAATTTAATAAAGCATAAGATAAAACAACATGAATATAATTTAGTAAAGCATAAGATAAAACAACATGAATACAATTTAATAAAGCATAGGTTAAAACAACTTAAATACAATTTAAGAAAGCATAGGATAAAACGACATAAATACATTTTAATAAAGCATAGGATAAAACAACATAAATACAATTTAATAAAGCATAGGTTAAAACAACATAAATACAATTTAATAAAGCATAGGACAAAACAACATAAATACAATTTAATAATGCATAGGATAAAACAACATAAATACAATTTATAAAGCATAGGATAAAACAACTTAAATACAATTTAATAAAACATAGGATAAAACAACATAAATACAATTTAATAAAGCATAGGATAAAACAACATAAATACAATTTAATAAAGCATAGGTTAAAACAACATAAATACAATTTAATAAAGCATAGGATAAAACAACATAAATACAATTTAATAAAGCATAGGATAAAACAACATAAATAAAATTTAATAAAGCATAGGTTAAAACAACATAAATACAATTTAATAAAGCATAGGATAAAACCACAGAAATACAATTTAATAAAGCATAGGATAAAACAACATAAATACAATTTAATAAAGCATTGGACAAAACAACATAAATACAATTTAATAAAGCATAGGATAAAACAACATAAATACAATTTAATGAAACATAGGATAAACAAAATAAATACAATTTAATAAAGCATAGGACAAAACAACATAAATACAATTTAATAAAGCATATGTTAAAACAACATGAATACAAATTAATAAAGCATAAGATAAAACAACATGAATATAATTCAGTAAAGCATAAGATAAAACAACATGAATACAATTTAATAAAGCATAGGTTAAAACAACTTAAATACAATTTAAGAAAGCATAGGATAAAACTACATAAATACATTTTAATAAAGCATAGGATAAAACAACATAAATACAATTTAATAAACCATAGGTTAAAACAACATAAATACAATTTAATAAAGCATAGGACAAAACAACATAAATACAATTTAATAAAGCATAGGATAAAACAACATAAATACAATTTATAAAGCATAGGATAAAACAACTTAAATACAATTTAATAAAGCATAGGATAAAACAACATAAATACAATTTAATGAAAGATAGGATAAACAACATAAATACAATTTAATAAAGCATAGGACAAAACAACATAAATACAATTTAATAAAGCATAGGATAAAACAAGATAAATACCATTTAATGAAACATAGGATAAACAAAATAAATACAATTTAATAAAGCATAGGACAAAACAACATAAATACAATTTAATAAAGCATATGTTAAAACAACATGAATACAATTTAATAAAGCATAAGATAAAACAACATGAATATAATTTAGTAAAGCATAAGATAAAACAACATGAATACAATTTAATAAAGCATAGGTTAAAACAACTTAAATACAATTTAAGAAAGCATAGGATAAAACTACATAAATACATTTTAATAAAGCATAGGATAAAACAACATAAATACAATTTAATAAAGCATAGGTTAAAACAACATAAATACAATTTAATAAAGCATAGGACAGAACAACATAAATACAATTTAATAAAGCATAGGATAAAACAACATAAATACAATTTATAAAGCATAGGATAAAACAACTTAAATACAATTTAATAAAGCATAGGATAAAACAACATAAATACAATTTAATAAAGCATAGGATAAAACAACATAAATACAATTTAATAAAGCATAGGTTAAAACAACATAAATACAATTTAATAAAGCATAGGATAAAACAACATAAGTACAATTTAATAAAGCATAGGATAAAACAACATAAATAAAATTTAATAAAGCATAGGTTAAAACAACATAAATACAATTTAATAAAGCATAGGATAAAACCACAGAAATACAATTTAATAAAGCATAGGATAAAACAACATAAATACAATTTAATAAAGCATAGGACAAAACAACATAAATACAATTTCATAAAGCATAGGATAAAACAACATAAATACAATTTAATGAAACATAGGATAAACAACATAAATACAATTTAATAAAGCATAGGACAAAACAACATAAATACAATTTAATAAAGCATATGTTAAAACAACATAAATACAATTTAATAAAGCATAAGATAAAACAACATGAATATAATTTAGTAAAGCATAAGATAAAACAACATGAATACAATTTAATAAAGCATAGGTTAAAACAACATAAATACAATTTAAGAAAGCATAGGATAAAACTACATAAATACATTTTAATAAAGCATAGGATAAAACAACATAAATACAATTTAATAAAGCATAGGATAAAAACAACATAAATAAAATTTAATAAAGCATAGGTTAAAACAACATAAATACAATTTAATAAAGCATAGGTTAAAACAACATAAATACAATTTAATAAAGCATAGGATAAAACAACATAAATACTTTTTAATAAAGCATAGGATAAAACCACATAAATACAATTTAATAAAGCATAGAATAAAACAACATAAATAAAATTTAATAAAGCATAGGTTAAAACAACATAAATACAATTTAATAAAGCGTAGGACAAAACAACATAAATACAATGTAATAAAGCATAGTTTAAAACAACATAAATACAATTTAATAAAGCATAGGATAAAACAACATGAATTCAATTTAATAAAGCATAGGATAAAACAACATGAATTCAATTTAATAAAGCATAGGATAAAACAACATAAATACAATTTAATAAAGCATAGGATAAAACAACATAAATACAATTTAATAAAGCATTAGATAAAACAACATGAATACAATTTAATAAAGCATAGGTTAAAACAACATAAATACAATTTAATAAAGCATAGGATAAAACAACATAAATACAATTTAATAAAGCATAGGATAAAACAACATAAATACAATGTAATAAAGCATAGTTTAAAACAACATAAATACAATTTAATAAAGCATAGGATAAAACCACAGAAATACAATTTAATAAAGCATAGGATAAAACAACATAAATACAATTTAATAAAGCATAGGACAAAACAACATAAATACAATTTAAAAAAGCATAGGACAAAACAACATAAATACAATTTAATAAAGCATAAGATAAAACAACATGAATATAATTTAGTAAAGCATAAGATAAAACAACATGAATACAATTTAATAAAGCATAGGTTAAAACAACATAAATACAATTTAAGAAAGCATAGGATAAAACAACATAAATACAATTTAATAAAGCATAGGCTAAAACTACATAAATACAATTTAATAAAGCATAGGATAAAACAAATTAAATACAATTTAATAAAGCATAGGATAAAACAACATAAATTCAATTTAATAAAGCATAGGATAAAACAACATAAATACAATTTAATAAAGCATAGGATAAAACAACATAAATACAATTTAATAAAGCATAAGATAAAACAACATGAATACAATTTAATAAAGCATAGGTTAAAACAACATAAATACAATTTAATAAAGCATAGGATAAAACAACATAAATACAATTTAATAAAGCATAGGTTAAAACAACATAAATACAATTTAATAAAGCATAGGACAAAACAACATAAATACAATTTAATAAAGCATAGGATAAAACAACATAAATACAATTTATAAAGCATAGGATAAAACAACTTAAATACAATTTAATAAAGCATAGGATAAAACAACATAAATACAATTTAATGAAACATAGGATAAACAACATAAATACAATTTAATAAAGCATAGGACAAAACAACATAAATACAATTTAATAAAGCATAGGATAAAACAACATAAATACCATTTAATGAAACATAGGATAAACAAAATAAATACAATTTAATAAAGCATAGGACAAAACAACATAAATACAATTTAATAAAGCATATGTTAAAACAACATGAATACAATTTAATAAAGCATAAGATAAAACAACATGAATATAATTTAGTAAAGCATAAGATAAAACAACATGAATACAATTTAATAAAGCATAGGTTAAAAGAACATAAATACAATTTAAGAAAGCATAGGATAAAACTACATAAATACATTTTAATAAAGCATAGGATAAAACAACATAAATACAATTTAATAAAGCATAGGATAAAAACAACATAAATAAAATTTAATAAAGCATAGGTTAAAACAACATAAATACAATTTAATAAAGCATAGGATAAAACAACATAAATACAATGTAATAAAGCATAGTTTAAAACAACATAAATACAATTTAATAAAGCATAGGATAAAACCACAGAAATACAATTTAATAAAGCATAGGATAAAACAACATAAATACAATTTAATAAAGCATAGGACAAAACAACATAAATACAATTTAATAAAGCATAGGACAAAACAACATAAATACAATTTAATAAAGCATAAGATAAAACAACATGAATATAATTTAGTAAAGCATAAGATAAAACAACATGAATACAATTTAATAAAGCATAGGTTAAAACAACATAAATACAATTTAAGAAAGCAAAGGATAAAACAACATAAATACAATTTAATAAAGCATAGGCTAAAACTACATAAATACAATTTAATAAAGCATAGGATAAAACAAATTAAATACAATTTAATAAAGCATAGGATAAAACAACATAAATTCAATTTAATAAAGCATAGGATAAAACAACATAAATACAATTTAATAAAGCATAGGATAAAACAACATAAATACAATTTAATAAAGCATAAGATAAAACAACATGAATACAATTTAATAAAGCATAGGTTAAAACAACATAAATACAATTTAATAAAGCATAGGATAAAACAACATAAATACAATTTAATAAAGCATAGGTTAAAACAACATAAATACAATTTAATAAAGCATAGGATAAAACAACATAAATACAATTTAATAAAGCATAGGTTAAAACAACATAAATAAAATTTAATAAAGCATAGGTTAAAACAACATAAATACAATTTAATAAAGCGTAGGACAAAATAACATAAATACAATGTAATAAAGCATAGTTTAAAACAACATAAATACAATTTAATAAAGCATAGGATAAAACCACATAAATACAATTTAATAAAGCATAGGATAAAACAACATAAATAAAATTTAATAAAGCATAGGTTAAAACAACATAAATACAATTTAAGAAAGCATAGGATAAAACTACATAAATACATTTTAATAAAGCATAGGTTAAAACAACATAAATACAATTTAATAAAGCATCGGACAAAACAACATAAATACAATTTAATAAAGCATAGGATAAAACAACATAAATACAATTTAATAAAGCATAGGATAAAACAACATAAATACAATTTAATAAAGCATAGGATAAAACAACATAAATAAAATTTATTAAAGCATAGGTTAAAACAACATAAATACAATTTATTAAAGCATCGGACAAAACAACATAAATACAATTTAATAAAGCATAGGATAAAACAACATAAATACAATTTATAAAGCATAGGATAAAACAACATAAATAAAATTTATTAAAGCATAGGATAAAACAACATAAATACAATTTAATAAAGCATAGGATAAAACAACATAAATACAATTTAATAAAGTATAGGCTAAAACTACATAAATACAATTTAATAAAGCATAGGATAAAACAACATAAATACAATTTAATAAAGCATAGGTTAAAACAACATAAATACAATTTAATAAAACATAGGATAAAACAACATAAATACAATTTAATAAAGCATAGGATAAAACAACATAAATAAAATTTAATAAAGCATAGGTTAAAACAACATAAATACAATTTAATAAAGCATAGGATAAAACAACATAAATACAATTTAATAAAGCATAGGATAAAACAACATAAATACTTTTTAATAAAGCATAGGATAAAACCACATAAATACAATTTAATAAAGCACAGGATAAAACAACATAAATACAATTTAATAAAGCATAGGATAAAACAACAAAAATACAATTTAATAAAGCATAGGATAAAACAACATAAATACAATTTAATAAAGCATAGGATAAAACAACATAAATACAATTTAATAAAGCATACGTTAAAACAACATAAATACAATTAAATAAAGCATAGGATAAAACAACATAAATACAATTTAATAAAGCATAGGTTAAAACAACATAAATACAATTTAATAAAGCATAGGATAAAACAACATAAATACAATTTAATAAAGCATAGGATAAAACAACATAAATAAAATTTAATAAAGCATAGGTTAAAACAACATAAATACAATTTAATAAAGCATAGGATAAAACCACAGAAATACAATTTAATAAAGCATAGGACAAAACAACATAAATACAATTTCATAAAGCATAGGATAAAACAACATAAATACAATTTAATGAAACATAGGATAAACAACATAAATACAATTTAATAAAGCATAGGACAAAACAACATAAATACAATTTAATAAAGCATATGTTAAAACAACATAAATACAATTTAATAAAGCATAAGATAAAACAACATGAATATAATTTAGTAAAGCATAAGATAAAACAACATGAATACAATTTAATAAAGCATAGGTTAAAACAACATAAATACAATTTAAGAAAGCATAGGATAAAGCTACATAAATACATTTTAATAAAGCATAGGATAAAACAACATAAATACAATTTAATAAAGCATAGGATAAAAACAATATAAATAAAATTTAATAAAGCATAGGTTAAAACAACATAAATACAATTTAATAAAGCATAGGTTAAAACAACATAAATACAATTTAATAAAGCATAGGATAAAACAACATAAATACTTTTTAATAAAGCATAGGATAAAACCACATAAATACAATATAATAAAGCATAGAATAAAACAGCATAAATAAAATTTAATAAAGCATAGGTTAAAACAACATAAATACAATTTAATAAAGCATTCGATAAAACAACATAAATACAATGTAATAAAGCATAGTTTAAAACAACATAAATACAATTTAATAAAGCATAGGATAAAACCACAGAAATACAATTTAATAAAGCATAGGATAAAACAACATAAATACAATTTAATAAAGCATAGGACAAAACAAAATAAATACAATTTAATAAAGCATAGGACAAAACAACATAAATACAATTTAATAAAGCATAAGATAAAACAACATGAATATAATTTAGTAAAGCATAAGATAAAACAACATGAATACAATTTAATAAAGCATAGGTTAAAACAACATAAATACAATTTAAGAAAGCAAAGGATAAAACAACATAAATACAATTTAATAAAGCATAGGCTAAAACTACATAAATACAATTTAATAAAGCATAGGATAAAACAAATTAAATACAATGTAATAAAGCATAGGATAAAACAACATAAATTCAATTTAATAAAGCATAGGATAAAACAACATAAATACAATTTAATAAAGCATAGGTTAAAACAACATAAATAAAATTTAATAAAGCATAGGTTAAAACAACATAAATACAATTTAATAAAGCGTAGGACAAAATAACATAAATACAATGTAATAAAGCATAGTTTAAAACAACATAAATACAATTTAATAAAGCATAGGATAAAACCACATAAATACAATTTAATAAAGCATAGGATAAAACAACATAAATAAAATTTAATAAAGCATAGGTTAAAACAACATAAATACAATTTAAGAAAGCATAGGATAAAACTACATAAATACATTTTAATAAAGCATAGGTTAAAACAACATAAATACAATTTAATAAAGCGTAGGACAAAATAACATAAATACAATGTAATAAAGCATAGTTTAAAACAACATAAATACAATTTAATAAAGCATAGGATAAAACAACATAAATACTTTTTAATAAAGCATAGGATAAAACCACATAAATACAATTTAATAAAGCACAGGATAAAACAACATAAATACAATTTAATAAAGCATAGGATAAAACAACATAAATACAATTTAATAAAGCATAGGATAAAACAACATAAATACAATTTAATAAAGCATAGGATAAAACAACATAAATACAATTTAATAAAGCATACGTTAAAACAACATAAATACAATTAAATAAAGCATAGGATAAAACAACATAAATACAATTTAATAAAGCATAGGTTAAAACAACATAAATTCAATTTTATAAAGCATAGGATAAAACAACATAAATACAATTTAATAAAGCATAGATTAAAACAACATAAATACAATTTAATAAAGCATAGGATAAAACAACATAAATTCAATTTAATAAAGCATAGGATAAAACAACATAAATACAATTTAATAAAGCACAGGATAAAACAACATAAATAAAATTTAATAAAGCATAGGATAAAACAACATAAATATAATTTAATAAAGCATAGGATAAAACAATGTAAATACAATTTAATAAAGCATAGGATAAAACAACATAAATAAAATTTAATAAAGCATAGGATAAAACAAGATAAATACAATTTAATAAAGCATAGGATAAAACAACATAAATACAATTTAATAAAGCATAGGTTAAAACAAAATAAATACAATTTAATAAAGCATAGGATAAAACAACATAAATATAATTTAATAAAGCATAGGATAAAACAACATAAATAAAATTTAATAAAGCATAGGATAAAACAACATAAATACAATTTAATAAAACATAGGATAAAACAACATGAATACAATTTAATAAAGCATAGGATAAAACAACATAAATACAATTTAATAAAGCATAGGATAAAACAACATAAATACAATTTAATAAAGCATAGGATAAAACAACATAAATACAATTTAATAAAGCATAGGATAAAACAACATGAATACAATTTAATAAAGCATAGGTTAAAACAACATAAATACAATTTAAGAAAGCATAGGATAAAGCTACATAAATACATTTTAATAAAGCATAGGATAAAACAACATAAATACAATTTAATAAAGCATAGGATAAAAACAACATAAATAAAATTTAATAAAGCATAGGTTAAAACAACATAAATACAATTTAATAAAGCATAGGTTAAAACAACATAAATACAATTTAATAAAGCATAGGATAAAACAACATAAATACTTTTTAATAAAGCATAGGATAAAACCACATAAATACAATATAATAAAGCATAGAATAAAACAGCATAAATAAAATTTAATAAAGCATAGGTTAAAACAACATAAATACAATTTAATAAAGCATTCGATAAAACAACATAAATACAATGTAATAAAGCATAGTTTAAAACAACATAAATACAATTTAATAAAGCATAGGATAAAACCACAGAAATACAATTTAATAAAGCATAGGATAAAACAACATAAATACAATTTAATAAAGCATAGGACAAAACAAAATAAATACAATTTAATAAAGCATAGGACAAAACAACATAAATACAATTTAATAAAGCATAAGATAAAACAACATGAATATAATTTAGTAAAGCATAAGATAAAACAACATGAATACAATTTAATAAAGCATAGGTTAAAACAACATAAATACAATTTAAGAAAGCAAAGGATAAAACAACATAAATACAATTTAATAAAGCATAGGCTAAAACTACATAAATACAATTTAATAAAGCATAGGATAAAACAAATTAAATACAATGTAATAAAGCATAGGATAAAACAACATAAATTCAATTTAATAAAGCATAGGATAAAACAACATAAATACAATTTAATAAAGCATAGGTTAAAACAACATAAATAAAATTTAATAAAGCATAGGTTAAAACAACATAAATACAATTTAATAAAGCGTAGGACAAAATAACATAAATACAATGTAATAAAGCATAGTTTAAAACAACATAAATACAATTTAATAAAGCATAGGATAAAACCACATAAATACAATTTAATAAAGCATAGGATAAAACAACATAAATAAAATTTAATAAAGCATAGGTTAAAACAACATAAATACAATTTAAGAAAGCATAGGATAAAACTACATAAATACATTTTAATAAAGCATAGGTTAAAACAACATAAATACAATTTAATAAAGCGTAGGACAAAATAACATAAATACAATGTAATAAAGCATAGTTTAAAACAACATAAATACAATTTAATAAAGCATAGGATAAAACAACATAAATACTTTTTAATAAAGCATAGGATAAAACCACATAAATACAATTTAATAAAGCACAGGATAAAACAACATAAATACAATTTAATAAAGCATAGGATAAAACAACATAAATACAATTTAATAAAGCATAGGATAAAACAACATAAATACAATTTAATAAAGCATAGGATAAAACAACATAAATACAATTTAATAAAGCATACGTTAAAACAACATAAATACAATTAAATAAAGCATAGGATAAAACAACATAAATACAATTTAATAAAGCATAGGTTAAAACAACATAAATTCAATTTTATAAAGCATAGGATAAAACAACATAAATACAATTTAATAAAGCATAGGATAAAAACAACATAAATAAAATTTAATAAAGCATAGGTTAAAACAACATAAATACAATTTAATAAAGCATAGGATAAAACAACATAAATACAATGTAATAAAGCATAGTTTAAAACAACATAAATACAATTTAATAAAGCATAGGATAAAACCACAGAAATACAATTTAATAAAGCATAGGATAAAACAACATAAATACAATTTAATAAAGCATAGGACAAAACAACATAAATACAATTTAATAAAGCATAGGACAAAACAACATAAATACAATTTAATAAAGCATAAGATAAAACAACATGAATATAATTTAGTAAAGCATAAGATAAAACAACATGAATACAATTTAATAAAGCATAGGTTAAAACAACATAAATACAATTTAAGAAAGCAAAGGATAAAACAACATAAATACAATTTAATAAAGCATAGGCTAAAACTACATAAATACAATTTAATAAAGCATAGGATAAAACAAATTAAATACAATTTAATAAAGCATAGGATAAAACAACATAAATTCAATTTAATAAAGCATAGGATAAAACAACATAAATACAATTTAATAAAGCATAGGATAAAACAACATAAATACAATTTAATAAAGCATAAGATAAAACAACATGAATACAATTTAATAAAGCATAGGTTAAAACAACATAAATACAATTTAATAAAGCATAGGATAAAACAACATAAATACAATTTAATAAAGCATAGGTTAAAACAACATAAATACAATTTAATAAAGCATAGGATAAAACAACATAAATACAATTTAATAAAGCATAGGTTAAAACAACATAAATAAAATTTAATAAAGCATAGGTTAAAACAACATAAATACAATTTAATAAAGCGTAGGACAAAATAACATAAATACAATGTAATAAAGCATAGTTTAAAACAACATAAATACAATTTAATAAAGCATAGGATAAAACCACATAAATACAATTTAATAAAGCATAGGATAAAACAACATAAATAAAATTTAATAAAGCATAGGTTAAAACAACATAAATACAATTTAAGAAAGCATAGGATAAAACTACATAAATACATTTTAATAAAGCATAGGTTAAAACAACATAAATACAATTTAATAAAGCATCGGATAAAACAACATAAATACTTTTTAATAAAGCATAGGATAAAACCACATAAATACAATTTAATAAAGCACAGGATAAAACAACATAAATACAATTTAATAAAGCATAGGATAAAACAACATAAATACTTTTTAATAAAGCATAGGATAAAACCACATAAATACAATTTAATAAAGCACAGGATAAAACAACATAAATACAATTTAATAAAGCATAGGATAAAACAACAAAAATACAATTTAATAAAGCATAGGATAAAACAACATAAATACAATTTAATAAAGCATAGGATAAAACAACATAAATACAATTTAATAAAGCATACGTTAAAACAACATAAATACAATTAAATAAAGCATAGGATAAAACAACATAAATACAATTTAATAAAGCATAGGTTAAAACAACATAAATACAATTTAATAAAGCATAGGATAAAACAACATAAATACAATTTAATAAAGCATAGGATAAAACAACATAAATAAAATTTAATAAAGCATAGGTTAAAACAACATAAATACAATTTAATAAAGCATAGGATAAAACCACAGAAATACAATTTAATAAAGCATAGGATAAAACAACATAAATACAATTTAATAAAGCATAGGACAAAACAACATAAATACAATTTCATAAAGCATAGGATAAAACAACATAAATACAATTTAATGAAACATAGGATAAACAACATAAATACAATTTAATAAAGCATAGGACAAAACAACATAAATACAATTTAATAAAGCATATGTTAAAACAACATAAATACAATTTAATAAAGCATAAGATAAAACAACATGAATATAATTTAGTAAAGCATAAGATAAAACAACATGAATACAATTTAATAAAGCATAGGTTAAAACAACATAAATACAATTTAAGAAAGCATAGGATAAAGCTACATAAATACATTTTAATAAAGCATAGGATAAAACAACATAAATACAATTTAATAAAGCATAGGATAAAAACAATATAAATAAAATTTAATAAAGCATAGGTTAAAACAACATAAATACAATTTAATAAAGCATAGGTTAAAACAACATAAATACAATTTAATAAAGCATAGGATAAAACAACATAAATACTTTTTAATAAAGCATAGGATAAAACCACATAAATACAATATAATAAAGCATAGAATAAAACAGCATAAATAAAATTTAATAAAGCATAGGTTAAAACAACATAAATACAATTTAATAAAGCATTCGATAAAACAACATAAATACAATGTAATAAAGCATAGTTTAAAACAACATAAATACAATTTAATAAAGCATAGGATAAAACCACAGAAATACAATTTAATAAAGCATAGGATAAAACAACATAAATACAATTTAATAAAGCATAGGACAAAACAAAATAAATACAATTTAATAAAGCATAGGACAAAACAACATAAATACAATTTAATAAAGCATAAGATAAAACAACATGAATATAATTTAGTAAAGCATAAGATAAAACAACATGAATACAATTTAATAAAGCATAGGTTAAAACAACATAAATACAATTTAAGAAAGCAAAGGATAAAACAACATAAATACAATTTAATAAAGCATAGGCTAAAACTACATAAATACAATTTAATAAAGCATAGGATAAAACAAATTAAATACAATGTAATAAAGCATAGGATAAAACAACATAAATTCAATTTAATAAAGCATAGGATAAAACAACATAAATACAATTTAATAAAGCATAGGTTAAAACAACATAAATAAAATTTAATAAAGCATAGGTTAAAACAACATAAATACAATTTAATAAAGCGTAGGACAAAATAACATAAATACAATGTAATAAAGCATAGTTTAAAACAACATAAATACAATTTAATAAAGCATAGGATAAAACCACATAAATACAATTTAATAAAGCATAGGATAAAACAACATAAATAAAATTTAATAAAGCATAGGTTAAAACAACATAAATACAATTTAAGAAAGCATAGGATAAAACTACATAAATACATTTTAATAAAGCATAGGTTAAAACAACATAAATACAATTTAATAAAGCGTAGGACAAAATAACATAAATACAATGTAATAAAGCATAGTTTAAAACAACATAAATACAATTTAATAAAGCATAGGATAAAACAACATAAATTCAATTTAATAAAGCATAGGATAAAACAACATAAATACAATTTAATAAAGCACAGGATAAAACAACATAAATAAAATTTAATAAAGCATAGGATAAAACAACATAAATATAATTTAATAAAGCATAGGATAAAACAATGTAAATACAATTTAATAAAGCATAGGATAAAACAACATAAATAAAATTTAATAAAGCATAGGATAAAACAAGATAAATACAATTTAATAAAGCATAGGATAAAACAACATAAATACAATTTAATAAAGCATAGGTTAAAACAAAATAAATACAATTTAATAAAGCATAGGATAAAACAACATAAATATAATTTAATAAAGCATAGGATAAAACAACATAAATAAAATTTAATAAAGCATAGGATAAAACAACATAAATACAATTTAATAAAACATAGGATAAAACAACATGAATACAATTTAATAAAGCATAGGATAAAACAACATAAATACAATTTAATAAAGCATAGGATAAAACAACATAAATACAATTTAATAAAGCATAGGATAAAACAACATAAATACAATTTAATAAAGCATAGGATAAAACAACATGAATACAATTTAATAAAGCATAGGTTAAAACAACATAAATACAATTTAAGAAAGCATAGGATAAAGCTACATAAATACATTTTAATAAAGCATAGGATAAAACAACATAAATACAATTTAATAAAGCATAGGATAAAAACAACATAAATAAAATTTAATAAAGCATAGGTTAAAACAACATAAATACAATTTAATAAAGCATAGGTTAAAACAACATAAATACAATTTAATAAAGCATAGGATAAAACAACATAAATACTTTTTAATAAAGCATAGGATAAAACCACATAAATACAATATAATAAAGCATAGAATAAAACAGCATAAATAAAATTTAATAAAGCATAGGTTAAAACAACATAAATACAATTTAATAAAGCATTCGATAAAACAACATAAATACAATGTAATAAAGCATAGTTTAAAACAACATAAATACAATTTAATAAAGCATAGGATAAAACCACAGAAATACAATTTAATAAAGCATAGGATAAAACAACATAAATACAATTTAATAAAGCATAGGACAAAACAAAATAAATACAATTTAATAAAGCATAGGACAAAACAACATAAATACAATTTAATAAAGCATAAGATAAAACAACATGAATATAATTTAGTAAAGCATAAGATAAAACAACATGAATACAATTTAATAAAGCATAGGTTAAAACAACATAAATACAATTTAAGAAAGCAAAGGATAAAACAACATAAATACAATTTAATAAAGCATAGGCTAAAACTACATAAATACAATTTAATAAAGCATAGGATAAAACAAATTAAATACAATGTAATAAAGCATAGGATAAAACAACATAAATTCAATTTAATAAAGCATAGGATAAAACAACATAAATACAATTTAATAAAGCATAGGTTAAAACAACATAAATAAAATTTAATAAAGCATAGGTTAAAACAACATAAATACAATTTAATAAAGCGTAGGACAAAATAACATAAATACAATGTAATAAAGCATAGTTTAAAACAACATAAATACAATTTAATAAAGCATAGGATAAAACCACATAAATACAATTTAATAAAGCATAGGATAAAACAACATAAATAAAATTTAATAAAGCATAGGTTAAAACAACATAAATACAATTTAAGAAAGCATAGGATAAAACTACATAAATACATTTTAATAAAGCATAGGTTAAAACAACATAAATACAATTTAATAAAGCGTAGGACAAAATAACATAAATACAATGTAATAAAGCATAGTTTAAAACAACATAAATACAATTTAATAAAGCATAGGATAAAACAACATAAATACTTTTTAATAAAGCATAGGATAAAACCACATAAATACAATTTAATAAAGCACAGGATAAAACAACATAAATACAATTTAATAAAGCATAGGATAAAACAACATAAATACAATTTAATAAAGCATAGGATAAAACAACATAAATACAATTTAATAAAGCATAGGATAAAACAACATAAATACAATTTAATAAAGCATACGTTAAAACAACATAAATACAATTAAATAAAGCATAGGATAAAACAACATAAATACAATTTAATAAAGCATAGGTTAAAACAACATAAATTCAATTTTATAAAGCATAGGATAAAACAACATAAATACAATTTAATAAAGCATAGGATAAAAACAACATAAATAAAATTTAATAAAGCATAGGTTAAAACAACATAAATACAATTTAATAAAGCATAGGATAAAACAACATAAATACAATGTAATAAAGCATAGTTTAAAACAACATAAATACAATTTAATAAAGCATAGGATAAAACCACAGAAATACAATTTAATAAAGCATAGGATAAAACAACATAAATACAATTTAATAAAGCATAGGACAAAACAACATAAATACAATTTAATAAAGCATAGGACAAAACAACATAAATACAATTTAATAAAGCATAAGATAAAACAACATGAATATAATTTAGTAAAGCATAAGATAAAACAACATGAATACAATTTAATAAAGCATAGGTTAAAACAACATAAATACAATTTAAGAAAGCAAAGGATAAAACAACATAAATACAATTTAATAAAGCATAGGCTAAAACTACATAAATACAATTTAATAAAGCATAGGATAAAACAAATTAAATACAATTTAATAAAGCATAGGATAAAACAACATAAATTCAATTTAATAAAGCATAGGATAAAACAACATAAATACAATTTAATAAAGCATAGGATAAAACAACATAAATACAATTTAATAAAGCATAAGATAAAACAACATGAATACAATTTAATAAAGCATAGGTTAAAACAACATAAATACAATTTAATAAAGCATAGGATAAAACAACATAAATACAATTTAATAAAGCATAGGTTAAAACAACATAAATACAATTTAATAAAGCATAGGATAAAACAACATAAATACAATTTAATAAAGCATAGGTTAAAACAACATAAATAAAATTTAATAAAGCATAGGTTAAAACAACATAAATACAATTTAATAAAGCGTAGGACAAAATAACATAAATACAATGTAATAAAGCATAGTTTAAAACAACATAAATACAATTTAATAAAGCATAGGATAAAACCACATAAATACAATTTAATAAAGCATAGGATAAAACAACATAAATAAAATTTAATAAAGCATAGGTTAAAACAACATAAATACAATTTAAGAAAGCATAGGATAAAACTACATAAATACATTTTAATAAAGCATAGGTTAAAACAACATAAATACAATTTAATAAAGCATCGGATAAAACAACATAAATACTTTTTAATAAAGCATAGGATAAAACCACATAAATACAATTTAATAAAGCACAGGATAAAACAACATAAATACAATTTAATAAAGCATAGGATAAAACAACATAAATACTTTTTAATAAAGCATAGGATAAAACCACATAAATACAATTTAATAAAGCACAGGATAAAACAACATAAATACAATTTAATAAAGCATAGGATAAAACAACAAAAATACAATTTAATAAAGCATAGGATAAAACAACATAAATACAATTTAATAAAGCATAGGATAAAACAACATAAATACAATTTAATAAAGCATACGTTAAAACAACATAAATACAATTAAATAAAGCATAGGATAAAACAACATAAATACAATTTAATAAAGCATAGGTTAAAACAACATAAATACAATTTAATAAAGCATAGGATAAAACAACATAAATACAATTTAATAAAGCATAGGATAAAACAACATAAATAAAATTTAATAAAGCATAGGTTAAAACAACATAAATACAATTTAATAAAGCATAGGATAAAACCACAGAAATACAATTTAATAAAGCATAGGATAAAACAACATAAATACAATTTAATAAAGCATAGGACAAAACAACATAAATACAATTTCATAAAGCATAGGATAAAACAACATAAATACAATTTAATGAAACATAGGATAAACAACATAAATACAATTTAATAAAGCATAGGACAAAACAACATAAATACAATTTAATAAAGCATATGTTAAAACAACATAAATACAATTTAATAAAGCATAAGATAAAACAACATGAATATAATTTAGTAAAGCATAAGATAAAACAACATGAATACAATTTAATAAAGCATAGGTTAAAACAACATAAATACAATTTAAGAAAGCATAGGATAAAGCTACATAAATACATTTTAATAAAGCATAGGATAAAACAACATAAATACAATTTAATAAAGCATAGGATAAAAACAATATAAATAAAATTTAATAAAGCATAGGTTAAAACAACATAAATACAATTTAATAAAGCATAGGTTAAAACAACATAAATACAATTTAATAAAGCATAGGATAAAACAACATAAATACTTTTTAATAAAGCATAGGATAAAACCACATAAATACAATATAATAAAGCATAGAATAAAACAGCATAAATAAAATTTAATAAAGCATAGGTTAAAACAACATAAATACAATTTAATAAAGCATTCGATAAAACAACATAAATACAATGTAATAAAGCATAGTTTAAAACAACATAAATACAATTTAATAAAGCATAGGATAAAACCACAGAAATACAATTTAATAAAGCATAGGATAAAACAACATAAATACAATTTAATAAAGCATAGGACAAAACAAAATAAATACAATTTAATAAAGCATAGGACAAAACAACATAAATACAATTTAATAAAGCATAAGATAAAACAACATGAATATAATTTAGTAAAGCATAAGATAAAACAACATGAATACAATTTAATAAAGCATAGGTTAAAACAACATAAATACAATTTAAGAAAGCAAAGGATAAAACAACATAAATACAATTTAATAAAGCATAGGCTAAAACTACATAAATACAATTTAATAAAGCATAGGATAAAACAAATTAAATACAATGTAATAAAGCATAGGATAAAACAACATAAATTCAATTTAATAAAGCATAGGATAAAACAACATAAATACAATTTAATAAAGCATAGGTTAAAACAACATAAATAAAATTTAATAAAGCATAGGTTAAAACAACATAAATACAATTTAATAAAGCGTAGGACAAAATAACATAAATACAATGTAATAAAGCATAGTTTAAAACAACATAAATACAATTTAATAAAGCATAGGATAAAACCACATAAATACAATTTAATAAAGCATAGGATAAAACAACATAAATAAAATTTAATAAAGCATAGGTTAAAACAACATAAATACAATTTAAGAAAGCATAGGATAAAACTACATAAATACATTTTAATAAAGCATAGGTTAAAACAACATAAATACAATTTAATAAAGCGTAGGACAAAATAACATAAATACAATGTAATAAAGCATAGTTTAAAACAACATAAATACAATTTAATAAAGCATAGGATAAAACAACATAAATACTTTTTAATAAAGCATAGGATAAAACCACATAAATACAATTTAATAAAGCACAGGATAAAACAACATAAATACAATTTAATAAAGCATAGGATAAAACAACATAAATACAATTTAATAAAGCATAGGATAAAACAACATAAATACAATTTAATAAAGCATAGGATAAAACAACATAAATACAATTTAATAAAGCATACGTTAAAACAACATAAATACAATTAAATAAAGCATAGGATAAAACAACATAAATACAATTTAATAAAGCATAGGTTAAAACAACATAAATTCAATTTTATAAAGCATAGGATAAAACAACATAAATACAATTTAATAAAGCATAGATTAAAACAACATAAATACAATTTAATAAAGCATAGGATAAAACAACATAAATTCAATTTAATAAAGCATAGGATAAAACAACATAAATACAATTTAATAAAGCACAGGATAAAACAACATAAATAAAATTTAATAAAGCATAGGATAAAACAACATAAATATAATTTAATAAAGCATAGGATAAAACAATGTAAATACAATTTAATAAAGCATAGGATAAAACAACATAAATAAAATTTAATAAAGCATAGGATAAAACAAGATAAATACAATTTAATAAAGCATAGGATAAAACAACATAAATACAATTTAATAAAGCATAGGTTAAAACAAAATAAATACAATTTAATAAAGCATAGGATAAAACAACATAAATATAATTTAATAAAGCATAGGATAAAACAACATAAATAAAATTTAATAAAGCATAGGATAAAACAACATAAATACAATTTAATAAAACATAGGATAAAACAACATGAATACAATTTAATAAAGCATAGGATAAAACAACATAAATACAATTTAATAAAGCATAGGATAAAACAACATAAATACAATTTAATAAAGCATAGGATAAAACAACATAAATACAATTTAATAAAGCATAGGATAAAACAACATGAATACAATTTAATAAAGCATAGGTTAAAACAACATAAATACAATTTAAGAAAGCATAGGATAAAGCTACATAAATACATTTTAATAAAGCATAGGATAAAACAACATAAATACAATTTAATAAAGCATAGGATAAAAACAACATAAATAAAATTTAATAAAGCATAGGTTAAAACAACATAAATACAATTTAATAAAGCATAGGTTAAAACAACATAAATACAATTTAATAAAGCATAGGATAAAACAACATAAATACTTTTTAATAAAGCATAGGATAAAACCACATAAATACAATATAATAAAGCATAGAATAAAACAGCATAAATAAAATTTAATAAAGCATAGGTTAAAACAACATAAATACAATTTAATAAAGCATTCGATAAAACAACATAAATACAATGTAATAAAGCATAGTTTAAAACAACATAAATACAATTTAATAAAGCATAGGATAAAACCACAGAAATACAATTTAATAAAGCATAGGATAAAACAACATAAATACAATTTAATAAAGCATAGGACAAAACAAAATAAATACAATTTAATAAAGCATAGGACAAAACAACATAAATACAATTTAATAAAGCATAAGATAAAACAACATGAATATAATTTAGTAAAGCATAAGATAAAACAACATGAATACAATTTAATAAAGCATAGGTTAAAACAACATAAATACAATTTAAGAAAGCAAAGGATAAAACTACATAAATACAATTTAATAAAGCATAGGCTAAAACTACATAAATACAATTTAATAAAGCATAGGATAAAACAAATTAAATACAATGTAATAAAGCATAGGATAAAACAACATAAATTCAATTTAATAAAGCATAGGATAAAACAACATAAATACAATTTAATAAAGCATAGGTTAAAACAACATAAATAAAATTTAATAAAGCATAGGTTAAAACAACATAAATACAATTTAATAAAGCGTAGGACAAAATAACATAAATACAATGTAATAAAGCATAGTTTAAAACAACATAAATACAATTTAATAAAGCATAGGATAAAACCACATAAATACAATTTAATAAAGCATAGGATAAAACAACATAAATAAAATTTAATAAAGCATAGGTTAAAACAACATAAATACAATTTAAGAAAGCATAGGATAAAACTACATAAATACATTTTAATAAAGCATAGGTTAAAACAACATAAATACAATTTAATAAAGCGTAGGACAAAATAACATAAATACAATGTAATAAAGCATAGTTTAAAACAACATAAATACAATTTAATAAAGCATAGGATAAAACAACATAAATACTTTTTAATAAAGCATAGGATAAAACCACATAAATACAATTTAATAAAGCACAGGATAAAACAACATAAATACAATTTAATAAAGCATAGGATAAAACAACATAAATACAATTTAATAAAGCATAGGATAAAACAACATAAATACAATTTAATAAAGCATAGGATAAAACAACATAAATACAATTTAATAAAGCATACGTTAAAACAACATAAATACAATTAAATAAAGCATAGGATAAAACAACATAAATACAATTTAATAAAGCATAGGTTAAAACAACATAAATTCAATTTTATAAAGCATAGGATAAAACAACATAAATACAATTTAATAAAGCATAGATTAAAACAACATAAATACAATTTAATAAAGCATAGGATAAAACAACATAAATTCAATTTAATAAAGCATAGGATAAAACAACATAAATACAATTTAATAAAGCACAGGATAAAACAACATAAATAAAATTTAATAAAGCATAGGATAAAACAACATAAATATAATTTAATAAAGCATAGGATAAAACAATGTAAATACAATTTAATAAAGCATAGGATAAAACAACATAAATAAAATTTAATAAAGCATAGGATAAAACAAGATAAATACAATTTAATAAAGCATAGGATAAAACAACATAAATACAATTTAATAAAGCATAGGTTAAAACAAAATAAATACAATTTAATAAAGCATAGGATAAAACAACATAAATATAATTTAATAAAGCATAGGATAAAACAACATAAATAAAATTTAATAAAGCATAGGATAAAACAACATAAATACAATTTAATAAAACATAGGATAAAACAACATGAATACAATTTAATAAAGCATAGGATAAAACAACATAAATACAATTTAATAAAGCATAGGATAAAACAACATAAATACAATTTAATAAAGCATAGGATAAAACAACATAAATACAATTTAATAAAGCATAGGATAAAACAACATAAATAAAATTTAATAAAGCATAGGTTAAAACAACATAAATACAATTTAATAAAGCATAGGACAAAACAACATAAATACAATTTAATAAAGCATAGTTTAAAACAACATGAATACAATTTAATAAAGCATAGGATAAAACCACAGAAATAAAATTTAATAAAGCATAGGATAAAACAACATAAATACAATTTATTAAAGCATATTATAAAACAACATAAATACAATTTAATAAAACATAGGATAAAACAACATGAATACAATTTAATAAAGCATAGGATAAAACAACATAAATACAATTTAATAAAGCATAGGATAAAACAACATAAATACCATTTAATGAAACATAGGATAAACAAAATAAATACAATTTAATAAAGCATAGGACAAAACAACATAAATACAATTTAATAAAGCATATGTTAAAACAACATGAATACAATTTAATAAAGCATAAGATAAAACAACATGAATATAATTTAGTAAAGCATAAGATAAAACAACATGAATACAATTTAATAAAGCATAGGTTAAAACAACATAAATACAATTTAAGAAAGCATAGGATAAAACTACATAAATACATTTTAATAAAGCATAGGATAAAACAACATAAATACAATTTAATAAAGCATAGGATAAAAACAACATAAATAAAATTTAATAAAGCATAGGTTAAAACAACATAAATACAATTTAATAAAGCATAGGTTAAAACAACATAAATACAATTTAATAAAGCATAGGATAAAACAACATAAATACTTTTTAATAAATCATAGGATAAAACCACATAAATACAATTTAATAAAGCATAGAATAAAACAGCATAAATAAAATTTAATAAAGCATAGGTTAAAACAACATAAATACAATTTAATAAAGCATAGGATAAAACAACATAAATACAATGTAATAAAGCATAGTTTAAAACAACATAAATACAATTTAATAAAGCATAGGATAAAACCACAGAAATACAATTTAATAAAGCATAGGATAAAACAACATAAATACAATTTAATAAAGCATAGGACAAAACAACATAAATACAATTTAATAAAGCATAGGACAAAACAACATAAATACAATTTAATAAAGCATAAGATAAAACAACATGAATATAATTTAGTAAAGCATAAGATAAAACAACATGAATACAATTTAATAAAGCATAGGTTAAAACAACATAAATACAATTTAAGAAAGCAAAGGATAAAACAACATAAATACAATTTAATAAAGCATAGGCTAAAACTACATAAATACAATTTAATAAAGCATAGGATAAAACAAATTAAATACAATTTAATAAAGCATAGGATAAAACAACATAAATTCAATTTAATAAAGCATAGGATAAAACAACATAAATACAATTTAATAAAGCATAGGATAAAACAACATAAATACAATTTAATAAAGCATAAGATAAAACAACATGAATACAATTTAATAAAGCATAGGTTAAAACAACATAAATACAATTTAATAAAGCATAGGATAAAACAACATAAATACAATTTAATAAAGCATAGGTTAAAACAACATAAATACAATTTAATAAAGCATAGGATAAAACAACATAAATACAATTTAATAAAGCATAGGTTAAAACAACATAAATAAAATTTAATAAAGCATAGGTTAAAACAACATAAATACAATTTAATAAAGCGTAGGACAAAATAACATAAATACAATGTAATAAAGCATAGTTTAAAACAACATAAATACAATTTAATAAAGCATAGGATAAAACCACATAAATACAATTTAATAAAGCATAGGATAAAACAACATAAATAAAATTTAATAAAGCATAGGTTAAAACAACATAAATACAATTTAAGAAAGCATAGGATAAAACTACATAAATACATTTTAATAAAGCATAGGTTAAAACAACATAAATACAATTTAATAAAGCATCGGACAAAACAACATAAATACAATTTAATAAAGCATAGGATAAAACAACATAAATACAATTTAATAAAGCATAGGATAAAACAACATAAATACAATTTAATAAAGCATAGGATAAAACAACATAAATAAAATTTATTAAAGCATAGGTTAAAACAACATAAATACAATTTATTAAAGCATCGGACAAAACAACATAAATACAATTTAATAAAGCATAGGATAAAACAACATAAATACAATTTATAAAGCATAGGATAAAACAACATAAATACAATTTAATAAAGCATAGGATAAAACAACATAAATACAATTTAATAAAGCATAGGATAAAACAACATCAATACAATTTAATAAAGTATAGGCTAAAACTACATAAATACAATTTAATAAAGCATAGGATAAAACAACATAAATACAATTTAATAAAGCATAGGTTAAAACAACATAAATACAATTTAATAAAGCATAGGATAAAACAACATAAATACAATTTAATAAAGCATAGGATAAAACAACATAAATACTTTTTAATAAAGCATAGGATAAAACCACATAAATACAATTTAATAAAGCACAGGATAAAACAACATAAATACAATTTAATAAAGCATAGGATAAAACAACATAAATACAATTTAATAAAGCATAGGATAAAACAACATAAATACAATTTAATAAAGCATAGGATAAAACAACATAAATACAATTTAATAAAGCATACGTTAAAACAACATAAATACAATTAAATAAAGCATAGGATAAAACAACATAAATACAATTTAATAAAGCATAGGTTAAAACAACATAAATACAATTTAATAAAGCATAGGATAAAACAACATAAATACAATTTAATAAAGCATAGGATAAAACAACATAAATAAAATTTAATAAAGCATAGGTTAAAACAACATAAATACAATTTAATAAAGCATAGGATAAAACCACAGAAATACAATTTAATAAAGCATAGGATAAAACAACATAAATACAATTTAATAAAGCATAGGACAAAACAACATAAATACAATTTCATAAAGCATAGGATAAAACAACATAAATACAATTTAATGAAACATAGGATAAACAACATAAATACAATTTAATAAAGCATAGGACAAAACAACATAAATACAATTTAATAAAGCATATGTTAAAACAACATAAATACAATTTAATAAAGCATAAGATAAAACAACATGAATATAATTTAGTAAAGCATAAGATAAAACAACATGAATACAATTTAATAAAGCATAGGTTAAAACAACATAAATACAATTTAAGAAAGCATAGGATAAAGCTACATAAATACATTTTAATAAAGCATAGGATAAAACAACATAAATACAATTTAATAAAGCATAGGATAAAAACAACATAAATAAAATTTAATAAAGCATAGGTTAAAACAACATAAATACAATTTAATAAAGCATAGGTTAAAACAACATAAATACAATTTAATAAAGCATAGGATAAAACAACAAAAATACTTTTTAATAAAGCATAGGATAAAACCACATAAATACAATATAATAAAGCATAGAATAAAACAGCATAAATAAAATTTAATAAAGCATAGGTTAAAACAACATAAATACAATTTAATAAAGCATTCGATAAAACAACATAAATACAATGTAATAAAGCATAGTTTAAAACAACATAAATACAATTTAATAAAGCATAGGATAAAACAACATAAATTCAATTTAATAAAGCATAGGATAAAACAACATAAATACAATTTAATAAAGCATAGGATAAAACAACATAAATACAATTTAATAAAGCATAAGATAAAACAACATGAATACAATTTAATAAAGCATAGGTTAAAACAACATAAATACAATTTAATAAAGCATAGGATAAAACAACATAAATACAATTTAATAAAGCATAGGTTAAAACAACATAAATACAATTTAATAAAGCATAGGATAAAACAACATAAATACAATTTAATAAAGCATAGGTTAAAACAACATAAATAAAATTTAATAAAGCATAGGTTAAAACAACATAAATACAATTTAATAAAGCGTAGGACAAAATAACATAAATACAATGTAATAAAGCATAGTTTAAAACAACATAAATACAATTTAATAAAGCATAGGATAAAACCACATAAATACAATTTAATAAAGCATAGGATAAAACAACATAAATAAAATTTAATAAAGCATAGGTTAAAACAACATAAATACAATTTAAGAAAGCATAGGATAAAACTACATAAATACATTTTAATAAAGCATAGGTTAAAACAACATAAATACAATTTAATAAAGCATCGGACAAAACAACATAAATACAATTTAATAAAGCATAGGATAAAACAACATAAATACAATTTAATAAAGCATAGGATAAAACAACATAAATACAATTTAATAAAGCATAGGATAAAACAACATAAATAAAATTTATTAAAGCATAGGTTAAAACAACATAAATACAATTTATTAAAGCATCGGACAAAACAACATAAATACAATTTAATAAAGCATAGGATAAAACAACATAAATACAATTTATAAAGCATAGGATAAAACAACATAAATACAATTTAATAAAGCATAGGATAAAACAACATAAATACAATTTAATAAAGCATAGGATAAAACAACATCAATACAATTTAATAAAGTATAGGCTAAAACTACATAAATACAATTTAATAAAGCATAGGATAAAACAACATAAATACAATTTAATAAAGCATAGGTTAAAACAACATAAATACAATTTAATAAAGCATAGGATAAAACAACATAAATACAATTTAATAAAGCATAGGATAAAACAACATAAATACTTTTTAATAAAGCATAGGATAAAACCACATAAATACAATTTAATAAAGCACAGGATAAAACAACATAAATACAATTTAATAAAGCATAGGATAAAACAACATAAATACAATTTAATAAAGCATAGGATAAAACAACATAAATACAATTTAATAAAGCATAGGATAAAACAACATAAATACAATTTAATAAAGCATACGTTAAAACAACATAAATACAATTAAATAAAGCATAGGATAAAACAACATAAATACAATTTAATAAAGCATAGGTTAAAACAACATAAATACAATTTAATAAAGCATAGGATAAAACAACATAAATACAATTTAATAAAGCATAGGATAAAACAACATAAATAAAATTTAATAAAGCATAGGTTAAAACAACATAAATACAATTTAATAAAGCATAGGATAAAACCACAGAAATACAATTTAATAAAGCATAGGATAAAACAACATAAATACAATTTAATAAAGCATAGGACAAAACAACATAAATACAATTTCATAAAGCATAGGATAAAACAACATAAATACAATTTAATGAAACATAGGATAAACAACATAAATACAATTTAATAAAGCATAGGACAAAACAACATAAATTCAATTTAATAAAGCATATGTTAAAACAACATAAATACAATTTAATAAAGCATAAGATAAAACAACATGAATATAATTTAGTAAAGCATAAGATAAAACAACATGAATACAATTTAATAAAGCATAGGTTAAAACAACATAAATACAATTTAAGAAAGCATAGGATAAAGCTACATAAATACATTTTAATAAAGCATAGGATAAAACAACATAAATACAATTTAATAAAGCATAGGATAAAAACAACATAAATAAAATTTAATAAAGCATAGGTTAAAACAACATAAATACAATTTAATAAAGCATAGGTTAAAACAACATAAATACAATTTAATAAAGCATAGGATAAAACAACAAAAATACTTTTTAATAAAGCATAGGATAAAACCACATAAATACAATATAATAAAGCATAGAATAAAACAGCATAAATAAAATTTAATAAAGCATAGGTTAAAACAACATAAATACAATTTAATAAAGCATTCGATAAAACAACATAAATACAATGTAATAAAGCATAGTTTAAAACAACATAAATACAATTTAATAAAGCATAGGATAAAACCACAGAAATACAATTTAATAAAGCATAGGATAAAACAACATAAATACAATTTAATAAAGCATAGGACAAAACAACATAAATACAATTTAATAAAGCATAGGACAAAACAACATAAATACAATTTAATAAAGCATAAGATAAAACAACATGAATATAATTTAGTAAAGCATAAGATAAAACAACATGAATACAATTTAATAAAGCATAGGTTAAAACAACATAAATACAATTTAAGAAAGCAAAGGATAAAACAACATAAATACAATTTAATAAAGCATAGGTTAAAACAACATAAATAAAATTTAATAAAGCATAGGTTAAAACAACATAAATACAATTTAATAAAGCGTAGGACAAAATAACATAAATACAATGTAATAAAGCATAGTTTAAAACAACATAAATACAATTTAATAAAGCATAGGATAAAACCACATAAATACAATTTAATAAAGCATAGGATAAAACAACATAAATAAAATTTAATAAAGCATAGGTTAAAACAACATAAATACAATTTAAGAAAGCATAGGATAAAACTACATAAATACATTTTAATAAAGCATAGGTTAAAACAACATAAATACAATTTAATAAAGCGTAGGACAAAATAACATAAATACAATGTAATAAAGCATAGTTTAAAACAACATAAATACAATTTAATAAAGCATAGGATAAAACAACATAAATACTTTTTAATAAAGCATAGGATAAAACCACATAAATACAATTTAATAAAGCACAGGATAAAACAACATAAATACAATTTAATAAAGCATAGGATAAAACAACATAAATACAATTTAATAAAGCATAGGATAAAACAACATAAATACAATTTAATAAAGCATAGGATAAAACAACATAAATACAATTTAATAAAGCATACGTTAAAACAACATAAATACAATTAAATAAAGCATAGGATAAAACAACATAAATACAATTTAATAAAGCATAGGTTAAAACAACATAAATTCAATTTTATAAAGCATAGGATAAAACAACATAAATACAATTTAATAAAGCATAGATTAAAACAACATAAATACAATTTAATAAAGCATAGGATAAAACAACATAAATTCAATTTAATAAAGCATAGGATAAAACAACATAAATACAATTTAATAAAGCACAGGATAAAACAACATAAATAAAATTTAATAAAGCATAGGATAAAACAACATAAATATAATTTAATAAAGCATAGGATAAAACAATGTAAATACAATTTAATAAAGCATAGGATAAAACAACATAAATAAAATTTAATAAAGCATAGGATAAAACAAGATAAATACAATTTAATAAAGCATAGGATAAAACAACATAAATACAATTTAATAAAGCATAGGTTAAAACAAAATAAATACAATTTAATAAAGCATAGGATAAAACAACATAAATATAATTTAATAAAGCATAGGATAAAACAACATAAATAAAATTTAATAAAGCATAGGATAAAACAACATAAATACAATTTAATAAAACATAGGATAAAACAACATGAATACAATTTAATAAAGCATAGGATAAAACAACATAAATACAATTTAATAAAGCATAGGATAAAACAACATAAATACAATTTAATAAAGCATAGGATAAAACAACATAAATACAATTTAATAAAGCATAGGATAAAACAACATAAATAAAATTTAATAAAGCATAGGTTAAAACAACATAAATACAATTTAATAAAGCATAGGACAAAACAACATAAATACAATTTAATAAAGCATAGTTTAAAACAACATGAATACAATTTAATAAAGCATAGGATAAAACCACAGAAATAAAATTTAATAAAGCATAGGATAAAACAACATAAATACAATTTATTAAAGCATATTATAAAACAACATAAATACAATTTAATAAAACATAGGATAAAACAACATGAATACAATTTAATAAAGCATAGGATAAAACAACATAAATACAATTTAATAAAGCATAGGATAAAACAACATAAATACAATTTCATAAAGCATAGGATAAAACAACATAAATACAATTTATTAAAGCATATTATAAAACAACATAAATACAATTTAATAAAACATAGGATAAAACAACATGAATACAATTTAATAAAGCATAGGATAAAACAACATAAATACAATTTAATAAAGCATAGGATAAAACAACATAAATACAATTTCATAAAGCATAGGATAAAACAACATAAATACAATTTAATGAAACATAGGATAAACAACATAAATACAATTTAATAAAGCATAGGACAAAACAACATAAATACAATTTAATAAAGCATATGTTAAAACAACATAAATACAATTTAATAAAGCATAAGATAAAACAACATGAATATAATTTAGTAAAGCATAAGATAAAACAACATGAATACAATTTAATAAAGCATAGGTTAAAACAACATAAATACAATTTAAGAAAGCATAGGATAAAGCTACATAAATACATTTTAATAAAGCATAGGATAAAACAACATAAATACAATTTAATAAAGCATAGGATAAAAACAACATAAATAAAATTTAATAAAGCATAGGTTAAAACAACATAAATACAATTTAATAAAGCATAGGTTAAAACAACATAAATACAATTTAATAAAGCATAGGATAAAACAACATAAATACTTTTTAATAAAGCATAGGATAAAACCACATAAATACAATATAATAAAGCATAGAATAAAACAGCATAAATAAAATTTAATAAAGCATAGGTTAAAACAACATAAATACAATTTAATAAAGCATTCGATAAAACAACATAAATACAATGTAATAAAGCATAGTTTAAAACAACATAAATACAATTTAATAAAGCATAGGATAAAACCACAGAAATACAATTTAATAAAGCATAGGATAAAACAACATAAATACAATTTAATAAAGCATAGGACAAAACAACATAAATACAATTTAATAAAGCATAGGACAAAACAACATAAATACAATTTAATAAAGCATAAGATAAAACAACATGAATATAATTTAGTAAAGCATAAGATAAAACAACATGAATACAATTTAATAAAGCATAGGTTAAAACAACATAAATACAATTTAAGAAAGCAAAGGATAAAACAACATAAATACAATTTAATAAAGCATAGGCTAAAACTACATAAATACAATTTAATAAAGCATAGGATAAAACAAATTAAATACAATGTAATAAAGCATAGGATAAAACAACATAAATTCAATTTAATAAAGCATAGGATAAAACAACATAAATACAATTTAATAAAGCATAGGTTAAAACAACATAAATAAAATTTAATAAAGCATAGGTTAAAACAACATAAATACAATTTAATAAAGCGTAGGACAAAATAACATAAATACAATGTAATAAAGCATAGTTTAAAACAACATAAATACAATTTAATAAAGCATAGGATAAAACCACATAAATACAATTTAATAAAGCATAGGATAAAACAACATAAATAAAATGTAATAAAGCATAGTTTAAAACAACATAAATACAATTTAATAAAGCATAGGATAAAACAACATAAATACTTTTTAATAAAGCATAGGATAAAACCACATAAATACAATTTAATAAAGCACAGGATAAAACAACATAAATACAATTTAATAAAGCATAGGATAAAACAACATAAATACAATTTAATAAAGCATAGGATAAAACAACATACATACAATTTAATAAAGCATAGGATAAAACAACATAAATACAATTTAATAAAGCATACGTTAAAACAACATAAATACAATTAAATAAAGCATAGGATAAAACAACATAAATACAATTTAATAAAGCATAGGTTAAAACAACATAAATTCAATTTTATAAAGCATAGGATAAAACAACATAAATACAATTTAATAAAGCATAGATTAAAACAACATAAATACAATTTAATAAAGCATAGGATAAAACAACATAAATTCAATTTAATAAAGCATAGGATAAAACAACATAAATACAATTTAATAAAGCACAGGATAAAACAACATAAATAAAATTTAATAAAGCATAGGATAAAACAACATAAATATAATTTAATAAAGCATAGGATAAAACAATGTAAATACAATTTAATAAAGCATAGGATAAAACAACATAAATAAAATTTAATAAAGCATAGGATAAAACAAGATAAATACAATTTAATAAAGCATAGGATAAAACAACATAAATACAAATTAATAAAGCATAGGTTAAAACAAAATAAATACAATTTAATAAAGCATAGGATAAAACAACATAAATATAATTTAATAAAGCATAGGATAAAACAACATAAATAAAATTTAATAAAGCATAGGATAAAACAACATAAATACAATTTAATAAAACATAGGATAAAACAACATGAATACAATTTAATAAAGCATAGGATAAAACAACATAAATACAATTTAATAAAGCATAGGATAAAACAACATAAATACAATTTAATAAAGCATAGGATAAAACAACATAAATACAATTTAATAAAGCATAGGATAAAACAACATAAATAAAATTTAATAAAGCATAGGTTAAAACAACATAAATACAATTTAATAAAGCATAGGACAAAACAACATAAATACAATTTAATAAAGCATAGTTTAAAACAACATGAATACAATTTAATAAAGCATAGGATAAAACCACAGAAATAAAATTTAATAAAGCATAGGATAAAACAACATAAATACAATTTATTAAAGCATATTATAAAACAACATAAATACAATTTAATAAAACATAGGATAAAACAACATGAATACAATTTAATAAAGCATAGGATAAAACAACATAAATACAATTTAATAAAGCATAGGATAAAACAACATAAATACAATTTCATAAAGCATAGGATAAAACAACATAAATACAATTTAATGAAACATAGGATAAACAACATAAATACAATTTAATAAAGCATAGGACAAAACAACATAAATACAATTTAATAAAGCATATGTTAAAACAACATAAATACAATTTAATAAAGCATAAGATAAAACAACATGAATATAATTTAGTAAAGCATAAGATAAAACAACATGAATACAATTTAATAAAGCATAGGTTAAAACAACATAAATACAATTTAAGAAAGCATAGGATAAAGCTACATAAATACATTTTAATAAAGCATAGGATAAAACAACATAAATACAATTTAATAAAGCATAGGATAAAAACAACATAAATAAAATTTAATAAAGCATAGGTTAAAACAACATAAATACAATTTAATAAAGCATAGGTTAAAACAACATAAATACAATTTAATAAAGCATAGGATAAAACAACATAAATACTTTTTAATAAAGCATAGGATAAAACCACATAAATACAATATAATAAAGCATAGAATAAAACAGCATAAATAAAATTTAATAAAGCATAGGTTAAAACAACATAAATACAATTTAATAAAGCATTCGATAAAACAACATAAATACAATGTAATAAAGCATAGTTTAAAACAACATAAATACAATTTAATAAAGCATAGGATAAAACCACAGAAATACAATTTAATAAAGCATAGGATAAAACAACATAAATACAATTTAATAAAGCATAGGACAAAACAACATAAATACAATTTAATAAAGCATAGGACAAAACAACATAAATACAATTTAATAAAGCATAAGATAAAACAACATGAATATAATTTAGTAAAGCATAAGATAAAACAACATGAATACAATTTAATAAAGCATAGGTTAAAACAACATAAATACAATTTAAGAAAGCAAAGGATAAAACAACATAAATACAATTTAATAAAGCATAGGCTAAAACTACATAAATACAATTTAATAAAGCATAGGATAAAACAAATTAAATACAATGTAATAAAGCATAGGATAAAACAACATAAATTCAATTTAATAAAGCATAGGATAAAACAACATAAATACAATTTAATAAAGCATAGGTTAAAACAACATAAATAAAATTTAATAAAGCATAGGTTAAAACAACATAAATACAATTTAATAAAGCGTAGGACAAAATAACATAAATACAATGTAATAAAGCATAGTTTAAAACAACATAAATACAATTTAATAAAGCATAGGATAAAACCACATAAATACAATTTAATAAAGCATAGGATAAAACAACATAAATAAAATTTAATAAAGCATAGGTTAAAACAACATAAATACAATTTAAGAAAGCATAGGATAAAACTACATAAATACATTTTAATAAAGCATAGGTTAAAACAACATAAATACAATTTAATAAAGCGTAGGACAAAATAACATAAATACAATGTAATAAAGCATAGTTTAAAACAACATAAATACAATTTAATAAAGCATAGGATAAAACAACATAAATACTTTTTAATAAAGCATAGCATAAAACCACATAAATACAATTTAATAAAGCACAGGATAAAACAACATAAATACAATTTAATAAAGCATAGGATAAAACAACATAAATACAATTTAATAAAGCATAGGATAAAACAACATAAATACAATTTAATAAAGCATAGGATAAAACAACATAAATACAATTTAATAAAGCATACGTTAAAACAACATAAATACAATTAAATAAAGCATAGGATAAAACAACATAAATACAATTTAATAAAGCATAGGTTAAAACAACATAAATTCAATTTTATAAAGCATAGGATAAAACAACATAAATACAATTTAATAAAGCATAGATTAAAACAACATAAATACAATTTAATAAAGCATAGGATAAAACAACATAAATTCAATTTAATAAAGCATAGGATAAAACAACATAAATACAATTTAATAAAGCACAGGATAAAACAACATAAATAAAATTTAATAAAGCATAGGATAAAACAACATAAATATAATTTAATAAAGCATAGGATAAAACAATGTAAATACAATTTAATAAAGCATAGGATAAAACAACATAAATAAAATTTAATAAAGCATAGGATAAAACAAGATAAATACAATTTAATAAAGCATAGGATAAAACAACATAAATACAATTTAATAAAGCATAGGTTAAAACAAAATAAATACAATTTAATAAAGCATAGGATAAAACAACATAAATATAATTTAATAAAGCATAGGATAAAACAACATAAATAAAATTTAATAAAGCATAGGATAAAACAACATAAATACAATTTAATAAAACATAGGATAAAACAACATGAATACAATTTAATAAAGCATAGGATAAAACAACATAAATACAATTTAATAAAGCATAGGATAAAACAACATAAATACAATTTAATAAAGCATAGGATAAAACAACATAAATACAATTTAATAAAGCATAGGATAAAACAACATAAATAAAATTTAATAAAGCATAGGTTAAAACAACATAAATACAATTTAATAAAGCATAGGACAAAACAACATAAATACAATTTAATAAAGCATAGTTTAAAACAACATGAATACAATTTAATAAAGCATAGGATAAAACCACAGAAATAAAATTTAATAAAGCATAGGATAAAACAACATAAATACAATTTATTAAAGCATATTATAAAACAACATAAATACAATTTAATAAAACATAGGATAAAACAACATGAATACAATTTAATAAAGCATAGGATAAAACAACATAAATACAATTTAATAAAGCATAGGATAAAACAACATAAATACAATTTAATAAAGCATAGGATAAAACAACATAAATAAAATTTAATAAAGCATAGGTTAAAACAACATAAATACAATTTAATAAAGCATAGGACAAAACAACATAAATACAATTTAATAAAGCATAGTTTAAAACAACATGAATACAATTTAATAAAGCATAGGATAAAACCACAGAAATAAAATTTAATAAAGCATAGGATAAAACAACATAAATACAATTTATTAAAGCATATTATAAAACAACATAAATACAATTTAATGAAACATAGGATAAACAACATAAATACAATTTAATAAAGCATAGGACAAAACAACATAAATACAATTTAATAAAGCATATGATAAAACAACATAAATACAATTTAATAAAGCATAGTTTAAAACAACATAAATACAATTTAATAAAGCATAGTTTAAAACAACATAAATACAATTTAATAAAGCATAGTTTAAAACAACATAAATACAATTTAATAAAGCATAGTTTAAAACAACATAAATACAATTTAATAAGGCATAGTTTAAAACAACATAAATACAATTTAATAAAGCATAGGATAAAACAACATAAATACAATTTAATAAAGCATATGACAAAACAACATAAATACAATTTAATAAAGCATAGGTTAAACAACATAAATACAATTTTATGAAACATAGGATAAACAACATAAATACAATTTAATAAAGCATAGGACAAATCAACATAAATACAATTTAATAAAGCATAGGATAAAACAACATAAATACAATTTAATGAAACATAGGATAAACAACATAAATACAATTTAATAAAGCATAGGACAAAACAACATAAATACAATTTAATAAAGCATATGTTAAAACAACATAAATACAATTTAATAAAGCATAAGATAAAACAACATGAATATAATTTAGTAAAGCATAAGATAAAACAACATGAATACAATTTAATAAAGCATAGGATAAAACAACATAAATACAATTTAATAAAGCATAGGATAAAACAACATAAATACAATTTAATAAAGCATAGGATAAAACAACATAAATACAATTTAATAAAGCATAGGATAAAACAACATAAATACAATTTAATAAAGCATACGTTAAAACAACATAAATACAATTAAATAAAGCATAGGATAAAACAACATAAATACAATTTAATAAAGCATAGGTTAAAACAACATAAATACAATTTAATAAAGCATAGGATAAAACAACATAAATACAATTTAATAAAGCATAGGATAAAACAACATAAATAAAATTTAATAAAGCATAGGTTAAAACAACATAAATACAATTTAATAAAGCATAGGATAAAACCACAGAAATACAATTTAATAAAGCATAGGATAAAACAACATAAATACAATTATATAAAGCATAGGACAAAACAACATAAATACAATTTCATAAAGCATAGGATAAAACAACATAAATACAATTTAATGAAACATAGGATAAACAACATAAATACAATTTAATAAAGCATAGGACAAAACAACATAAATACAATTTAATAAAGCATATGTTAAAACAACATAAATACAATTTAATAAAGCATAAGATAAAACAACATGAATATAATTTAGTAAAGCATAAGATAAAACAACATGAATACAATTTAATAAAGCATAGGTTAAAACAACATAAATACAATTTAAGAAAGCATAGGATAAAGCTACATAAATACATTTTAATAAAGCATAGGATAAAACAACATAAATACAATTTAATAAAGCATAGGATAAAAACAACATAAATAAAATTTAATAAAGCATAGGTTAAAACAACATAAATACAATTTAATAAAGCATAGGTTAAAACAACATAAATACAATTTAATAAAGCATAGGATAAAACAACATAAATACTTTTTAATAAAGCATAGGATAAAACCACATAAATACAATTTAATAAAGGATAGAATAAAACAGCATAAATAAAATTTAATAAAGCATAGGTTAAAACAACATAAATACAATTTAATAAAGCATAGGATAAAACAACATAAATACAATGTAATAAAGCATAGTTTAAAACAACATAAATACAATTTAATAAAGCATAGGATAAAACCACAGAAATACAATTTAATAAAGCATAGGATAAAACAACATAAATACAATTTAATAAAGCATAGTTTAAAACAACATAAATATAATTTAATAAAGCATAGGATAAAACCACAGAAATACAATTTAATAAAGCATAGGATAAAACAACATAAATACAATTTAATAAAGCATAGGACAAAACAACATAAATACAATTTAATAAGGCATAGGACAAAACAACATAAATACAATTTAATAAAGCATAAGATAAAACAACATGAATATAATTTAGTAAAGCATAAGATAAAACAACATGAATACAATTTAATAAAGCATAGGTTAAAACAACATAAATACAATTTAAGAAAGCAAAGGATAAAACAACATAAATACAATTTAATAAAGCATAGGCTAAAACTACATAAATACAATTTAATAAAGCATAGGATAAAACAAATTAAATACAATGTAATAAAGCATAGGATAAAACAACATAAATTCAATTTAATAAAGCATAGGATAAAACAACATAAATACAATTTAATAAAGCATAGGTTAAAACAACATAAATAAAATTTAATAAAGCATAGGTTAAAACAACATAAATACAATTTAATAAAGCGTAGGACAAAATAACATAAATACAATGTAATAAAGCATAGTTTAAAACAACATAAATACAATTTAATAAAGCATAGGTTAAAACAACATAAATACAATTTAAGAAAGCATAGGATAAAACTACATAAATACATTTTAATAAAGCATAGGTTAAAACAACATAAATACAATTTAATAAAGCATCGGACAAAACAACATAAATACAATTTAATAAAGCATAGGATAAAACAACATAAATACAATTTAATAAAGCATAGGATAAAACAACATAAATACAATTTAATAAAGCATAGGATAAAACAACATAAATAAAATTTATTAAAGCATAGGTTAAAACAACATAAATACAATTTATTAAAGCATCGGACAAAACAACATAAATACAATTTAATAAAGCATAGGATAAAACAACATAAATACAATTTATAAAGCATAGGATAAAACAACATAAATACAATTTAATAAAGCATAGGATAAAACAACATAAATACAATTTAATAAAGCATAGGATAAAACAACATAAATACAATTTAATAAAGTATAGGCTAAAACTACATAAATACAATTTAATAAAGCATAGGATAAAACAACATAAATACAATTTAATAAAGCATAGGTTAAAACAACATAAATACAATTTAATAAAACATAGGATAAAACAACATAAATACAATTTAATAAAGCATAGGATAAAACAACATAAATAAAATTTAATAAAGCATAGGTTAAAACAACATAAATACAATTTAATAAAGCATAGGATAAAACAACATAAATACAATTTAATAAAGCATAGGATAAAACAACATAAATACTTTTTAATAAAGCATAGGATAAAACCACATAAATACAATTTAATAAAGCACAGGATAAAACAACATAAATACAATTTAATAAAGCATAGGATAAAACAACATAAATACAATTTAATAAAGCATAGGATAAAACAACATAAATACAATTTAATAAAGCATAGGATAAAACAACATAAATACAATTTAATAAAGCATACGTTAAAACAACATAAATACAATTAAATAAAGCATAGGATAAAACAACATAAATACAATTTAATAAAGTATAGGCTAAAACTACATAAATACAATTTAATAAAGCATAGGATAAAACAACATAAATACAATTTAATAAAGCATAGGTTAAAACAACATAAATACAATTTAATAAAACATAGGATAAAACAACATAAATACAATTTAATAAAGCATAGGATAAAACAACATAAATAAAATTTAATAAAGCATAGGTTAAAACAACATAAATACAATTTAATAAAGCATAGGATAAAACAACATAAATACAATTTAATAAAGCATAGGATAAAACAACATAAATACTTTTTAATAAAGCATAGGATAAAACCACATAAATACAATTTAATAAAGCACAGGATAAAACAACATAAATACAATTTAATAAAGCATAGGATAAAACAACATAAATACAATTTAATAAAGCATAGGATAAAACAACATAAATACAATTTAATAAAGCATAGGATAAAACAACATAAATACAATTTAATAAAGCATACGTTAAAACAACATAAATACAATTAAATAAAGCATAGGATAAAACAACATAAATACAATTTAATAAATCATAGGTTAAAACAACATAAATTCAATTTTATAAAGCATAGGATAAAACAACATAAATACAATTTAATAAAGCTTAGATTAAAACAACATAAATACAATTTAATAAAGCATAGGATAAAACAACATAAATACAATTTAATAAAGCATAGGACAAAACAACATAAATACAATTTATTAAAGCATATTATAAAACAACATAAATACAATTTAATAAAACATAGGATAAAACAACATGAATACAATTTAATAAAGCATAGGATAAAACAACATAAATACAATTTAATAAAGCATAGGATAAAACAACATAAATACAATTTAATAAAGCATAGGATAAAACAACATAAATACAATTTAATAAAGCATAGGATAAAACAACATAAATAAAATTTAATAAAGCATAGGTTAAAACAACATAAATACAATTTAATAAAGCATAGGACAAAACAACATAAATACAATTTAATAAAGCATAGTTTAAAACAACATGAATACAATTTAATAAAGCATAGGATAAAACCACAGAAATAAAATTTAATAAAGCATAGGATAAAACAACATAAATACAATTTATTAAAGCATATTATAAAACAACATAAATACAATTTAATGAAACATAGGATAAACAACATAAATACAATTTAATAAAGCATAGGACAAAACAACATAAATACAATTTAATAAAGCATATGATAAAACAACATAAATACAATTTAATAAAGCATAGTTTAAAACAACATAAATACAATTTAATAAAGCATAGTTTAAAACAACATAAATACAATTTAATAAAGCATAGTTTAAAACAACATGAATACAATTTAATAAAGCATAGGATAAAACCACAGAAATAAAATTTAATAAAGCATAGGATAAAACAACATAAATACAATTTATTAAAGCATATTATAAAACAACATAAATACAATTTAATGAAACATAGGATAAACAACATAAATACAATTTAATAAAGCATAGGACAAAACAACATAAATACAATTTAATAAAGCATATGATAAAACAACATAAATACAATTTAATAAAGCATAGTTTAAAACAACATAAATACAATTTAATAAAGCATAGTTTAAAACAACATAAATACAATTTAATAAAGCATAGTTTAAAACAACATAAATACAATTTAATAAAGCATAGTTTAAAACAACATAAATACAATTTAATAAGGCATAGTTTAAAACAACATAAATGCAATTTAATAAAGCATAGGATAAAACAACATAAATACAATTTAATAAAGCATATGACAAAACAACATAAATACAATTTAATAAAGCATAGGTTAAAACAACATAAATACAATTTTATGAAACATAGGATAAACAACATAAATCCAATTTAATAAAGCATAGGACAAATCAACATAAATACAATTTAATAAAGCATAGGATAAAACAACATAAATACAATTTAATGAAACATAGGATAAACAACATAAATACAATTTAATAAAGCATAGGACAAAACAACATAAATACAATTTAATAAAGCATATGTTAAAACAACATAAATACAATTTAATAAAGCATAAGATAAAACAACATGAATATAATTTAGTAAAGCATAAGATAAAACAACATGAATACAATTTAATAAAGCATAGGATAAAACAACATAAATACAATTTAATAAAGCATAGGATAAAACAACATAAATACAATTTAATAAAGCATAGGATAAAACAACATAAATACAATTTAATAAAGCATAGGATAAAACAACATAAATACAATTTAATAAAGCATACGTTAAAACAACATAAATACAATTAAATAAAGCATAGGATAAAACAACATAAATACAATTTAATAAAGCATAGGTTAAAACAACATAAATACAATTTAATAAAGCATAGGATAAAACAACATAAATACAATTTAATAAAGCATAGGATAAAACAACATAAATAAAATTTAATAAAGCATAGGTTAAAACAACATAAATACAATTTAATAAAGCATAGGATAAAACCACAGAAATACAATTTAATAAAGCATAGGATAAAACAACATAAATACAATTTAATAAAGCATAGGACAAAACAACATAAATACAATTTCATAAAGCATAGGATAAAACAACATAAATACAATTTAATGAAACATAGGATAAACAACATAAATACAATTTAATAAAGCATAGGACAAAACAACATAAATACAATTTAATAAAGCATATGTTAAAACAACATAAATACAATTTAATAAAGCATAAGATAAAACAACATGAATATAATTTAGTAAAGCATAAGATAAAACAACATGAATACAATTTAATAAAGCATAGGTTAAAACAACATAAATACAATTTAAGAAAGCATAGGATAAAGCTACATAAATACATTTTAATAAAGCATAGGATAAAACAACATAAATACAATTTAATAAAGCATAGGATAAAAACAACATAAATAAAATTTAATAAAGCATAGGTTAAAACAACATAAATACAATTTAATAAAGCATAGGATAAAACAACATAAATACAATGTAATAAAGCATAGTTTAAAACAACATAAATACAATTTAATAAAGCATAGGATAAAACCACAGAAATACAATTTAATAAAGCATAGGATAAAACAACATAAATACAATTTAATAAAGCATAGTTTAAAACAACATAAATACAATTTAATAAAGCATAGGATAAAACCACAGAAATACAATTTAATAAAGCATAGGATAAAACAACATAAATACAATTTAATAAAGCATAGGACAAAACAACATAAATACAATTTAATAAAGCATAGGACAAAACAACATAAATACAATTTAATAAAGCATAAGATAAAACAACATGAATATAATTTAGTAAAGCATAAGATAAAACAACATGAATACAATTTAATAAAGCATAGGTTAAAACAACATAAATACAATTTAAGAAAGCAAAGGATAAAACAACATAAATACAATTTAATAAAGCATAGGCTAAAACTACATAAATACAATTTAATAAAGCATAGGATAAAACAAATTAAATACAATGTAATAAAGCATAGGATAAAACAACATAAATTCAATTTAATAAAGCATAGGATAAAACAACACAAATACAATTTAATAAAGCATAGGTTAAAACAACATAAATAAAATTTAATAAAGCATAGGTTAAAACAACATAAATACAATTTAATAAAGCGTAGGACAAAATAACATAAATACAATGTAATAAAGCATAGTTTAAAACAACATAAATACAATTTAATAAAGCATAGGATAAAACCACATAAATACAATTTAATAAAGCATAGGATAAAACAACATAAATAAAATTTAATAAAGCATAGGTTAAAACAACATAAATACAATTTAAGAAAGCATAGGATAAAACTACATAAATACATTTTAATAAAGCATAGGTTAAAACAACATAAATACAATTTAATAAAGCATCGGACAAAACAACATAAATACAATTTAATAAAGCATAGGATAAAACAACATAAATACAATTTAATAAAGCATAGGATAAAACAACATAAATACAATTTAATAAAGCATAGGATAAAACAACATAAATAAAATTTATTAAAGCATAGGTTAAAACAACATAAATACAATTTATTAAAGCATCGGACAAAACAACATAAATACAATTTAATAAAGCATAGGATAAAACAACATAAATACAATTTATAAAGCATAGGATAAAACAACATAAATACAATTTAATAAAGCATAGGATAAAACAACATAAATACAATTTAATAAAGCATAGGATAAAACAACATAAATACAATTTAATAAAGTATAGGCTAAAACTACATAAATACAATTTAATAAAGCATAGGATAAAACAACATAAATACAATTTAATAAAGCATAGGTTAAAACAACATAAATACAATTTAATAAAACATAGGATAAAACAACATAAATACAATTTAATAAAGCATAGGATAAAACAACATAAATAAAATTTAATAAAGCATAGGTTAAAACAACATAAATACAATTTAATAAAGCATAGGATAAAACAACATAAATACAATTTAATAAAGCATAGGATAAAACAACATAAATACTTTTTAATAAAGCATAGGATAAAACCACATAAATACAATTTAATAAAGCACAGGATAAAACAACATAAATACAATTTAATAAAGCATAGGATAAAACAACATAAATACAATTTAATAAAGCATAGGATAAAACAACATAAATACAATTTAATAAAGCATAGGATAAAACAACATAAATACAATTTAATAAAGCATACGTTAAAACAACATAAATACAATTAAATAAAGCATAGGATAAAACAACATAAATACAATTTAATAAAGCATAGGTTAAAACAACATAAATTCAATTTTATAAAGCATAGGATAAAACAACATAAATACAATTTAATAAAGCATAGATTAAAACAACATAAATACAATTTAATAAAGCATAGGATAAAACAACATAAATAAAATTTAATAAAGCATAGGATAAAACAACATAAATACAATTTAATAAAACATAGGATAAAACAACATGAATACAATTTAATAAAGCATAGGATAAAACAACATAAATACAATTTAATAAAGCATAGGATAAAACAACATAAATACAATTTAATAAAGCATAGGATAAAACAACATAAATACAATTTAATAAAGCATAGGATAAAACAACATAAATAAAATTTAATAAAGCATAGGTTAAAACAACATAAATACAATTTAATAAAGCATAGGACAAAACAACATAAATACAATTTAATAAAGCATAGTTTAAAACAACATGAATACAATTTAATAAAGCATAGGATAAAACCACAGAAATAAAATTTAATAAAGCATAGGATAAAACAACATAAATACAATTTATTAAAGCATATTATAAAACAACATAAATACAATTTAATAAAACATAGGATAAAACAACATGAATACAATTTAATAAAGCATAGGATAAAACAACATAAAAACAATTTAATAAAGCATAGGATAAAACAACATAAATACAATTTAATAAAGCATAGGATAAAACAACATAAATACAATTTAATAAAGCATAGGATAAAACAACATAAATAAAATTTAATAAAGCATAGGTTAAAACAACATAAATACAATTTAATAAAGCATAGGACAAAACAACATAAATACAATTTAATAAAGCATAGTTTAAAACAACATGAATACAATTTAATAAAGCATAGGATAAAACCACAGAAATAAAATTTAATAAAGCATAGGATAAAACAACATAAATACAATTTATTAAAGCATATTATAAAACAACATAAATACAATATAATGAAACATAGGATAAACAACATAAATACAATTTAATAAAGCATAGGACAAAACAACATAAATACAATTTAATAAAGCATATGATAAAACAACATAAATACAATTTAATAAAGCATAGTTTAAAACAACATAAATACAATTTAATAAAGCATAGTTTAAAACAACATAAATACAATTTAATAAAGCATAGTTTAAAACAACATAAATACAATTTAATAAAGCATAGTTTAAAACAACATAAATACAATTTAATAAGGCATAGTTTAAAACAACATAAATACAATTTAATAAAGCATAGGATAAAACAACATAAATACAATTTAATAAAGCATATGACAAAACAACATAAATACAATTTAATAAAGCATAGGTTAAAACAACATAAATACAATTTTATGAAACATAGGATAAACAACATAAATACAATTTAATAAAGCATAGGACAAATCAACATAAATACAATTTAATAAAGCATAGGATAAAACAACATAAATACAATTTAATGAAACATAGGATAAACAACATAAATACAATTTAATAAAGCATAGGACAAAACAACATAAATACAATTTAATAAAACATATGTTAAAACAACATAAATACAATTTAATAAAGCATAAGATAAAACAACATGAATATAATTTAGTAAAGCATAAGATAAAACAACATGAATACAATTTAATAAAGCATAGGTTAAAACAACATAAATACAATTTAAGAAAGCATAGGATAAAACTACATAAATACATTTTAATAAAGCATAGGATAAAACAACATAAATGCAATTTAATAAAGCATAGGTTAAAACAACATAAATACAATTTAATAAAGCATCGGACAAAACAACATAAATACAATTTAATAAAGCATAGGATAAAACAACATAAATACAATTTATAAAGCATAGTATAAAACAACATAAATACAATTTAATAAAGCATAGGATAAAACAACATGAATACAATTTAATATAGCATAGGATAAAATAACATAAATACAATTTAATAAAGCATAGGCTAAAACTACATAAATACAATTTAATAAAGCATAGGATAAAACAACATAAATACAATTTAATAAAGCATAGGTTAAAACAACATAAATACAATTTAATAAAGCATAGGATAAAACAACATAAATACAATTTAATAAAGCATAGGACAAAACAACATAAATACAATTTAATAAAGCATAAGATAAAACAACATGAATATAATTTAGTAAAGCATAAGATAAAACAACATGAATACAATTTAATAAAGCATAGGTTAAAACAACATAAATACAATTTAATAAAGCATAGGATAAAACAAATTAAATACAATTTAATAAAGCATAGGATAAAACAACATAAATTCAATTTAATAAAGCATAGGATAAAACAACATAAATAAAATTTAATAAAGCATAGGATAAAACAACATAAATACAATTTAATAAAGCATAAGATAAAACAACATGAATACAATTTAATAAAGCATAGGTTAAAACAACATAAATACAATTTAATAAAGCATAGGATAAAACAACATAAATACAACTTAATAAAGCATAGGATAAAACAACATAAATAAAATTTAATAAAGCATAGGTTAAAACATCATAAATACAATTTAATAAAGCATAGGATAAAACCACAGAAATACAATTTAATAAAGCATAGGATAAAACAACATAAATACAATTTAATAAAGCATAGGACAAAACAACATGAATACAATTTCATAAAGCATAGGATAAAACAACATAAATACAATTTAATGAAACATAGGATAAACAACATAAATACAATTTAATAAAGCATAGGACAAAACAACATAAATACAATTTAATAAAGCATATGTTAAAACAACATAAATACAATTTAATAAAGCATAGGATAAAACAACATAAATACTTTTTAATAAAGCATAGGATAAAACCACATAAATACAATTTAATAAAGCATAGGATAAAACAACATAAATAAAATTTAATAAAGCATAGGTTAAAACAACATAAATACAATTTAATAAAGCGTAGGACAAAATAACATAAATACAATGTAATAAAGCATAGTTTAAAACAACATAAATACAATTTAATAAAGCATAGGATAAAACCACATAAATACAATGTAATAAAGCATAGGATAAAACAACATAAATAAAATTTAATAAAGCATAGGTTAAAACAACATAAATACAATTTAAGAAAGCATAGGATAAAACTACATAAATACATTTTAATAAAGCATAGGTTAAAACAACATAAATACAATTTAATAAAGCATCGGACAAAACAACATAAATACAATTTAATAAAGCATAGGATAAAACAACATAAATACAATTTAATAAAGCATAGGATAAAACAAGATAAATACAATTTAATAAAGCATAGGATAAAACAACATAAATAAAATTTATTAAAGCATAGGTTAAAACAACATAAATACAATTTATTAAAGCATCGGACAAAACAACATAAATACAATTTAATAAAGCATAGGATAAAACAACATAAATACAATTTATAAAGCATAGGATAAAACAACATAAATACAATTTAATAAAGCATAGGATAAAACAACATAAATACAATTTAATAAAGCACAGGATAAAACAACATAAATACAATTTAATAAAGCATAGGATAAAACAACATAAATACAATTTAATAAAGCATAGGATAAAACAACATAAATACAATTTAATAAAGCATAGGATAAAACAACATAAATACAATTTAATAAAGCATAGATTAAAACAACATAAATACAATTTAATAAAGCATAGGATAAAACAACATAAATTCAATTTAATAAAGCATAGGATAAAACAACATAAATACAATTTAATAAAGCACAGGATAAAACAACATAAATAAAATTTAATAAAGCATAGGATAAAACAACATAAATATAATTTAATAAAGCATAGGATAAAACAACGTAAATACAATTTAATAAAGCATAGGATAAAACAACATAAATAAAATTTAATAAAGCATAGGATAAAACAACATAAATACAATTTAATAAAGCATAGGATAAAACAACATAAATACAATTTAATAAAACATAGGTTAAAACAAAATAAATACAATTTAATAAAGCATAGGATAAAACAACATAAATACAATTTAATAAAGCATAGGATAAAACAACATAAATAAAATTTAATAAAGCATAGGATAAAACAACATAAATACAATTTAATAAAACATAGGATAAAACAACATGAATACAATTTAATAAAGCATAGGATAAAACAACATAAATACAATTTAATAAAGCATAGGATAAAACAACATAAATACAATTTAATAAAGCATAGGATAAAACAACATAAATACAATTTAATAAAGCATAGGACAAAACAACATAAATACAATTTAATAAAGCATAGGACAAAACAACATAAATACAATTTAATAAAGCATAAGATAAAACAACATGAATATAATTTAGTAAAGCATAAGATAAAACAACATGAATACAATTTAATAAAGCATAGGTTAAAACAACATAAATACAATTTAAGAAAGCAAAGGATAAAACAACATAAATACAATTTAATAAAGCATAGGCTAAAACTACATAAATACAATTTAATAAAGCATAGGATAAAACAAATTAAATACAATGTAATAAAGCATAGGATAAAACAACATAAATTCAATTTAATAAAGCATAGGATAAAACAACACAAATACAATTTAATAAAGCATAGGTTAAAACAACATAAATAAAATTTAATAAAGCATAGGTTAAAACAACATAAATACAATTTAATAAAGCGTAGGACAAAATAACATAAATACAATGTAATAAAGCATAGTTTAAAACAACATAAATACAATTTAATAAAGCATCGGATAAAACAACATAAATACAATTTAATAAAGCATAGGATAAAACAACATAAATACAATTTATAAAGCATAGTATAAAACAACATAAATACAATTTAATAAAGCATAGGATAAAACAACATGAATACAATTTAATATAGCATAGGATAAAATAACATAAATACAATTTAATAAAGCATAGGCTAAAACTACATAAATACAATTTAATAAAGCATAGGATAAAACAACATAAATACAATTTAATAAAGCATAGGTTAAAACAACATAAATACAATTTAATAAAGCATAGGATAAAACAACATAAATACAATTTAATAAAGCATAGGACAAAACAACATAAATACAATTTAATAAAGCATAAGATAAAACAACATGAATATAATTTAGTAAAGCATAAGATAAAACAACATGAATACAATTTCATAAAGCATAGGTTAAAACAACATAAATACAATTTAATAAAGCATAGGATAAAACAAATTAAATACAATTTAATAAAGCATAGGATAAAACAACATAAATTCAATTTAATAAAGCATAGGATAAAACAACATAAATAAAATTTAATAAAGCATAGGATAAAACAACATAAATACAATTTAATAAAGCATAAGATAAAACAACATGAATACAATTTAATAAAGCATAGGTTAAAACAACATAAATACAATTTAATAAAGCATAGGATAAAACAACATAAATACAACTTAATAAAGCATAGGATAAAACAACATAAATAAAATTTAATAAAGCATAGGTTAAAACATCATAAATACAATTTAATAAAGCATAGGATAAAACCACAGAAATAAAATTTAATAAAGCATAGGATAAAACAACATAAATACAATTTAATAAAGCATAGGACAAAACAACATGAATACAATTTCATAAAGCATAGGATAAAACAACATAAATACAATTTAATGAAACATAGGATAAACAACATAAATACAATTTAATAAAGCATAGGACAAAACAACATAAATACAATTTAATAAAGCATATGTTAAAACAACATAAATACAATTTAATAAAGCATAGGGCAAAACAACATAAATACAATTTAATAAAGCATAGGATAAAACAACATAAATACTTTTTAATAAAGCATAGGATAAAACCACATAAATACAATTTAATAAAGCACAGGATAAAACAACATAAATACAATTTAATAAAGCATAGGATAAAACAACATAAATACAATTTAATAAAGCATAGGATAAAACAACTTAAATACAATTTAATAAAGCATAGGATAAAACAACATAAATACAATTTAATAAAGCATACGTTAAAACAACATAAATACAATTAAATAAAGCATAGGATAAAACAACATAAATACAATTTAATAAAGCATAGGTTAAAACAACATAAATTCAATTTTATAAAGCATAGGATAAAACAACATAAATACAATTTAATAAAGCATAGATTAAAACAACATAAATACAATTTAATAAAGCATAGGATAAAACAACATAAATAAAATTTAATAAAGCATAGGATAAAACAACATAAATACAATTTAATAAAACATAGGATAAAACAACATGAATACAATTTAATAAAGCATAGGATAAAACAACATAAATACAATTTAATAAAGCATAGGATAAAACAACATAAATACAATTTAATAAAGCATAGGATAAAACAACATAAATACAATTTAATAAAGCATAGGATAAAACAACATAAATAAAATTTAATAAAGCATAGGTTAAAACAACATAAATACAATTTAATAAAGCATAGGACAAAACAACATAAATACAATTTAATAAAGCATAGTTTAAAACAACATGAATACAATTTAATAAAGCATAGGATAAAACCACAGAAATAAAATTTAATAAAGCATAGGATAAAACAACATAAATACAATTTATTAAAGCATATTATAAAACAACATAAATACAATTTAATAAAACATAGGATAAAACAACATGAATACAATTTAATAAAGCATAGGATAAAACAACATAAAAACAATTTAATAAAGCATAGGATAAAACAACATAAATACAATTTAATAAAGCATAGGATAAAACAACATAAATACAATTTAATAAAGCATAGGATAAAACAACATAAATAAAATTTAATAAAGCATAGGTTAAAACAACATAAATACAATTTAATAAAGCATAGGACAAAACAACATAAATACAATTTAATAAAGCATAGTTTAAAACAACATGAATACAATTTAATAAAGCATAGGATAAAACCACAGAAATAAAATTTAATAAAGCATAGGATAAAACAACATAAATACAATTTATTAAAGCATATTATAAAACAACATAAATACAATATAATGAAACATAGGATAAACAACATAAATACAATTTAATAAAGCATAGGACAAAACAACATAAATACAATTTAATAAAGCATATGATAAAACAACATAAATACAATTTAATAAAGCATAGTTTAAAACAACATAAATACAATTTAATAAAGCATAGTTTAAAACAACATAAATACAATTTAATAAAGCATAGTTTAAAACAACATAAATACAATTTAATAAAGCATAGTTTAAAACAACATAAATACAATTTAATAAGGCATAGTTTAAAACAACATAAATACAATTTAATAAAGCATAGGATAAAACAACATAAATACAATTTAATAAAGCATATGACAAAACAACATAAATACAATTTAATAAAGCATAGGTTAAAACAACATAAATACAATTTTATGAAACATAGGATAAACAACATAAATACAATTTAATGAAACATAGGATAAACAACATAAATACAATTTAATAAAGCATAGGACAAAACAACATAAATACAATTTAATAAAGCATATGTTAAAACAACATAAATACAATTTAATAAAGCATAAGATAAAACAACATGAATATAATTTAGTAAAGCATAAGATAAAACAACATGAATACAATTTAATAAAGCATAGGTTAAAACAACATAAATACAATTTAAGAAAGCATAGGATAAAACTACATAAATACATTTTAATAAAGCATAGGATAAAACAACATAAATGCAATTTAATAAAGCATAGGTTAAAACAACATAAATACAATTTAATAAAGCATCGGACAAAACAACATAAATACAATTTAATAAAGCATAGGATAAAACAACATAAATACAATTTATAAAGCATAGTATAAAACAACATAAATACAATTTAATAAAGCATAGGATAAAACAACATGAATACAATTTAATATAGCATAGGATAAAATAACATAAATACAATTTAATAAAGCATAGGCTAAAACTACATAAATACAATTTAATAAAGCATAGGATAAAACAACATAAATACAATTTAATAAAGCATAGGTTAAAACAACATAAATACAATATAATAAAGCATAGGATAAAACAACATAAATACAATTTAATAAAGCATAGGACAAAACAACATAAATACAATTTAATAAAGCATAAGATAAAACAACATGAATATAATTTAGTAAAGCATAAGATAAAACAACATGAATACAATTTAATAAAGCATAGGTTAAAACAACATAAATACAATTTAATAAAGCATAGGATAAAACAAATTAAATACAATTTAATAAAGCATAGGATAAAACAACATAAATTCAATTTAATAAAGCATAGGATAAAACAACATAAATAAAATTTAATAAAGCATAGGATAAAACAACATAAATACAATTTAATAAAGCATAAGATAAAACAACATGAATACAATTTAATAAAGCATAGGTTAAAACAACATAAATACAATTTAATAAAGCATAGGATAAAACAACATAAATACAACTTAATAAAGCATAGGATAAAACAACATAAATAAAATTTAATAAAGCATAGGTTAAAACATCATAAATACAATTTAATAAAGCATAGGATAAAACCACAGAAATACAATTTAATAAAGCATAGGATAAAACAACATAAATACAATTTAATAAAGCATAGGACAAAACAACATGAATACAATTTCATAAAGCATAGGATAAAACAACATAAATACAATTTAATGAAACATAGGATAAACAACATAAATACAATTTAATAAAGCATAGGACAAAACAACATAAATACAATTTAATAAAGCATATGTTAAAACAACATAAATACAATTTAATAAAGCATAGGATAAAACAACATAAATACTTTTTAATAAAGCATAGGATAAAACCACATAAATACAATTTAATAAAGCATAGGATAAAACAACATAAATAAAATTTAATAAAGCATAGGTTAAAACAACATAAATACAATTTAATAAAGCGTAGGACAAAATAACATAAATACAATGTAATAAAGCATAGTTTAAAACAACATAAATACAATTTAATAAAGCATAGGATAAAACCACATAAATACAATGTAATAAAGCATAGGATAAAACAACATAAATAAAATTTAATAAAGCATAGGATAAAACAACATAAATTCAATTTAATAAAGCATAGGATAAAACAACATAAATAAAATTTAATAAAGCATAGGATAAAACAACATAAATACAATTTAATAAAGCATAAGATAAAACAACATGAATACAATTTAATAAAGCATAGGTTAAAACAACATAAATACAATTTAATAAAGCATAGGATAAAACAACATAAATACAACTTAATAAAGCATAGGATAAAACAACATAAATAAAATTTAATAAAGCATAGGTTAAAACATCATAAATACAATTTAATAAAGCATAGGATAAAACCACAGAAATACAATTTAATAAAGCATAGGATAAAACAACATAAATACAATTTAATAAAGCATAGGACAAAACAACATGAATACAATTTCATAAAGCATAGGATAAAACAACATAAATACAATTTAATGAAACATAGGATAAACAACATAAATACAATTTAATAAAGCATAGGACAAAACAACATAAATACAATTTAATAAAGCATATGTTAAAACAACATAAATACAATTTAATAAAGCATAGGGCAAAACAACATAAATACAATTTAATAAAGCATAGGATAAAACAACATAAATACTTTTTAATAAAGCATAGGATAAAACCACATAAATACAATTTAATAAAGCACAGGATAAAACAACATAAATACAATTTAATAAAGCATAGGATAAAACAACATAAATACAATTTAATAAAGCATAGGATAAAACAACTTAAATACAATTTAATAAAGCATAGGATAAAACAACATAAATACAATTTAATAAAGCATACGTTAAAACAACATAAATACAATTAAATAAAGCATAGGATAAAACAACATAAATACAATTTAATAAAGCATAGGTTAAAACAACATAAATTCAATTTTATAAAGCATAGGATAAAACAACATAAATACAATTTAATAAAGCATAGGATAAAACAACATAAATACAATTTAATAAAGCATAGGATAAAACAACATAAATAAAATTTAATAAAGCATAGGTTAAAACAACATAAATACAATTTAATAAAGCATAGGACAAAACAACATAAATACAATTTAATAAAGCATAGTTTAAAACAACATGAATACAATTTAATAAAGCATAGGATAAAACCACAGAAATAAAATTTAATAAAGCATAGGATAAAACAACATAAATACAATTTATTAAAGCATATTATAAAACAACATAAATACAATTTAATAAAACATAGGATAAAACAACATGAATACAATTTAATAAAGCATAGGATAAAACAACATAAAAACAATTTAATAAAGCATAGGATAAAACAACATAAATACAATTTAATAAATCATAGGATAAAACAACATAAATACAATTTAATAAAGCATAGGATAAAACAACATAAATAAAATTTAATAAAGCATAGGTTAAAACAACATAAATACAATTTAATAAAGCATAGGACAAAACAACATAAATACAATTTAATAAAGCATAGTTTAAAACAACATGAATACAATTTAATAAAGCATAGGATAAAACCACAGAAATAAAATTTAATAAAGCATAGGATAAAACAACATAAATACAATTTATTAAAGCATATTATAAAACAACATAAATACAATATAATGAAACATAGGATAAACAACATAAATACAATTTAATAAAGCATAGGACAAAACAACATAAATACAATTTAATAAAGCATATGATAAAACAACATAAATACAATTTAATAAAGCATAGTTTAAAACAACATAAATACAATTTAATAAAGCATAGTTTAAAACAACATAAATACAATTTAATAAAGCATAGTTTAAAACAACATAAATACAATTTAATAAAGCATAGTTTAAAACAACATAAATACAATTTAATAAGGCATAGTTTAAAACAACATAAATACAATTTAATAAAGCATAGGATAAAACAACATAAATACAATTTAATAAAGCATATGACAAAACAACATAAATACAATTTAATAAAGCATAGGTTAAAACAACATAAATACAATTTTATGAAACATAGGATAAACAACATAAATACAATTTAATGAAACATAGGATAAACAACATAAATACAATTTAATAAAGCATAGGACAAAACAACATAAATACAATTTAATAAAGCATATGTTAAAACAACATAAATACAATTTAATAAAGCATAAGATAAAACAACATGAATATAATTTAGTAAAGCATAAGATAAAACAACATGAATACAATTTAATAAAGCATAGGTTAAAACAACATAAATACAATTTAAGAAAGCATAGGATAAAACTACATAAATACATTTTAATAAAGCATAGGATAAAACAACATAAATGCAATTTAATAAAGCATAGGTTAAAACAACATAAATACAATTTAATAAAGCATCGGACAAAACAACATAAATACAATTTAATAAAGCATAGGATAAAACAACATAAATACAATTTATAAAGCATAGTATAAAACAACATAAATACAATTTAATAAAGCATAGGATAAAACAACATGAATACAATTTAATATAGCATAGGATAAAATAACATAAATACAATTTAATAAAGCATAGGCTAAAACTACATAAATACAATTTAATAAAGCATAGGATAAAACAACATAAATACAATTTAATAAAGCATAGGTTAAAACAACATAAATACAATTTAATAAAGCATAGGATAAAACAACATAAATACAATTTAATAAAGCATAGGACAAAACAACATAAATACAATTTAATAAAGCATAAGATAAAACAACATGAATATAATTTAGTAAAGCATAAGATAAAACAACATGAATACAATTTAATAAAGCATAGGTTAAAACAACATAAATACAATTTAATAAAGCATAGGATAAAACAAATTAAATACAATTTAATAAAGCATAGGATAAAACAACATAAATTCAATTTAATAAAGCATAGGATAAAACAACATAAATAAAATTTAATAAAGCATAGGATAAAACAACATAAATACAATTTAATAAAGCATAAGATAAAACAGCATGAATACAATTTAATAAAGCATAGGTTAAAACAACATAAATACAATTTAATAAAGCATAGGATAAAACAACATAAATACAACTTAATAAAGCATAGGATAAAACAACATAAATAAAATTTAATAAAGCATAGGTTAAAACATCATAAATACAATTTAATAAAGCATAGGATAAAACCACAGAAATACAATTTAATAAAGCATAGGATAAAACAACATAAATACAATTTAATAAAGCATAGGACAAAACAACATGAATACAATTTCATAAAGCATAGGATAAAACAACATAAATACAATTTAATGAAACATAGGATAAACAACATAAATACAATTTAATAAAGCATAGGACAAAACAACATAAATACAATTTAATAAAGCATATGTTAAAACAACATAAATACAATTTAATAAAGCATAGGATAAAACAACATAAATACTTTTTAATAAAGCATAGGATAAAACCACATAAATACAATTTAATAAAGCATAGGATAAAACAACATAAATAAAATTTAATAAAGCATAGGTTAAAACAACATAAATACAATTTAATAAAGCGTAGGACAAAATAACATAAATACAATGTAATAAAGCATAGTTTAAAACAACATAAATACAATTTAATAAAGCATAGGATAAAACCACATAAATACAATGTAATAAAGCATAGGATAAAACAACATAAATAAAATTTAATAAAGCATAGGTTAAAACAACATAAATACAATTTAAGAAAGCATAGGATAAAACTACATAAATACATTTTAATAAAGCATAGGTTAAAACAACATAAATACAATTTAATAAAGCATCGGACAAAACAACATAAATACAATTTAATAAAGCATAGGATAAAACAACATAAATACAATTTAATAAAGCATAGGATAAAACAAGATAAATACAATTTAATAAAGCATAGGATAAAACAACATAAATAAAATTTATTAAAGCATAGGTTAAAACAACATAAATACAATTTATTAAAGCATCGGACAAAACAACATAAATACAATTTAATAAAGCATAGGATAAAACAACATAAATACAATTTATAAAGCATAGGATAAAACAACATAAATACAATTTAATAAAGCATAGGATAAAACAACATAAATACAATTTAATAAAGCACAGGATAAAACAACATAAATACAATTTAATAAAGCATAGGATAAAACAACATAAATACAATTTAATAAAGCATAGGATAAAACAACATAAATACAATTTCATAAAGCATAGGATAAAACAACATAAATACAATTTAATAAAGCATAGATTAAAACAACATAAATACAATTTAATAAAGCATAGGATAAAACAACATAAATTCAATTTAATAAAGCATAGGATAAAACAACATAAATACAATTTAATAAAGCACAGGATAAAACAACATAAATAAAATTTAATAAAGCATAGGATAAAACAACATAAATATAATTTAATAAAGCATAGGATAAAACAACGTAAATACAATTTAATAAAGCATAGGATAAAACAACATAAATAAAATTTAATAAAGCATAGGATAAAACAACATAAATACAATTTAATAAAGCATAGGATAAAACAACATAAATACAATTTAATAAAACATAGGTTAAAACAAAATAAATACAATTTAATAAAGCATAGGATAAAACAACATAAATACAATTTAATAAAGCATAGGATAAAACAACATAAATAAAATTTAATAAAGCATAGGATAAAACAACATAAATACAATTTAATAAAACATAGGATAAAACAACATGAATACAATTTAATAAAGCATAGGATAAAACAACATAAATACAATTTAATAAAGCATAGGATAAAACAACATAAATACAATTTAATAAAGCATAGGATAAAACAACATAAATACAATTTAATAAAGCATAGGACAAAACAACATAAATACAATTTAATAAAGCATAGGACAAAACAACATAAATACAATTTAATAAAGCATAAGATAAAACAACATGAATATAATTTAGTAAAGCATAAGATAAAACAACATGAATACAATTTAATAAAGCATAGGTTAAAACAACATAAATACAATTTAAGAAAGCAAAGGATAAAACAACATAAATACAATTTAATAAAGCATAGGCTAAAACTACATAAATACAATTTAATAAAGCATAGGATAAAACAAATTAAATACAATGTAATAAAGCATAGGATAAAACAACATAAATTCAATTTAATAAAGCATAGGATAAAACAACACAAATACAATTTAATAAAGCATAGGTTAAAACAACATAAATAAAATTTAATAAAGCATAGGTTAAAACAACATAAATACAATTTAATAAAGCGTAGGACAAAATAACATAAATACAATGTAATAAAGCATAGTTTAAAACAACATAAATACAATTTAATAAAGCATAGGATAAAACCACATAAATACAATTTAATAAAGCATAGGATAAAACAACATAAATAAAATTTAATAAAGCATAGGTTAAAACAACATAAATACAATTTAAGAAAGCATAGGATAAAACTACATAAATACATTTTAATAAAGCATAGGTTAAAACAACATAAATACAATTTAATAAAGCATCGGACAAAACAACATAAATACAATTTAATAAAGCATAGGATAAAACAACATAAATACAATTTAATAAAGCATAGGATAAAACAACATAAATACAATTTAATAAAGCATAGGATAAAACAACATAAATAAAATTTATTAAAGCATAGGTTAAAACAACATAAATACAATTTATTAAAGCATCGGACAAAACAACATAAATACAATTTAATAAAGCATAGGATAAAACAACATAAATACAATTTATAAAGCATAGGATAAAACAACATAAATACAATTTAATAAAGCATAGGATAAAACAACATAAATACAATTTAATAAAGCATAGGATAAAACAACATAAATACAATTTAATAAAGTATAGGCTAAAACTACATAAATACAATTTAATAAAGCATAGGATAAAACAACATAAATACAATTTAATAAAGCATAGGTTAAAACAACATAAATACAATTTAATAAAACATAGGATAAAACAACATAAATACAATTTAATAAAGCATAGGATAAAACAACATAAATAAAATTTAATAAAGCATAGGTTAAAACAACATAAATACAATTTAATAAAGCATAGGTTAAAACAACATAAATACAATTTAATAAAACATAGGATAAAACAACATAAATACAATTTAATAAAGCATAGGATAAAACAACATAAATAAAATTTAATAAAGCATAGGTTAAAACAACATAAATACAATTTAATAAAGCATAGGATAAAACAACATAAATACAATTTAATAAAGCATACGTTAAAACAACATAAATACAATTAAATAAAGCATAGGATAAAACAACATAAATACAATTTAATAAAGCATAGGTTAAAACAACATAAATTCAATTTTATAAAGCATAGGATAAAACAACATAAATACAATTTAATAAAGCATAGATTAAAACAACATAAATACAATTTAATAAAGCATAGGATAAAACAACATAAATAAAATTTAATAAAGCATAGGATAAAACAACATAAATACAATTTAATAAAACATAGGATAAAACAACATGAATACAATTTAATAAAGCATAGGTTAAAACAACATAAATACAATTTAAGAAAGCATAGGATAAAACTACATAAATACATTTTAATAAAGCATAGGATAAAACAACATAAATGCAATTTAATAAAGCATAGGTTAAAACAACATAAATACAATTTAATAAAGCATCGGACAAAACAACATAAATACAATTTAATAAAGCATAGGATAAAACAACATAAATACAATTTATAAAGCATAGTATAAAACAACATAAATACAATTTAATAAAGCATAGGATAAAACAACATGAATACAATTTAATATAGCATAGGATAAAATAACATAAATACAATTTAATAAAGCATAGGCTAAAACTACATAAATACAATTTAATAAAGCATAGGATAAAACAACATAAATACAATTTAATAAAGCATAGGTTAAAACAACATAAATACAATTTAATAAAGCATAGGATAAAACAACATAAATACAATTTAATAAAGCATAGGACAAAACAACATAAATACAATTTAATAAAGCATAAGATAAAACAACATGAATATAATTTAGTAAAGCATAAGATAAAACAACATGAATACAATTTAATAAAGCATAGGTTAAAACAACATAAATACAATTTAATAAAGCATAGGATAAAACAAATTAAATACAATTTAATAAAGCATAGGATAAAACAACATAAATTCAATTTAATAAAGCATAGGATAAAACAACATAAATAAAATTTAATAAAGCATAGGATAAAACAAGATAAATACAATTTAATAAAGCATAAGATAAAACAACATGAATACAATTTAATAAAGCATAGGTTAAAACAACATAAATACAATTTAATAAAGCATAGGATAAAACAACATAAATACAACTTAATAAAGCATAGGATAAAACAACATAAATAAAATTTAATAAAGCATAGGTTAAAACATCATAAATACAATTTAATAAAGCATAGGATAAAACCACAGAAATACAATTTAATAAAGCATAGGATAAAACAACATAAATACAATTTAATAAAGCATAGGACAAAACAACATGAATACAATTTCATAAAGCATAGGATAAAACAACATAAATACAATTTAATGAAACATAGGATAAACAACATAAATACAATTTAATAAAGCATAGGACAAAACAACATAAATACAATTTAATAAAGCATATGTTAAAACAACATAAATACAATTTAATAAAGCATAGGATAAAACAACATAAATACTTTTTAATAAAGCATAGGATAAAACCACATAAATACAATTTAATAAAGCATAGGATAAAACAACATAAATAAAATTTAATAAAGCATAGGTTAAAACAACATAAATACAATTTAATAAAGCGTAGGACAAAATAACATAAATACAATGTAATAAAGCATAGTTTAAAACAACATAAATACAATTTAATAAAGCATAGGATAAAACCACATAAATACAATGTAATAAAGCATAGGATAAAACAACATAAATAAAATTTAATAAAGCATAGGTTAAAACAACATAAATACAATTTAATAAAGCATAGGATAAAACCACATAAATACAATTTAATAAAGCATAGGATAAAACAACATAAATAAAATTTAATAAAGCATAGGTTAAAACAACATAAATACAATTTAAGAAAGCATAGGATAAAACTACATAAATACATTTTAATAAAGCATAGGTTAAAACAACATAAATACAATTTAATAAAGCATCGGACAAAACAACATAAATACAATTTAATAAAGCATAGGATAAAACAACATAAATACAATTTAATAAAGCATAGGATAAAACAACATAAATACAATTTAATAAAGCATAGGATAAAACAACATAAATAAAATTTATTAAAGCATAGGTTAAAACAACATAAATACAATTTATTAAAGCATCGGACAAAACAACATAAATACAATTTAATAAAGCATAGGATAAAACAACATAAATACAATTTATAAAGCATAGGATAAAACAACATAAATACAATTTAATAAAGCATAGGATAAAACAACATAAATACAATTTAATAAAGCATAGGATAAAACAACATAAATACAATTTAATAAAGTATAGGCTAAAACTACATAAATACAATTTAATAAAGCATAGGATAAAACAACATAAATACAATTTAATAAAGCATAGGTTAAAACAACATAAATACAATTTAATAAAACATAGGATAAAACAACATAAATACAATTTAATAAAGCATAGGATAAAACAACATAAATAAAATTTAATAAAGCATAGGTTAAAACAACATAAATACAATTTAATAAAGCATAGGTTAAAACAACATAAATACAATTTAATAAAACATAGGATAAAACAACATAAATACAATTTAATAAAGCATAGGATAAAACAACATAAATAAAATTTAATAAAGCATAGGTTAAAACAACATAAATACAATTTAATAAAGCATAGGATAAAACAACATAAATACAATTTAATAAAGCATACGTTAAAACAACATAAATACAATTAAATAAAGCATAGGATAAAACAACATAAATACAATTTAATAAAGCATAGGTTAAAACAACATAAATTCAATTTTATAAAGCATAGGATAAAACAACATAAATACAATTTAATAAAGCATAGATTAAAACAACATAAATACAATTTAATAAAGCATAGGATAAAACAACATAAATAAAATTTAATAAAGCATAGGATAAAACAACATAAATACAATTTAATAAAACATAGGATAAAACAACATGAATACAATTTAATAAAGCATAGGATAAAACAACATAAATACAATTTAATAAAGCATAGGATAAAACAACATAAATACAATTTAATAAAGCATAGGATAAAACAACATAAATACAATTTAATAAAGCATAGGATAAAACAACATAAATAAAATTTAATAAAGCATAGGTTAAAACAACATAAATACAATTTAATAAAGCATAGGACAAAACAACATAAATACAATTTAATAAAGCATAGTTTAAAACAACATGAATACAATTTAATAAAGCATAGGATAAAACCACAGAAATAAAATTTAATAAAGCATAGGATAAAACAACATAAATACAATTTATTAAAGCATATTATAAAACAACATAAATACAATTTAATAAAACATAGGATAAAACAACATGAATACAATTTAATAAAGCATAGGATAAAACAACATAAATACAATTTAATAAAGCATAGGATAAAACAACATAAATACAATTTAATAAAGCATAGGATAAAACAACATAAATACAATTTAATAAAGCATAGGATAAAACAACATAAATAAAATTTAATAAAGCATAGGTTAAAACAACATAAATACAATTTAATAAAGCATAGGACAAAACAACATAAATACAATTTAATAAAGCATAGTTTAAAACAACATGAATACAATTTAATAAAGCATAGGATAAAACCACAGAAATAAAATTTAATAAAGCATAGGATAAAACAACATAAATACAATTTATTAAAGCATATTATAAAACAACATAAATACAATATAATGAAACATAGGATAAACAACATAAATACAATTTAATAAAGCATAGGACAAAACAACATAAATACAATTTAATAAAGCATATGATAAAACAACATAAATACAATTTAATAAAGCATAGTTTAAAACAACATAAATACAATTTAATAAAGCATAGTTTAAAACAACATAAATACAATTTAATAAAGCATAGTTTAAAACAACATAAATACAATTTAATAAAGCATAGTTTAAAACAACATAAATACAATTTAATAAGGCATAGTTTAAAACAACATAAATACAATTTAATAAAGCATAGGATAAAACAACATAAATACAATTTAATAAAGCATATGACAAAACAACATAAATACAATTTAATAAAGCATAGGTTAAAACAACATAAATACAATTTTATGAAACATAGGATAAACAACATAAATACAATTTAATAAAGCATAGGACAAATCAACATAAATACAATTTAATAAAGCATAGGATAAAACAACATAAATACAATTTAATGAAACATAGGATAAACAACATAAATACAATTTAATAAAGCATAGGACAAAACAACATAAATACAATTTAATAAAGCATATGTTAAAACAACATAAATACAATTTAATAAAGCATAAGATAAAACAACATGAATATAATTTAGTAAAGCATAAGATAAAACAACATGAATACAATTTAATAAAGCATAGGTTAAAACAACATAAATACAATTTAAGAAAGCATAGGATAAAACAACATAAATACATTTTAATAAAGCATAGGATAAAACAACATAAATGCAATTTAATAAAGCATAGGTTAAAACAACATAAATACAATTTAATAAAGCATCGGACAAAACAACATAAATACAATTTAATAAAGCATAGGATAAAACAACATAAATACAATTTATAAAGCATAGTATAAAACAACATAAATACAATTTAATAAAGCATAGGATAAAACAACATGAATACAATTTAATATAGCATAGGATAAAATAACATAAATACAATTTAATAAAGCATAGGCTAAAACTACATAAATACAATTTAATAAAGCATAGGATAAAACAACATAAATACAATTTAATAAAGCATAGGTTAAAACAACATAAATACAATTTAATAAAGCATAGGATAAAACAACATAAATACAATTTAATAAAGCATAGGACAAAACAACATAAATACAATTTAATAAAGCATAAGATAAAACAACATGAATATAATTTAGTAAAGCATAAGATAAAACAACATGAATACAATTTAATAAAGCATAGGTTAAAACAACATAAATACAATTTAATAAAGCATAGGATAAAACAAATTAAATACAATTTAATAAAGCATAGGATAAAACAACATAAATTCAATTTAATAAAGCATAGGATAAAACAACATAAATAAAATTTAATAAAGCATAGGATAAAACAACATAAATACAATTTAATAAAGCATAAGATAAAACAACATGAATACAATTTAATAAAGCATAGGTTAAAACAACATAAATACAATTTAATAAAGCATAGGATAAAACAACATAAATACAACTTAATAAAGCATAGGATAAAACAACATAAATAAAATTTAATAAAGCATAGGTTAAAACATCATAAATACAATTTAATAAAGCGTAGGATAAAACCACAGAAATACAATTTAATAAAGCATAGGATAAAACAACATAAATACAATTTAATAAAGCATAGGACAAAACAACATGAATACAATTTCATAAAGCATAGGATAAAACAACATGAATACAATTTAATGAAACATAGGATAAACAACATAAATACAATTTAATAAAGCATAGGACAAAACAACATAAATACAATTTAATAAAGCATATGTTAAAACAACATAAATACAATTTAATAAAGCATAGGATAAAACAACATAAATACTTTTTAATAAAGCATAGGATAAAACCACATAAATACAATTTAATAAAGCATAGGATAAAACAACATAAATACTTTTTAATAAAGCATAGGATAAAACAACATAAATACAATTTAATAAAGCATAGGATAAAACAACATAAATAAAATTTAATAAAGCATAGGTTAAAACAACATAAATACAATTTAATAAAGCATAGGATAAAACAACATAAATACAATTTAATAAAGCATACGTTAAAACAACATAAATACAATTAAATAAAGCATAGGATAAAACAACATAAATACAATTTAATAAAGCATAGGTTAAAACAACATAAATTCAATTTTATAAAGCATAGGATAAAACAACATAAATACAATTTAATAAAGCATAGATTAAAACAACATAAATACAATTTAATAAAGCATAGGATAAAACAACATAAATAAAATTTAATAAAGCATAGGATAAAACAACATAAATACAATTTAATAAAACATAGGATAAAACAACATGAATACAATTTAATAAAGCATAGGATAAAACAACATAAATACAATTTAATAAAGCATAGGATAAAACAACATAAATACAATTTAATAAAGCATAGGATAAAACAACATAAATACAATTTAATAAAGCATAGGATAAAACAACATAAATAAAATTTAATAAAGCATAGGTTAAAACAACATAAATACAATTTAATAAAGCATAGGACAAAACAACATAAATACAATTTAATAAAGCATAGTTTAAAACAACATGAATACAATTTAATAAAGCATAGGATAAAACCACAGAAATAAAATTTAATAAAGCATAGGATAAAACAACATAAATACAATTTATTAAAGCATATTATAAAACAACATAAATACAATTTAATAAAACATAGGATAAAACAACATGAATACAATTTAATAAAGCATAGGATAAAACAACATAAATACAATTTAATAAAGCATAGGATAAAACAACATAAATACAATTTAATAAAGCATAGGATAAAACAACATAAATACAATTTAATAAAGCATAGGATAAAACAACATAAATAAAATTTAATAAAGCATAGGTTAAAACAACATAAATACAATTTAATAAAGCATAGGACAAAACAACATAAATACAATTTAATAAAGCATAGTTTAAAACAACATGAATACAATTTAATAAAGCATAGGATAAAACCACAGAAATAAAATTTAATAAAGCATAGGATAAAACAACATAAATACAATTTATTAAAGCATATTATAAAACAACATAAATACAATATAATGAAACATAGGATAAACAACATAAATACAATTTAATAAAGCATAGGACAAAACAACATAAATACAATTTAATAAAGCATATGATAAAACAACATAAATACAATTTAATAAAGCATAGTTTAAAACAACATAAATACAATTTAATAAAGCATAGTTTAAAACAACATAAATACAATTTAATAAAGCATAGTTTAAAACAACATAAATACAATTTAATAAAGCATAGTTTAAAACAACATAAATACAATTTAATAAGGCATAGTTTAAAACAACATAAATACAATTTAATAAAGCATAGGATAAAACAACATAAATACAATTTAATAAAGCATATGACAAAACAACATAAATACAATTTAATAAAGCATAGGTTAAAACAACATAAATACAATTTTATGAAACATAGGATAAACAACATAAATACAATTTAATAAAGCATAGGACAAATCAACATAAATACAATTTAATAAAGCATAGGATAAAACAACATAAATACAATTTAATGAAACATAGGATAAACAACATAAATACAATTTAATAAAGCATAGGACAAAACAACATAAATACAATTTAATAAAGCATATGTTAAAACAACATAAATACAATTTAATAAAGCATAAGATAAAACAACATGAATATAATTTAGTAAAGCATAAGATAAAACAACATGAATACAATTTAATAAAGCATAGGTTAAAACAACATAAATACAATTTAAGAAAGCATAGGATAAAACAACATAAATACATTTTAATAAAGCATAGGATAAAACAACATAAATGCAATTTAATAAAGCATAGGTTAAAACAACATAAATACAATTTAATAAAGCATCGGACAAAACAACATAAATACAATTTAATAAAGCATAGGATAAAACAACATAAATACAATTTATAAAGCATAGTATAAAACAACATAAATACAATTTAATAAAGCATAGGATAAAACAACATGAATACAATTTAATATAGCATAGGATAAAATAACATAAATACAATTTAATAAAGCATAGGCTAAAACTACATAAATACAATTTAATAAAGCATAGGATAAAACAACATAAATACAATTTAATAAAGCATAGGTTAAAACAACATAAATACAATTTAATAAAGCATAGGATAAAACAACATAAATACAATTTAATAAAGCATAGGACAAAACAACATAAATACAATTTAATAAAGCATAAGATAAAACAACATGAATATAATTTAGTAAAGCATAAGATAAAACAACATGAATACAATTTAATAAAGCATAGGTTAAAACAACATAAATACAATTTAATAAAGCATAGGATAAAACAAATTAAATACAATTTAATAAAGCATAGGATAAAACAACATAAATTCAATTTAATAAAGCATAGGATAAAACAACATAAATAAAATTTAATAAAGCATAGGATAAAACAACATAAATACAATTTAATAAAGCATAAGATAAAACAACATGAATACAATTTAATAAAGCATAGGTTAAAACAACATAAATACAATTTAATAAAGCATAGGATAAAACAACATAAATACAACTTAATAAAGCATAGGATAAAACAACATAAATAAAATTTAATAAAGCATAGGTTAAAACATCATAAATACAATTTAATAAAGCGTAGGATAAAACCACAGAAATACAATTTAATAAAGCATAGGATAAAACAACATAAATACAATTTAATAAAGCATAGGACAAAACAACATGAATACAATTTCATAAAGCATAGGATAAAACAACATGAATACAATTTAATGAAACATAGGATAAACAACATAAATACAATTTAATAAAGCATAGGACAAAACAACATAAATACAATTTAATAAAGCATATGTTAAAACAACATAAATACAATTTAATAAAGCATAGGATAAAACAACATAAATACTTTTTAATAAAGCATAGGATAAAACCACATAAATACAATTTAATAAAGCATAGGATAAAACAACATAAATAAAATTTAATAAAGCATAGGTTAAAACAACATAAATACAATTTAATAAAGCGTAGGACAAAATAACATAAATACAATGTAATAAAGCATAGTTTAAAACAACATAAATACAATTTAATAAAGCATAGGATAAAACCACATAAATACAATGTAATAAAGCATAGGATAAAACAACATAAATAAAATTTAATAAAGCATAGGTTAAAACAACATAAATACAATTTAAGAAAGCATAGGATAAAACTACATAAATACATTTTAATAAAGCATAGGTTAAAACAACATAAATACAATTTAATAAAGCATCGGACAAAACAACATAAATGCAATTTAATAAAGCATAGGATAAAACAACATAAATACAATTTAATAAAGCATAGGATAAAACAAGATAAATACAATTTAATAAAGCATAGGATAAAACAACATAAATAAAATTTATTAAAGCATAGGTTAAAACAACATAAATACAATTTATTAAAGCATCGGACAAAACAACATAAATACAATTTAATAAAGCATAGGATAAAACAACATAAATACAATTTATAAAGCATAGGATAAAACAACATAAATACAATTTAATAAAGCATAGGATAAAACAACATAAATACAATTTAATAAAGCACAGGATAAAACAACATAAATACAATTTAATAAAGCATAGGATAAAACAACATAAATACAATTTAATAAAGCATAGGATAAAACAACATAAATACAATTTAATAAAGCATAGGATAAAACAACATAAATACAATTTAATAAAGCATAGATTAAAACAACATAAATACAATTTAATAAAGCATAGGATAAAACAACATAAATTCAATTTAATAAAGCATAGGATAAAACAACATAAATACAATTTAATAAAGCACAGGATAAAACAACATAAATAAAATTTAATAAAGCATAGGATAAAACAACATAAATATAATTTAATAAAGCATAGGATAAAACAACGTAAATACAATTTAATAAAGCATAGGATAAAACAACATAAATAAAATTTAATAAAGCATAGGATAAAACAACATAAATACAATTTAATAAAGCATAGGATAAAACAACATAAATACAATTTAATAAAACATAGGTTAAAACAAAATAAATACAATTTAATAAAGCATAGGATAAAACAACATAAATACAATTTAATAAAGCATAGGATAAAACAACATAAATAAAATTTAATAAAGCATAGGATAAAACAACATAAATACAATTTAATAAAACATAGGATAAAACAACATGAATACAATTTAATAAAGCATAGGATAAAACAACATAAATACAATTTAATAAAGCATAGGATAAAACAACATAAATACAATTTAATAAAGCATAGGATAAAACAACATAAATACAATTTAATAAAGCATAGGATAAAACAACATAAATAAAATTTAATAAAGCATAGGTTAAAACAACATAAATACAATTTAATAAAGCATAGGACAAAACAACATAAATACAATTTAATAAAGCATAGTTTAAAACAACATGAATACAATTTAATAAAGCATAGGATAAAACCACAGAAATAAAATTTAATAAAGCATAGGATAAAACAACATAAATACAATTTATTAAAGCATATTATAAAACAACATAAATACAATTTAATAAAACATAGGATAAAACAACATGAATACAATTTAATAAAGCATAGGATAAAACAACATAAATACAATTTAATAAAGCATAGGATAAAACAACATAAATATAATTTAATAAAGCATAGGATAAAACAACATAAATACAATTTAATAAAGCATAGGATAAAACAACATAAATAAAATTTAATAAAGCATAGGTTAAAACAACATAAATACAATTTAATAAAGCATAGGACAAAACAACATAAATACAATTTAATAAAGCATAGTTTAAAACAACATGAATACAATTTAATAAAGCATAGGATAAAACCACAGAAATAAAATTTAATAAAGCATAGGATAAAACAACATAAATACAATTTATTAAAGCATATTATAAAACAACATAAATACAATTTAATAAAGCATAGGATAAAACAACATAAATAAAATTTAATAAAGCATAGGTTAAAACAACATAAATACAATTTAATAAAGCATAGGACAAAACAACATAAATACAATTTAATAAAGCATAGTTTAAAACAACATGAATACAATTTAATAAAGCATAGGATAAAACCACAGAAATAAAATTTAATAAAGCATAGGACAAAACAACATAAATACAATTTAATAAAGCATATGTTAAAACAACATAAATACAATTTAATAAAGCATAGTTTAAAACAACATAAATACAATTTAATAAAGCATAGTTTAAAACAACATAAATACAATTTAATAAAGCATAGTTTAAAACAACATAAATACAATTTAATAAAGCATAGTTTAAAACAACATAAATACAATTTAATAAGGCATAGTTTAAAACAACATAAATACAATTTAATAAAGCATAGGATAAAACAACATAAATACAATTTAATAAAGCATATGACAAAACAACATAAATACAATTTAATAAAGCATAGGTTAAAACAACATAAATACAATTTAATGAAACATAGGATAAACAACATAAATACAATTTAATAAAGCATAGGACAAATCAACATAAATACAATTTAATAAAGCATAGGATAAAACAACATAAATACAATTTAATGAAACATAGGATAAACAACATAAATACAATTTAATAAAGCATAGGATAAAACAACATAAATAAAATTTAATAAAGCATAGGATAAAACAACATAAATACAATTTAATAAAGCATAGTTTAAAACAACATAAATACAATTTAATAAGGCATAGTTTAAAACAACATAAATACAATTTAATAAAGCATAGGATAAAACAACATAAATACAATTTAATAAAGCATATGACAAAACAACATAAATACAATTTAATAAAGCATAGGTTAAAACAACATAAATACAATTTAATGAAACATAGGATAAACAACATAAATACAATTTAATAAAGCATAAGATAAAACAACATGAATACAATTTAATAAAGCATAGGATAAAACAACATAAATACAATTTAATAAAGCATAGGATAAAACAACATAAATACAATTTAATAAAGCATAGGATAAAACAACATAAATAAAATTTAATAAAGCATAGGATAAAACAACATAAATACAATTTAATAAAACATAGGATAAAACAACATGAATACAATTTAATAAAGCATAGGATAAAACAACATAAATACAATTTAATAAAGCATAGGATAAAACAACATAAATACAATTTAATAAAGCATAGGATAAAACAACATAAACACAATTTAATAAAGCATAGGATAAAACAACATAAATACAATTTAATAAAGCATAGGATAAAACAACATAAATAAAATTTAATAAAGCATAGGTTAAAACAACATAAATACAATTTAATAAAGCATAGGACAAAACAACATAAATACAATTTAATAAAGCATAGTTTAAAACAACATGAATACAATTTAATAAAGCATAGGATAAAACCACAGAAATAAAATTTAATAAAGCATAGAATAAAACAACATAAATACAATTTATTAAAGCATATTATAAAACAACATAAATACAATTTAATGAAACATAGGATAAATAACATAAATACAATTTAATAAAGCATAGGACAAAACAACATAAATACAATTTAATAAAGCATATGTTAAAACAACATAAATACAATTTAATAAAGCATAGTTTAAAACAACATAAATACAATTTAATAAAGCATAGTTTAAAACAACATAAATACAATTTAATAAAGCATAGTTTAAAACAACATAAATACAATTTAATAAAGCATAGTTTAAAACAACATAAATACAATTTAATAAGGCATACTTTAAAACAACATAAATACAATTTAATAAAGCATAGGATAAAACAACATAAATACAATTTAATAAAGCATATGACAAAACAACATAAATACAATTTAATAAAGCATAGGTTAAAACAACATAAATACAATTTAATGAAACATAGGATAAACAACATAAATACAATTTAATAAAGCATAGGACAAATCAACATAAATACAATTTAATAAAGCATAGGATAAAACAACATAAATACAATTTAATGAAACATAGGATAAACCACATAAATACAATTTAATAAAGCACAGGATAAAACAACATAAATACAATTTAATAAAGCATAGGATAAAACAACATAAATACAATTTAATAAAGCATAGGATAAAACAACATAAATACAATTTAATGAAGCATAGGATAAAACAACATAAATACAATTTAATAAAGCATACGTTAAAACAACATAAATACAATTAAATAAAGCATAGGATAAAACAACATAAATACAATTTAATAAAGCATAGGATAAAACAACATAAATACAATTTAATAAAGCATAGGATAAAACAACATGAATACAATTTAATAAAGCATAGGATAAAACAACATAAATACAATTTAAGAAAAGCATAGGATAAAACAACATAAATACAATTTAATAAAGCATAGGATAAAACAACATAAATACAATTTAATAAAGCATAGGATAAAACAACATAAATAAAATTTAATAAAGCATAGGTTAAAACAAATTAAATACAATTTAATAAAGCATAGAACAAAACAACATAAATACAATTTAATAAAGCATAGTTTAAAACAACATGAATACAATTTAATAAAGCATAGGATAAAACCACAGAAATAAAATTTAATAAAGCATAGGATAAAACAACATAAATACAATTTAATAAAGCATAGGACAAAACAACATAAATACAATTTATTAAAGCATAGGATAAAACAACATAAATATAATTTAATGAAACATAGGATAAACAACATAAATACAATTTAATAAAGCATAGGACAAAACAACATAAATACAATTTAATAAAGCATAGGATAAAACAACATAAATACAAATTAATGAAAAATAGGATAAACAACATAAATACAATTTAATAAAGCATAGGACAAAACAACATAAATACAATTTAATAAAGCATATGTTAAAACAACATAAATACAATTTAATAAAGCATAGTTTAAAACAACATAAATACAATTTAATAAAGCATAGTTTAAAACAACATAAATACAATTTAATAAAGCATAGTTTAAAACAACATAAATACAATTTAATAAAGCATAGTTTAAAACAACATAAATACAATTTAATAAAGCATAGTTTAAAACAACATAAATACAATTTAATAAAGCATAATTTAAAACAACATAAATACAATTTAATAAAGCATAGTTTAAAACAACATAAATACAATTTAATAAAGCATTAGATAAAACAACATGAATATAATTTAGTAAAGCATAAGATAAAACAACATGAATACAATTTAATAAAGCATAGGATAAAACAACATAAATAATATTTAATAAAGCATAGTTTAAAACAACATAAATACAATTTAATAAAGCATAGTTTAAAACAACATAAATACAATTTAATAAAGCATAGTTTAAAACAACATAAATACAATTTAATAAAGCATAGGATAAAACAACATAAATACAATTTAATAAAGCATATGACAAAACAACATAAATACAATTTAATAAAGCATAGGTTAAAACAACATAAATACAATTTAATGAAACATAGGATAAACAAAATATATACAATTTAATAAAGCATAGGACAAATCCACATAAATACAATTTAATAAAGCATAGGATAAAACAACATAAATACAATTTAATGAAGCATAGGATAAACAACATAAATACAATTTAATAAAGCATAGGACAAAACAACATAAATACAATTTAATAAAGCATATGTTAAAACAACATAAATACAATTTAATAAAGCATAAGATAAAACAACATGAATATAATTTAGTAAATCATAAGATAAAACAACATGAATACAATTTAATAAAGCATAGGTTAAAACAACATAAATACAATTTAAGAAAGCATAGGATAAAACTACATAAATACATTTTAATAAAGCATAGGATAAAACAACATAAATGCAATTTAATAAAGCATAGGTAAAAACAACATAAATACAATTTAATAAAGCATCGGACAAAACAACATAAATACAATTTAATAAAGCATAGGATAAAACAACATAAATACAATTTATAAAGCATAGGATAAAACAACATAAATACAATTTAATAAAGCATAGGATAAAACAACATAAATACAATTTAATAAAGCATAGGATAAAACAACATAAATAAAATTTAATAAAGCATAGGTTAAAACAATATAAATACAATTTAATAAAGCATAGGATAAAACAACATAAATACAATTTAATAAAGCATAGGTTAAAACAACATAAATACAATTTAATAAAGCATAGGACAAAACAACATAAATACAATTTAATAAAGCATAGTTTAAAACAACATGAATACAATTTAATAAAGCATAGGATAAAACCACAGAAATAAAATTTAATAAAGCATAGGATAAAACAACATAAATACAATTTATTAAAGCATATTATAAAACAACATAAATACAATTTAATAAAACATAGGATAAAACAACATAAATACAATTTAATAAAGCATAGTTTAAAACAACATAAATACAATTTAATAAAGCATAGTTTAAAACAACATAAATACAATTTAATAAGGCATAGTTTAAAACAACATAAATACAATTTAATAAAGCATAGGATAAAACAACATAAATACAATTTAATAAAGCATATGACAAAACAACATAAATACAATTTAATAAAGCATAGGTTAAAACAACATAAATACAATTTTATGAAACATAGGATAAACAACATAAATACAATTTAATAAAGCATAGGACAAATCAACATAAATACAATTTAATAAAGCATAGGATAAAACAACATAAATACAATTTAATGAAACATAGGATAAACAACATAAATACAATTTAATAAAGCATAGGACAAAACAACATAAATACAATTTAATAAAGCATATGTTAAAACAACATAAATACAATTTAATAAAGCATAAGATAAAACAACATGAATATAATTTAGTAAAGCATAAGATAAAACAACATGAATACAATTTAATAAAGCATAGGTTAAAACAACATAAATACAATTTAAGAAAGCATAGGATAAAACTACATAAATACATTTTAATAAAGCATAGGATAAAACAACATAAATGCAATTTAATAAAGCATAGGTTAAAACAACATAAATACAATTTAATAAAGCATCGGACAAAACAACATAAATACAATTTAATAAAGCATAGGATAAAACAACATAAATACAATTTATAAAGCATAGTATAAAACAACATAAATACAATTTAATAAAGCATAGTATAAAACAACATGAATACAATTTAATAAAGCATAGGATAAAATAACATGAATACAATTTAATAAAGCATAGGCTAAAACTACATAAATACAATTTAATAAAGCATAGGATAAAACAACATAAATACAATTTAATAAAGCATAGGTTAAAACAACATAAATACAATTTAATAAAGCATAGGACAAAACAACATAAATACAATTTAATAAAGCATAAGATAAAACAACATGAATATAATTTAGTAAAGCATAAGATAAAACAACATGAATACAATTTAATAAAGCATAGGTTAAAACAACATAAATACAATTTAATAAAGCATAGGATAAAACAAATTAAATACAATTTAATAAAGCATAGGATAAAACAACATAAATTCAATTTAATAAAGCATAGGATAAAACAACATAAATAAAATTTAATAAAGCATAGGATAAAACAACATAAATACAATTTAATAAAGCATAAGATAAAACAACATGAATACAATTTAATAAAGCATAGGTTAAAACCACATAAATACAATTTAATAAAGCATAGGATAAAACAACTTAAATACAATTTAATAAAGCATAGGTTAAAACAACATAAATACAATTTAATAAAGCATAGGATAAAACAACTTAAATACAATTTAATAAAGCATAGGATAAAACCACAGAAATAAAATTTAATAAAGCATAGGATAAAACAACATAAATACAATTTATTAAAGCATATTATAAAACAACATAAATACAATTTAATAAAACATAGGATAAAACAACATGAATACAATTTAATAAAGCATAGGATAAAACAACATAAATACAATTTAATAAAGCATAGGATAAAACAACATAAATACAATTTAATAAAGCATAGGATAAAACAACATAAATACAATTTAATAAAGCATAGGATAAAACAACATAAATAAAATTTAATAAAGCATAGGTTAAAACAACATAAATACAATTTAATAAAGCATAGGACAAAACAACATAAATACAATTTAATAAAGCATAGTTTAAAACAACATGAATACAATTTAATAAAGCATAGGATAAAACCACAGAAATAAAATTTAATAAAGCATAGGATAAAACAACATAAATACAATTTATTAAAGCATATTATAAAACAACATAAATACAATTTAATGAAACATAGGATAAACAACATAAATACAATTTAATAAAGCATAGGACAAAACAACATAAATACAATTTAATAAAGCATATGTTAAAACAACATAAATACAATTTAATAAAGCATAGTTTAAAAAAACATAAATACAATTTAATAAAGCATAGTTTAAAACAACATAAATACAATTTAATAAAGCATAGTTTAAAACAACATAAATACAATTTAATAAAGCATAGTTTAAAACAACATAAATACAATTTAATAAGGCATAGTTTAAAACAACATAAATACAATTTAATAAAGCATAGGATAAAACAACATAAATACAATTTAATAAAGCATATGACAAAACAACATAAATACAATTTAATAAAGCATAGGTTAAAACAACATAAATACAATTTAATGAAACATAGGATAAACAACATAAATACAATTTAATAAAGCATAGGACAAATCAACATAAATACAATTTAATAAAGCATAGGATAAAACAACATAAATACAATTTAATGAAACATAGGATAAACAACATAAATACAATTTAATAAAGCATAGGACAAAACAACATAAATACAATTTAATAAAGCATATGTTAAAACAACATAAATACAATTTAATAAAGCATAAGATAAAACAACATGAATATAATTTAGTAAAGCATAAGATAAAACAACATGAATACAATTTAATAAAGCATAGGTTAAAACAACATAAATACAATTTAAGAAAGCATAGGATAAAACTACATAAATACATTTTAATAAAGCATAGGATAAAACAACATAAATGCAATTTAATAAAGCATAGGTTAAAACAACATAAATACAATTTAATAAAGCATCGGACAAAACAACATAAATACAATTTAATAAAGCATAGGATAAAACAACATAAATACAATTTATAAAGCATAGGATAAAACAACATAAATACAATTTAATAAAGCATAGGATAAAACAACATAAATACAATTTAATAAAGCATAGGATAAAACATCATAAATACAATTTAATAAAGCATAGGATAAAACAACATAAATAAAATTTAATAAAGCATAGGATAAAACAACATAAATACAATTTAATAAAACATAGGATAAAACAACATGAATACAATTTAATAAAGCATAGGATAAAACAACATAAATACAATTTAATAAAGCATAGGATAAAACAACATAAATACAATTTAATAAAGCATAGGATAAAACAACATAAATAAAATTTAATAAAGCATAGGTTAAAACAATATAAATACAATTTAATAAAGCATAGGATAAAACAACATAAATACAATTTAATAAAGCATAGGTTAAAACAACATAAATACAATTTAATAAAGCATAGGACAAAACAACATAAATACAATTTAATAAAGCATAGTTTAAAACAACATGAATACAATTTAATAAAGCATAGGATAAAACCACAGAAATAAAATTTAATAAAGCATAGGATAAAACAACATAAATACAATTTATTAAAGCATATTATAAAACAACATAAATACAATTTAATAAAACATAGGATAAAACAACATAAATACAATTTAATAAAGCATAGTTTAAAACAACATAAATACAATTTAATAAAGCATAGTTTAAAACAACATAAATACAATTTAATAAGGCATAGTTTAAAACAACATAAATACAATTTAATAAAGCATAGGATAAAACAACATAAATACAATTTAATAAAGCATATGACAAAACAACATAAATACAATTTAATAAAGCATAGGATAAAACAACATAAATACAATTTAATGAAGCATAGGATAAACAACATAAATACAATTTAATAAAGCATAGGACAAAACAACATAAATACAATTTAATAAAGCATATGTTAAAACAACATAAATACAATTTAATAAAGCATAAGATAAAACAACATGAATATAATTTAGTAAATCATAAGATAAAACAACATGAATACAATTTAATAAAGCATAGGTTAAAACAACATAAATACAATTTAAGAAAGCATAGGATAAAACTACATAAATACATTTTAATAAAGCATAGGATAAAACAACATAAATGCAATTTAATAAAGCATAGGTAAAAACAACATAAATACAATTTAATAAAGCATCGGACAAAACAACATAAATACAATTTAATAAAGCATAGGATAAAACAACATAAATACAATTTAATAAAGCATAGGATAAAACAACATAAATAAAATTTAATAAAGCATAGGTTAAAACAACATAAATACAATTTAATAAAGCATAGGATAAAACAACATAAATACAATTTAATAAAGCATAGGTTAAAACAACATAAATACAATTTAATAAAGCATAGGACAAAACAACATAAATACAATTTAATAAAGCATAGTTTAAAACAACATGAATACAATTTAATAAAGCATAGGATAAAACCACAGAAATAAAATTTAATAAAGCATAGGATAAAACAACATAAATACAATTTATTAAAGCATATTATAAAACAACATAAATACAATTTAATAAAACATAGGATAAAACAACATAAATACAATTTAATAAAGCATAGTTTAAAACAACATAAATACAATTTAATAAAGCATAGTTTAAAACAACATAAATACAATTTAATAAGGCATAGTTTAAAACAACATAAATACAATTTAATAAAGCATAGGATAAAACAACATAAATACAATTTAATAAAGCATATGACAAAACAACATAAATACAATTTAATAAAGCATAGGTTAAAACAACATAAATACAATTTTATGAAACATAGGATAAACAACATAAATACAATTTAATAAAGCATAGGACAAATCAACATAAATACAATTTAATAAAGCATAGGATAAAACAACATAAATACAATTTAATGAAACATAGGATAAACAACATAAATACAATTTAATAAAGCATAGGACAAAACAACATAAATACAATTTAATAAAGCATATGTTAAAACAACATAAATACAATTTAATAAAGCATAAGATAAAACAACATGAATATAATTTAGTAAAGCATAAGATAAAACAACATGAATACAATTTAATAAAGCATAGGTTAAAACAACATAAATACAATTTAAGAAAGCATAGGATAAAACTACATAAATACATTTTAATAAAGCATAGGATAAAACAACATAAATGCAATTTAATAAAGCATAGGTTAAAACAACATAAATACAATTTAATAAAGCATCGGACAAAACAACATAAATACAATTTAATAAAGCATAGGATAAAACAACATAAATACAATTTATAAAGCATAGTATAAAACAACATAAATACAATTTAATAAAGCATAGGATAAAACAACATGAATACAATTTAATAAAGCATAGGATAAAATAACATGAATACAATTTAATAAAGCATAGGCTAAAACTACATAAATACAATTTAATAAAGCATAGGATAAAACAACATAAATACAATTTAATAAAGCATAGGTTAAAACAACATAAATACAATTTAATAAAGCATAGGATAAAACAACATAAATACAATTTAATAAAGCATAGGACAAAACAACATAAATACAATTTAATAAAGCATAAGATAAAACAACATGAATATAATTTAGTAAAGCATAAGATAAAACAACATGAATACAATTTAATAAAGCATAGGTTAAAACAACATAAATACAATTTAATAAAGCATAGGATAAAACAAATTAAATACAATTTAATAAAGCATAGGATAAAACAACATAAATTCAATTTAATAAAGCATAGGATAAAACAACATAAATAAAATTTAATAAAGCATAGGATAAAACAACATAAATACAATTTAATAAAGCATAAGATAAAACAACATGAATACAATTTAATAAAGCATAGGTTAAAACAACATAAATACAATTTAATAAAGCATAGGATAAAACAACTTAAATACAATTTAATAAAGCATAGGTTAAAACAACATAAATACAATTTAATAAAGCATAGGATAAAACAACATAAATACAACTTAATAAAGCATAGGATAAAACAACATAAATAAAATTTAATAAAGCATAGGTTAAAACATCATAAATACAATTTAATAAAGCATAGGATAAAACCACAGAAATACAATTTAATAAAGCATAGGATAAAACAACATAAATACAATTTAATAAAGCATAGGACAAAACAACATGAATACAATTTCATAAAGCATAGGATAAAACAACATAAATACAATTTAATGAAACATAGGATAAACAACATAAATACAATTTAATAAAGCATAGGACAAAACAACATAAATACAATTTAATAAAGCATATGTTAAAACAACATAAATACAATTTAATAAAGCATAGGATAAAACAACATAAATACTTTTTAATAAAGCATAGGATAAAACCACATAAATACAATTTAATAAAGCATAGGATAAAACAACATAAATAAAATTTAATAAAGCATAGGTTAAAACAACATAAATACAATTTAATAAAGCGTAGGACAAAATAACATAAATACAATGTAATAAAGCATAGTTTAAAACAACATAAATACAATTTAATAAAGCATAGGATAAAACCACATAAATACAATTTAATAAAGCATAGGATAAAACAACATAAATAAAATGTAATAAAGCATAGGTTAAAACAACATAAATACAATTTAAGAAAGCATAGGATAAAACTACATAAATACATTTTAATAAAGCATAGGTTAAAACAACATAAATACAATTTAATAAAGCATCGGACAAAACAACATAAATACAATTTAATAAAGCATAGGATAAAACAACATAAATACAATTTAATAAAGCATAGGATAAAACAAGATAAATACAATTTAATAAAGCATAGGATAAAACAACATAAATAAAATTTATTAAAGCATAGGTTAAAACAACATAAATACAATTTATTAAAGCATCGGACAAAACAACATAAATACAATTTAATAAAGCATAGGATAAAACAACATAAATACAATTTATAAAGCATAGGATAAAACAACATAAATACAATTTAATAAAGCATAGGATAAAACAACATAAATACAATTTAATAAAGCACAGGATAAAACAACATAAATACAATTTAATAAAGCATGGGATAAAACAACATAAATAGAATTTAATAAAGCATAGGATAAAACAACATAAATACAATTTAATAAAGCATAGGATAAAACAACATAAATACAATTTAATAAAGCATAGATTAAAACAACATAAATACAATTTAATAAAGCATAGGATAAAACAACATAAATTCAATTTAATAAAGCATAGGATAAAACAACATAAATACAATTTAATAAAGCACAGGATAAAACAACATAAATAAAATTTAATAAAGCATAGGATAAAACAACATAAATATAATTTAATAAAGCATAGGATAAAACAACGTAAATACAATTTAATAAAGCATAGGATAAAACAACATAAATAAAATTTAATAAAGCATAGGATAAAACAACATAAATACAATTTAATAAAGCATAGGATAAAACAACATAAATACAATTTAATAAAGCATAGGTTAAAACAAAATAAATACAATTTAATAAAGCATAGGATAAAACAACATAAATACAATTTAATAAAGCATAGGATAAAACAACATAAATAAAATTTAATAAAGCATAGGATAAAACAACATAAATACAATTTAATAAAAAGGATAAAACAACATGAATACAATTTAATAAAGCATAGGATAAAACAACATAAATACAATTTAATAAAGCATAGGATAAAACAACATAAATACAATTTAATAAAGCATAGGATAAAACAACATAAATACAATTTAATAAAGCATAGGATAAAACAACATAAATAAAATTTAATAAAGCATAGGTTAAAACAACATAAATACAATTTAATAAAGCATAGGACAAAACAACATAAATACAATTTAATAAAGCATAGTTTAAAACAACATGAATACAATTTAATAAAGCATAGGATAAAACCACAGAAATAAAATTTAATAAAGCATAGGATAAAACAACATAAATACAATTTATTAAAGCATATTATAAAACAACATAAATACAATGTAATAAAACATAGGATAAAACAACATGAATACAATTTAATAAAGCATAGGATAAAACAACATAAATACAATTTAATAAAGCATAGGATAAAACAACATAAATACAATTTAATAAAGCATAGGATAAAACAACATAAATACAATTTAATAAAGCATAGGACAAAACAACATAAATACAATTTAATAAAGCATAGTTTAAAACAACATGAATACAATTTAATAAAGCATAGGATAAAACCACAGAAATAAAATTTAATAAAGCATAGGATAAAACAACATAAATACAATTTATTAAAGCATATTATAAAACAACATAAATACAATTTAATGAAACATAGGATAAACAACATAAATACAATTTAATAAAGCATAGGACAAAACAACATAAATACAATTTAATAAAGCATATGTTAAAACAACATAAATACAATTTAATAAAGCATAGTTTAAAACAACATAAATACAATTTAATAAAGCATAGTTTAAAACAACATAAATACAATTTAATAAAGCATAGTTTAAAACAACATAAATACAATTTAATAAAGCATAGTTTAAAACAACATAAATACAATTTAATAAGACATAGTTTAAAACAACATAAATACAATTTAATAAAGCATAGGATAAAACAACATAAATACAATTTAATAAAGCATATGACAAAACAACATAAATACAATTTAATAAAGCATAGGTTAAAACAACATAAATACAATTTAATGAAACATAGGATAAACAACATAAATACAATTTAATAAAGCATAGGACAAATCAACATAAATACAATTTAATAAAGCATAGGATAAAACAACATAAATACAATTTAATGAAACATAGGATAAACAACATAAATACAATTTAATAAAGCATAGGACAAAACAACATAAATACAATTTAATAAAGCATATGTTAAAACAACATAAATACAATTTAATAAAGCATAAGATAAAACAACATGAATATAATTTAGTAAAGCATAAGATAAAACAACATGAATACAATTTAATAAAGCATAGGTTAAAACAACATAAATACAATTTAAGAAAGCATAGGATAAAACTACATAAATACATTTTAATAAAGCATAGGATAAAACAACATAAATGCAATTTAATAAAGCATAGGTTAAAACAACATAAATACAATTTAATAAAGCATCGGACAAAACAACATAAATACAATTTAATAAAGCATAGGATAAAACAACATAAATACAATTTATAAAGCATAGGATAAAACAACATAAATACAATTTAATAAAGCATAGGATAAAACAACATGAATACAATTTAATAAAGCATAGGATAAAACAACATAAATACAATTTAATAAAGCATAGGATAAAACAACATAAATACAATTTAATAAATCATAGGATAAAACAACATAAATAAAATTTAATAAAGCATAGGATAAAACAACATAAATACAATTTAATAAAACATAAGATAAAACAACATGAATACAATTTAATAAAGCATAGGATAAAACAACATAAATACAATTTAATAAAGCATAGGATAAAACAACATAAATACAATTTAATAAAGCATAGGATAAAACAACATAAATACAATTTAATAAAGCATAGGATAAAACAACATAAATACAATTTAATAAAGCATAGGATAAAACAACATAAATAAAATTTAATAAAGCATAGGTTAAAACAACATAAATACAATTTAATAAAGCATAGGACAAAACAACATAAATACAATTTAATAAAGCATAGTTTAAAACAACATGAATACAATTTAATAAAGCATAGGATAAAACCACAGAAATAAAATTTAATAAAGCATAGAATAAAACAACATAAATACAATTTATTAAAGCATATTATAAAACAACATAAATACAATTTAATGAAACATAGGATAAACAACATAAATACAATTTAATAAAGCATAGGACAAAACAACATAAATACAATTTAATAAAGCATATGTTAAAACAACATAAATACAATTTAATAAAGCATAGTTTAAAACAACATAAATACAATTTAATAAAGCATAGTTTAAAACAACATAAATACAATTTAATAAAGCATAGTTTAAAACAACATAAATACAATTTAATAAAGCATAGTTTAAAACAACATAAATACAATTTAATAAGGCATACTTTAAAACAACATAAATACAATTTAATAAAGCATAGGATAAAACAACATAAATACAATTTAATAAAGCATATGACAAAACAACATATATACAATTTAATAAAGCATAGGTTAAAACAACATAAATACAATTTAATGAAACATAGGATAAACAACATAAATACAATTTAATAAAGCATAGGACAAATCAACATAAATACAATTTAATAAAGCATAGGATAAAACAACATAAATACAATTTAATGAAACATAGGATAAACCACATAAATACAATTTAATAAAGCACAGGATAAAACAACATAAATACAATTTAATAAAGCATAGGATAAAACAACATAAATACAATTTAATAAAGCATAGGATAAAACAACATAAATACAATTTAATGAAGCATAGGATAAAACAACATAAATACAATTTAATAAAGCATACGTTAAAACAACATAAATACAATTAAATAAAGCATAGGATAAAACAACATAAATACAATTTAATAAAGCATAGGATAAAACAACATAAATACAATTTAATAAAGCATAGGATAAAACAACATGAATACAATTTAATAAAGCATAGGATAAAACAACATAAATACAATTTAAGAAAAGCATAGGATAAAACAACATGAATACAATTTAATAAAGCATAGGATAAAACAACATAAATACAATTTAATAAAGCATAGGATAAAACAACATAAATACAATTTAATAAAGCATAGGATAAAACAACATAAATAAAATTTAATAAAGCATAGGATAAAACAACATAAATACAATTTAATAAAACATAGGATAAAACAACATGAATACAATTTAATAAAGCATAGGATAAAACAACATAAATACAATTTAATAAAGCATAGGATAAAACAACATAAATACAATTTAATAAAGCATAGGATAAAACAACATAAATACAATTTAATAAAGCATAGGATAAAACAACATAAATACAATTTAATAAAGCATAGGATAAAACAACATAAATAAAATTTAATAAAGCATAGGTTAAAACAACATAAATACAATTTAATAAAGCATAGGACAAAACAACATAAATACAATTTAATAAAGCATAGTTTAAAACAACATGAATACAATTTAATAAAGCATAGGATAAAACAACATAAATACAATTTAATGAAGCATAGGATAAAACAACATAAATACAATTTAATAAAGCATACGTTAAAACAACATAAATACAATTAAATAAAGCATAGGATAAAACAACATAAATACAATTTAATAAAGCATAGGATAAAACAACATAAATACAATTTAATAAAGCATAGGATAAAACAACATGAATACAATTTAATAAAGCATAGGATAAAACAACATAAATACAATTTAAGAAAAGCATAGGATAAAACAACATAAATACAATTTAATAAAGCATAGGATATAACAACATAAATACAATTTAATAAAGCATAGGATAAAACAACATAAATAAAATTTAATAAAGCATAGGTTAAAACAACTTAATTACAATTTAATAAAGCGTAGAACAAAACAACATAAATACAATTTAATAAAGCATAGTTTAAAACAACATGAATACAATTTAATAAAGCATAGGATAAAACCACAGAAATAAAATTTAATAAAGCATAGGATAAAACAACATAAATACAATTTAATAAAGCATAGGACAAAACAACATAAATACAATTTATTAAAGCATAGGATAAAACAACATAAATATAATTTAATGAAACATAGGATAAACAACATAAATACAATTTAATAAAGCATAGGACAAAACAACATAAATACGATTTAATAAAACATATGTTAAAACGACATAAATACAATTTAATAAAGCATAGTTTAAAACAACATAAATACAATTTAATAAAGCATAGGATAAAACAACATAAATACAATTTAATGAAAAATAGGATAAACAACATAAATACAATTTAATAAAGCATAGGACAAAACAACATAAATACAATTTAATAAAGCATATGTTAAAACAACATAAATACAATTAAATAAAGCATAGGATAAAACAACATAAATACAATTTAAGAAAAGCATAGGATAAAACAACATAAATACAATTTAATAAAGCATAGGATAAAACAACATAAATACAATTTAATAAAGCGTAGGATAAAACAACATAAATAAAATTTAATAAAGCATAGGTTAAAACAACTTAAATACAATTTAATAAAGCATAGAACAAAACAACATAAATACAATTTAATAAAGCATAGTTTAAAACAACATGAATACAATTTAATAAAGCATAGGATAAAACCACAGAAATAAAATTTAATAAAGCATAGGATAAAACAACATAAATACAATTTAATAAAGCATAGGACAAAACAACATAAATACAATTTATTAAAGCATAGGATAAAACAACATAAATATAATTTAATGAAACATAGGATAAACAACATAAATACAATTTAATAAAGCATAGGACAAAACAACATAAATACAATTTAATAAAACATATGTTAAAACGACATAAATACAATTTAATAAAGCATAGTTTAAAACAACATAAATACAATTTAATAAAGCATAGGATAAAACAACATAAATACAATTTAATGAAAAATAGGATAAACAACATAAATACAATTTAATAAAGCATAGGATAAAACAACATAAATAAAATTTAATAAAGCATAGGTTAAAACAACTTAAATACAATTTAATAAAGCATAGAACAAAACAACATAAATACAATTTAATAAAGCATAGTTTAAAACAACATGAATACAATTTAATAAAGCATAGGATAAAACCACAGAAATAAAATTTAATAAAGCATAGGATAAAACAACATAAATACAATTTAATAAAGCATAGGACAAAACAACATAAATACAATTTATTAAAGCATAGGATAAAACAACATAAATATAATTTAATGAAACATAGGATAAACAACATAAATACAATTTAATAAAGCATAGGACAAAACAACATAAATACAATTTAATAAAACATATGTTAAAACGACATAAATACAATTTAATAAAGCATAGTTTAAAACAACATGAATACAATTTAATAAAGCATAGGATAAAACCACAGAAATAAAATTTAATAAAGCATAGGATAAAACAACATAAAAACAATTTAATAAAGCATAGGACAAAACAACATAAATACAATTTATTAAAGCATAGGATAAAACAACATAAATATAATTTAATGAAACATAGGATAAACAACATAAATACAATTTAATAAAGCATAGGACAAAACAACATAAATACGATTTAATAAAACATATGTTAAAACGACATAAATACAATTTAATAAAGCATAGTTTAAAACAACATAAATACAATTTAATAAAGCATAGGATAAAACAACATAAATACAATTTAATGAAAAATAGGATAAACAACATAAATACAATTTAATAAAGCATAGGACAAAACAACATAAATACAATTTAATAAAGCATATGTTAAAACAACATAAATACAATTAAATAAAGCATAGGATAAAACAACATAAATACAATTTAAGAAAAGCATAGGATAAAACAACATAAATACAATTTAATAAAGCATAGGATAAAACAACATAAATACAATTTAATAAAGCGTAGGATAAAACAACATAAATAAAATTTAATAAAGCATAGGTTAAAACAACTTAAATACAATTTAATAAAGCATAGAACAAAACAACATAAATACAATTTAATAAAGCATAGTTTAAAACAACATGAATACAATTTAATAAAGCATAGGATAAAACCACAGAAATAAAATTTAATAAAGCATAGGATAAAACAACATAAATACAATTTAATAAAGCATAGGACAAAACAACATAAATACAATTTATTAAAGCATAGGATAAAACAACATAAATATAATTTAATGAAACATAGGATAAACAACATAAATACAATTTAATAAAGCATAGGACAAAACAACATAAATACAATTTAATAAAACATATGTTAAAACGACATAAATACAATTTAATAAAGCATAGTTTAAAACAACATAAATACAATTTAATAAAGCATAGGATAAAACAACATAAATACAATTTAATGAAAAATAGGATAAACAACATAAATACAATTTAATAAAGCATAGGATAAAACAACATAAATAAAATTTAATAAAGCATAGGTTAAAACAACTTAAATACAATTTAATAAAGCATAGAACAAAACAACATAAATACAATTTAATAAAGCATAGTTTAAAACAACATGAATACAATTTAATAAAGCATAGGATAAAACCACAGAATTAAAATTTAATAAAGCATAGGATAAAACAACATAAATACAATTTAATAAAGCATAGGACAAAACAACATAAATACAATTTATTAAAGCATAGGATAAAACAACATAAATATAATTTAATGAAACATAGGATAAACAACATAAATACAATTTAATAAAGCATAGGACAAAACAACATAAATACAATTTAATAAAACATATGTTAAAACGACATAAATACAATTTAATAAAGCATAGTTTAAAACAACATGAATACAATTTAATAAAGCATAGGATAAAACCACAGAAATAAAATTTAATAAAGCATAGGATAAAACAACATAAAAACAATTTAATAAAGCATAGGACAAAACAACATAAATACAATTTATTAAAGCATAGGATAAAACAACATAAATATAATTTAATGAAACATAGGATAAACAACATAAATACAATTTAATAAAGCATAGGACAAAACAACATAAATACGATTTAATAAAACATATGTTAAAACGACATAAATACAATTTAATAAAGCATAGTTTAAAACAACATAAATACAATTTAATAAAGCATAGGATAAAACAACATAAATACAATTTAATGAAAAATAGGATAAACAACATAAATACAATTTAATAAAGCATAGGACAAAACAACATAAATACAATTTAATAAAGCATATGTTAAAACAACATAAATACAATTAAATAAAGCATAGGATAAAACAACATAAATACAATTTAAGAAAAGCATAGGATAAAACAACATAAATACAATTTAATAAAGCATAGGATAAAACAACATAAATACAATTTAATAAAGCGTAGGATAAAACAACATAAATAAAATTTAATAAAGCATAGGTTAAAACAACTTAAATACAATTTAATAAAGCATAGAACAAAACAACATAAATACAATTTAATAAAGCATAGTTTAAAACAACATGAATACAATTTAATAAAGCATAGGATAAAACCACAGAAATAAAATTTAATAAAGCATAGGATAAAACAACATAAATACAATTTAATAAAGCATAGGACAAAACAACATAAATACAATTTATTAAAGCATAGGATAAAACAACATAAATATAATTTAATGAAACATAGGATAAACAACATAAATACAATTTAATAAAGCATAGGACAAAACAACATAAATACAATTTAATAAAACATATGTTAAAACGACATAAATACAATTTAATAAAGCATAGTTTAAAACAACATAAATACAATTTAATAAAGCATAGGATAAAACAACATAAATACAATTTAATGAAAAATAGGATAAACAACATAAATACAATTTAATAAAGCATAGGATAAAACAACATAAATAAAATTTAATAAAGCATAGGTTAAAACAACTTAAATACAATTTAATAAAGCATAGAACAAAACAACATAAATACAATTTAATAAAGCATAGTTTAAAACAACATGAATACAATTTAATAAAGCATAGGATAAAACCACAGAATTAAAATTTAATAAAGCATAGGATAAAACAACATAAATACAATTTAATAAAGCATAGGACAAAACAACATAAATACAATTTATTAAAGCATAGGATAAAACAACATAAATATAATTTAATGAAACATAGGATAAACAACATAAATACAATTTAATAAAGCATAGGACAAAACAACATAAATACAATTTAATAAAACATATGTTAAAACGACATAAATACAATTTAATAAAGCATAGTTTAAAACAACATGAATACAATTTAATAAAGCATAGGATAAAACCACAGAAATAAAATTTAATAAAGCATAGGATAAAACAACATAAATACAATTTAATAAAGCATAGGACAAAACAACATAAATACAATTTATTAAAGCATAGGATAAAACAACATAAATATAATTTAATGAAACATAGGATAAACAACATAAATACAATTTAATAAAGCATAGGACAAAACAACATAAATACGATTTAATAAAACATATGTTAAAACGACATAAATACAATTTAATAAAGCATAGTTTAAAACAACATAAATACAATTTAATAAAGCATAGGATAAAACAACATAAATACAATTTAATGAAAAATAGGATAAACAACATAAATACAATTTAATAAAGCATAGGATAAAACAACATAAATAAAATTTAATAAAGCATAGGTTAAAACAACTTAAATACAATTTAATAAAGCATAGAACAAAACAACATAAATACAATTTAATAAAGCATAGTTTAAAACAACATGAATACAATTTAATAAAGCATAGGATAAAACCACAGAAATAAAATTTAATAAAGCATAGGATAAAACAACATAAATACAATTTAATAAAGCATAGGACAAAACAACATAAATACAATTTATTAAAGCATAGGATAAAACAACATAAATATAATTTAATGAAACATAGGATAAACAACATAAATACAATTTAATAAAGCATAGGACAAAACAACATAAATACAATTTAATAAAACATATGTTAAAACGACATAAATACAATTTAATAAAGCATAGTTTAAAACAACATGAATACAATTTAATAAAGCATAGGATAAAACCACAGAAATAAAATTTAATAAAGCATAGGATAAAACAACATAAATACAATTTAATAAAGCATAGGACAAAACAACATAAATACAATTTATTAAAGCATAGGATAAAACAACATAAATATAATTTAATGAAACATAGGATAAACAACATAAATACAATTTAATAAAGCATAGGACAAAACAACATAAATACGATTTAATAAAACATATGTTAAAACGACATAAATACAATTTAATAAAGCATAGTTTAAAACAACATAAATACAATTTAATAAAGCATAGGATAAAACAACATAAATACAATTTAATGAAAAATAGGATAAACAACATAAATACAATTTAATAAAGCATAGGACAAAACAACATAAATACAATTTAATAAAGCATATGTTAAAACAACATAAATACAATTAAATAAAGCATAGGATAAAACAACATAAATACAATTTAATAAAGCATAGGATAAAACAACATAAATAAAATTTAATAAAGCATAGGTTAAAACAACATAAATACAATTTAATAAAGCATAGGACAAAACAACATAAATACAATTTAATAAAGCATAGTTTAAAACAACATGAATACAATTTAATAAAGCATAGGATAAAACCACAGAAATAAAATTTAATAAAGCATAGAATAAAACAACATAAATACAATTTATTAAAGCATATTATAAAACAACATAAATACAATTTAATGAAACATAGGATAAACAACATAAATACAATTTAATAAAGCATAGGACAAAACAACATAAATACAATTTAATAAAGCATATGTTAAAACAACATAAATACAATTTAATAAAGCATAGTTTAAAACAACATAAATACAATTTAATAAAGCATAGTTTAAAACAACATAAATACAATTTAATAAAGCATAGTTTAAAACAACATAAATACAATTTAATAAAGCATAGTTTAAAACAACATAAATACAATTTAATAAGGCATACTTTAAAACAACATAAATACAATTTAATAAAGCATAGGATAAAACAACATAAATACAATTTAATAAAGCATATGACAAAACAACATATATACAATTTAATAAAGCATAGGTTAAAACAACATAAATACAATTTAATGAAACATAGGATAAACAACATAAATACAATTTAATAAAGCATAGGATAAAACAACATAAATACAATTTAATGAAACATAGGATAAACCACATAAATACAATTTAATAAAGCACAGGATAAAACAACATAAATACAATTTAATAAAGCATAGGATAAAACAACATAAATACAATTTAATAAAGCATAGGATAAAACAACATAAATACAATTTAATGAAGCATAGGATAAAACAACATAAATACAATTTAATAAAGCATACGTTAAAACAACATAAATACAATTAAATAAAGCATAGGATAAAACAACATAAATACAATTTAATAAAGCATAGGATAAAACAACATAAATACAATTTAATAAAGCATAGGATAAAACAACATGAATACAATTTAATAAAGCATAGGATAAAACAACATAAATACAATTTAAGAAAAGCATAGGATAAAACAACATGAATACAATTTAATAAAGCATAGGATAAAACAACATAAATACAATTTAATAAAGCATAGGATAAAACAACATAAATACAATTTAATAAAGCATAGGATAAAACAACATAAATAAAATTTAATAAAGCATAGGATAAAACAACATAAATACAATTTAATAAAACATAGGATAAAACAACATGAATACAATTTAATAAAGCATAGGATAAAACAACATAAATACAATTTAATAAAGCATAGGATAAAACAACATAAATACAATTTAATAAAGCATAGGATAAAACAACATAAATACAATTTAATAAAGCATAGGATAAAACAACATAAATACAATTTAATAAAGCATAGGATAAAACAACATAAATAAAATTTAATAAAGCATAGGTTAAAACAACATAAATACAATTTAATAAAGCATAGGACAAAGCAACATAAATACAATTTAATAAAGCATAGTTTAAAACAACATGAATACAATTTAATAAAGCATAGGATAAAACAACATAAATACAATTTAATGAAGCATAGGATAAAACAACATAAATACAATTTAATAAAGCATACGTTAAAACAACATAAATACAATTAAATAAAGCATAGGATAAAACAACATAAATACAATTTAATAAAGCATAGGATAAAACAACATAAATACAATTTAATAAAGCATAGGATAAAACAACATGAATACAATTTAATAAAGCATAGGATAAAACAACATAAATACAATTTAAGAAAAGCATAGGATAAAACAACATAAATACAATTTAATAAAGCATAGGATATAACAACATAAATACAATTTAATAAAGCATAGGATAAAACAACATAAATAAAATTTAATAAAGCATAGGTTAAAACAACTTAATTACAATTTAATAAAGCGTAGAACAAAACAACATAAATACAATTTAATAAAGCATAGTTTAAAACAACATGAATACAATTTAATAAAGCATAGGATAAAACCACAGAAATAAAATTTAATAAAGCATAGGATAAAACAACATAAATACAATTTAATAAAGCATAGGACAAAACAACATAAATACAATTTATTAAAGCATAGGATAAAACAACATAAATATAATTTAATGAAACATAGGATAAACAACATAAATACAATTTAATAAAGCATAGGACAAAACAACATAAATACGATTTAATAAAACATATGTTAAAACGACATAAATACAATTTAATAAAGCATAGTTTAAAACAACATAAATACAATTTAATAAAGCATAGGATAAAACAACATAAATACAATTTAATGAAAAATAGGATAAACAACATAAATACAATTTAATAAAGCATAGGACAAAACAACATAAATACAATTTAATAAAGCATATGTTAAAACAACATAAATACAATTAAATAAAGCATAGGATAAAACAACATAAATACAATTTAAGAAAAGCATAGGATAAAACAACATAAATACAATTTAATAAAGCATAGGATAAAACAACATAAATACAATTTAATAAAGCGTAGGATAAAACAACATAAATAAAATTTAATAAAGCATAGGTTAAAACAACTTAAATACAATTTAATAAAGCATAGAACAAAACAACATAAATACAATTTAATAAAGCATAGTTTAAAACAACATGAATACAATTTAATAAAGCATAGGATAAAACCACAGAAATAAAATTTAATAAAGCATAGGATAAAACAACATAAATACAATTTAATAAAGCATAGGACAAAACAACATAAATACAATTTATTAAAGCATAGGATAAAACAACATAAATATAATTTAATGAAACATAGGATAAACAACATAAATACAATTTAATAAAGCATAGGACAAAACAACATAAATACAATTTAATAAAACATATGTTAAAACGACATAAATACAATTTAATAAAGCATAGTTTAAAACAACATAAATACAATTTAATAAAGCATAGGATAAAACAACATAAATACAATTTAATGAAAAATAGGATAAACAACATAAATACAATTTAATAAAGCATAGGATAAAACAACATAAATAAAATTTAATAAAGCATAGGTTAAAACAACTTAAATACAATTTAATAAAGCATAGAACAAAACAACATAAATACAATTTAATAAAGCATAGTTTAAAACAACATGAATACAATTTAATAAAGCATAGGATAAAACCACAGAAATAAAATTTAATAAAGCATAGGATAAAACAACATAAATACAATTTAATAAAGCATAGGACAAAACAACATAAATACAATTTATTAAAGCATAGGATAAAACAACATAAATATAATTTAATGAAACATAGGATAAACAACATAAATACAATTTAATAAAGCATAGGACAAAACAACATAAATACAATTTAATAAAACATATGTTAAAACGACATAAATACAATTTAATAAAGCATAGTTTAAAACAACATGAATACAATTTAATAAAGCATAGGATAAAACCACAGAAATAAAATTTAATAAAGCATAGGATAAAACAACATAAAAACAATTTAATAAAGCATAGGACAAAACAACATAAATACAATTTATTAAAGCATAGGATAAAACAACATAAATATAATTTAATGAAACATAGGATAAACAACATAAATACAATTTAATAAAGCATAGGACAAAACAACATAAATACGATTTAATAAAACATATGTTAAAACGACATAAATACAATTTAATAAAGCATAGTTTAAAACAACATAAATACAATTTAATAAAGCATAGGATAAAACAACATAAATACAATTTAATGAAAAATAGGATAAACAACATAAATACAATTTAATAAAGCATAGGACAAAACAACATAAATACAATTTAATAAAGCATATGTTAAAACAACATAAATACAATTAAATAAAGCATAGGATAAAACAACATAAATACAATTTAAGAAAAGCATAGGATAAAACAACATAAATACAATTTAATAAAGCATAGGATAAAACAACATAAATACAATTTAATAAAGCGTAGGATAAAACAACATAAATAAAATTTAATAAAGCATAGGTTAAAACAACTTAAATACAATTTAATAAAGCATAGAACAAAACAACATAAATACAATTTAATAAAGCATAGTTTAAAACAACATGAATACAATTTAATAAAGCATAGGATAAAACCACAGAAATAAAATTTAATAAAGCATAGGATAAAACAACATAAATACAATTTAATAAAGCATAGGACAAAACAACATAAATACAATTTATTAAAGCATAGGATAAAACAACATAAATATAATTTAATGAAACATAGGATAAACAACATAAATACAATTTAATAAAGCATAGGACAAAACAACATAAATACAATTTAATAAAACATATGTTAAAACGACATAAATACAATTTAATAAAGCATAGTTTAAAACAACATAAATACAATTTAATAAAGCATAGGATAAAACAACATAAATACAATTTAATGAAAAATAGGATAAACAACATAAATACAATTTAATAAAGCATAGGATAAAACAACATAAATAAAATTTAATAAAGCATAGGTTAAAACAACTTAAATACAATTTAATAAAGCATAGAACAAAACAACATAAATACAATTTAATAAAGCATAGTTTAAAACAACATGAATACAATTTAATAAAGCATAGGATAAAACCACAGAAATAAAATTTAATAAAGCATAGGATAAAACAACATAAATACAATTTAATAAAGCATAGGACAAAACAACATAAATACAATTTATTAAAGCATAGGATAAAACAACATAAATATAATTTAATGAAACATAGGATAAACAACATAAATACAATTTAATAAAGCATAGGACAAAACAACATAAATACAATTTAATAAAACATATGTTAAAACGACATAAATACAATTTAATAAAGCATAGTTTAAAACAACATGAATACAATTTAATAAAGCATAGGATAAAACCACAGAAATAAAATTTAATAAAGCATAGGATAAAACAACATAAATACAATTTAATAAAGCATAGGACAAAACAACATAAATACAATTTATTAAAGCATAGGATAAAACAACATAAATATAATTTAATGAAACATAGGATAAACAACATAAATACAATTTAATAAAGCATAGGACAAAACAACATAAATACGATTTAATAAAACATATGTTAAAACGACATAAATACAATTTAATAAAGCATAGTTTAAAACAACATAAATACAATTTAATAAAGCATAGGATAAAACAACATAAATACAATTTAATGAAAAATAGGATAAACAACATAAATAGAATTTAATAAAGCATAGGATAAAACAACATAAATAAAATTTAATAAAGCATAGGTTAAAACAACTTAAATACAATTTAATAAAGCATAGAACAAAACAACATAAATACAATTTAATAAAGCATAGTTTAAAACAACATGAATACAATTTAATAAAGCATAGGATAAAACCACAGAAATAAAATTTAATAAAGCATAGGATAAAACAACATAAATACAATTTAATAAAGCATAGGACAAAACAACATAAATACAATTTATTAAAGCATAGGATAAAACAACATAAATATAATTTAATGAAACATAGGATAAACAACATAAATACAATTTAATAAAGCATAGGACAAAACAACATAAATACAATTTAATAAAACATATGTTAAAACGACATAAATACAATTTAATAAAGCATAGTTTAAAACAACATGAATACAATTTAATAAAGCATAGGATAAAACCACAGAAATAAAATTTAATAAAGCATAGGATAAAACAACATAAATACAATTTAATAAAGCATAGGACAAAACAACATAAATACAATTTATTAAAGCATAGGATAAAACAACATAAATATAATTTAATGAAACATAGGATAAACAACATAAATACAATTTAATAAAGCATAGGACAAAACAACATAAATACGATTTAATAAAACATATGTTAAAACGACATAAATACAATTTAATAAAGCATAGTTTAAAACAACATAAATACAATTTAATAAAGCATAGGATAAAACAACATAAATACAATTTAATGAAAAATAGGATAAACAACATAAATACAATTTAATAAAGCATAGGACAAAACAACATAAATACAATTTAATAAAGCATATGTTAAAACAACATAAATACAATTAAATAAAGCATAGGATAAAACAACATAAATACAATTTAATAAAGCATAGGATAAAACAACATAAATAAAATTTAATAAAGCATAGGTTAAAACAACATAAATACAATTTAATAAAGCATAGGACAAAACAACATAAATACAATTTAATAAAGCATAGTTTAAAACAACATGAATACAATTTAATAAAGCATAGGATAAAACCACAGAAATAAAATTTAATAAAGCATAGAATAAAACAACATAAATACAATTTATTAAAGCATATTATAAAACAACATAAATACAATTTAATGAAACATAGGATAAACAACATAAATACAATTTAATAAAGCATAGGACAAAACAACATAAATACAATTTAATAAAGCATATGTTAAAACAACATAAATACAATTTAATAAAGCATAGTTTAAAACAACATAAATACAATTTAATAAAGCATAGTTTAAAACAACATAAATACAATTTAATAAAGCATAGTTTAAAACAACATAAATACAATTTAATAAAGCATAGTTTAAAACAACATAAATACAATTTAATAAGGCATACTTTAAAACAACATAAATACAATTTAATAAAGCATAGGATAAAACAACATAAATACAATTTAATAAAGCATATGACAAAACAACATATATACAATTTAATAAAGCATAGGTTAAAACAACATAAATACAATTTAATGAAACATAGGATAAACAACATAAATACAATTTAATAAAGCATAGGACAAATCAACATAAATACAATTTAATAAAGCATAGGATAAAACAACATAAATACAATTTAATGAAACATAGGATAAACCACATAAATACAATTTAATAAAGCACAGGATAAAACAACATAAATACAATTTAATAAAGCATAGGATAAAACAACATAAATACAATTTAATAAAGCATAGGATAAAACAACATAAATACAATTTAATGAAGCATAGGATAAAACAACATAAATACAATTTAATAAAGCATACGTTAAAACAACATAAATACAATTAAATAAAGCATAGGATAAAACAACATAAATACAATTTAATAAAGCATAGGATAAAACAACATAAATACAATTTAATAAAGCATAGGATAAAACAACATGAATACAATTTAATAAAGCATAGGATAAAACAACATAAATACAATTTAAGAAAAGCATAGGATAAAACAACATGAATACAATTTAATGAAAAATAGGATAAACAACATAAATACAATTTAATAAAGCATAGGACAAAACAACATAAATACAATTTAATAAAGCATATGTTAAAACAACATAAATACAATTAAATAAAGCATAGGATAAAACAACATAAATACAATTTAATAAAGCATAGGATAAAACAACATAAATAAAATTTAATAAAGCATAGGACAAAACAACATAAATACAATTTATTAAAGCATAGGATAAAACAACATAAATATAATTTAATGAAACATAGGATAAACAACATAAATACAATTTAATAAAGCATAGGACAAAACAACATAAATACGATTTAATAAAACATATGTTAAAACGACATAAATACAATTTAATAAAGCATAGTTTAAAACAACATAAATACAATTTAATAAAGCATAGGATAAAACAACATAAATACAATTTAATGAAAAATAGGATAAACAACATAAATACAATTTAATAAAGCATAGGACAAAACAACATAAATACAATTTAATAAAGCATATGTTAAAACAACATAAATACAATTAAATAAAGCATAGGATAAAACAACATAAATACAATTTAATAAAGCATAGGATAAAACAACATAAATAAAATTTAATAAAGCATAGGTTAAAACAACATAAATACAATTTAATAAAGCATAGGACAAAACAACATAAATACAATTTAATAAAGCATAGTTTAAAACAACATGAATACAATTTAATAAAGCATAGGATAAAACCACAGAAATAAAATTTAATAAAGCATAGAATAAAACAACATAAATACAATTTATTAAAGCATATTATAAAACAACATAAATACAATTTAATGAAACATAGGATAAACAACATAAATACAATTTAATAAAGCATAGGACAAAACAACATAAATACAATTTAATAAAGCATATGTTAAAACAACATAAATACAATTTAATAAAGCATAGTTTAAAACAACATAAATACAATTTAATAAAGCATAGTTTAAAACAACATAAATACAATTTAATAAAGCATAGTTTAAAACAACATAAATACAATTTAATAAAGCATAGTTTAAAACAACATAAATACAATTTAATAAGGCATACTTTAAAACAACATAAATACAATTTAATAAAGCATAGGATAAAACAACATAAATACAATTTAATAAAGCATATGACAAAACAACATATATACAATTTAATAAAGCATAGGTTAAAACAACATAAATACAATTTAATGAAACATAGGATAAACAACATAAATACAATTTAATAAAGCATAGGATAAAACAACATAAATACAATTTAATGAAACATAGGATAAACCACATAAATACAATTTAATAAAGCACAGGATAAAACAACATAAATACAATTTAATAAAGCATAGGATAAAACAACATAAATACAATTTAATAAAGCATAGGATAAAACAACATAAATACAATTTAATGAAGCATAGGATAAAACAACATAAATACAATTTAATAAAGCATACGTTAAAACAACATAAATACAATTAAATAAAGCATAGGATAAAACAACATAAATACAATTTAATAAAGCATAGGATAAAACAACATAAATACAATTTAATAAAGCATAGGATAAAACAACATGAATACAATTTAATAAAGCATAGGATAAAACAACATAAATACAATTTAAGAAAAGCATAGGATAAAACAACATGAATACAATTTAATAAAGCATAGGATAAAACAACATAAATACAATTTAATAAAGCATAGGATAAAACAACATAAATACAATTTAATAAAGCATAGGATAAAACAACATAAATAAAATTTAATAAAGCATAGGATAAAACAACATAAATACAATTTAATAAAACATAGGATAAAACAACATGAATACAATTTAATAAAGCATAGGATAAAACAACATAAATACAATTTAATAAAGCATAGGATAAAACAACATAAATACAATTTAATAAAGCATAGGATAAAACAACATAAATACAATTTAATAAAGCATAGGATAAAACAACATAAATACAATTTAATAAAGCATAGGATAAAACAACATAAATAAAATTTAATAAAGCATAGGTTAAAACAACATAAATACAATTTAATAAAGCATAGGACAAAGCAACATAAATACAATTTAATAAAGCATAGTTTAAAACAACATGAATACAATTTAATAAAGCATAGGATAAAACAACATAAATACAATTTAATGAAGCATAGGATAAAACAACATAAATACAATTTAATAAAGCATACGTTAAAACAACATAAATACAATTAAATAAAGCATAGGATAAAACAACATAAATACAATTTAATAAAGCATAGGATAAAACAACATAAATACAATTTAATAAAGCATAGGATAAAACAACATGAATACAATTTAATAAAGCATAGGATAAAACAACATAAATACAATTTAAGAAAAGCATAGGATAAAACAACATAAATACAATTTAATAAAGCATAGGATATAACAACATAAATACAATTTAATAAAGCATAGGATAAAACAACATAAATAAAATTTAATAAAGCATAGGTTAAAACAACTTAATTACAATTTAATAAAGCGTAGAACAAAACAACATAAATACAATTTAATAAAGCATAGTTTAAAACAACATGAATACAATTTAATAAAGCATAGGATAAAACCACAGAAATAAAATTTAATAAAGCATAGGATAAAACAACATAAATACAATTTAATAAAGCATAGGACAAAACAACATAAATACAATTTATTAAAGCATAGGATAAAACAACATAAATATAATTTAATGAAACATAGGATAAACAACATAAATACAATTTAATAAAGCATAGGACAAAACAACATAAATACGATTTAATAAAACATATGTTAAAACGACATAAATACAATTTAATAAAGCATAGTTTAAAACAACATAAATACAATTTAATAAAGCATAGGATAAAACAACATAAATACAATTTAATGAAAAATAGGATAAACAACATAAATACAATTTAATAAAGCATAGGACAAAACAACATAAATACAATTTAATAAAGCATATGTTAAAACAACATAAATACAATTAAATAAAGCATAGGATAAAACAACATAAATACAATTTAAGAAAAGCATAGGATAAAACAACATAAATACAATTTAATAAAGCATAGGATAAAACAACATAAATACAATTTAATAAAGCGTAGGATAAAACAACATAAATAAAATTTAATAAAGCATAGGTTAAAACAACTTAAATACAATTTAATAAAGCATAGAACAAAACAACATAAATACAATTTAATAAAGCATAGTTTAAAACAACATGAATACAATTTAATAAAGCATAGGATAAAACCACAGAAATAAAATTTAATAAAGCATAGGATAAAACAACATAAATACAATTTAATAAAGCATAGGACAAAACAACATAAATACAATTTATTAAAGCATAGGATAAAACAACATAAATATAATTTAATGAAACATAGGATAAACAACATAAATACAATTTAATAAAGCATAGGACAAAACAACATAAATACAATTTAATAAAACATATGTTAAAACGACATAAATACAATTTAATAAAGCATAGTTTAAAACAACATAAATACAATTTAATAAAGCATAGGATAAAACAACATAAATACAATTTAATGAAAAATAGGATAAACAACATAAATACAATTTAATAAAGCATAGGATAAAACAACATAAATAAAATTTAATAAAGCATAGGTTAAAACAACTTAAATACAATTTAATAAAGCATAGAACAAAACAACATAAATACAATTTAATAAAGCATAGTTTAAAACAACATGAATACAATTTAATAAAGCATAGGATAAAACCACAGAAATAAAATTTAATAAAGCATAGGATAAAACAACATAAATACAATTTAATAAAGCATAGGACAAAACAACATAAATACAATTTATTAAAGCATAGGATAAAACAACATAAATATAATTTAATGAAACATAGGATAAACAACATAAATACAATTTAATAAAGCATAGGACAAAACAACATAAATACAATTTAATAAAACATATGTTAAAACGACATAAATACAATTTAATAAAGCATAGTTTAAAACAACATGAATACAATTTAATAAAGCATAGGATAAAACCACAGAAATAAAATTTAATAAAGCATAGGATAAAACAACATAAAAACAATTTAATAAAGCATAGGACAAAACAACATAAATACAATTTATTAAAGCATAGGATAAAACAACATAAATATAATTTAATGAAACATAGGATAAACAACATAAATACAATTTAATAAAGCATAGGACAAAACAACATAAATACGATTTAATAAAACATATGTTAAAACGACATAAATACAATTTAATAAAGCATAGTTTAAAACAACATAAATACAATTTAATAAAGCATAGGATAAAACAACATAAATACAATTTAATGAAAAATAGGATAAACAACATAAATACAATTTAATAAAGCATAGGACAAAACAACATAAATACAATTTAATAAAGCATATGTTAAAACAACATAAATACAATTAAATAAAGCATAGGATAAAACAACATAAATACAATTTAAGAAAAGCATAGGATAAAACAACATAAATACAATTTAATAAAGCATAGGATAAAACAACATAAATACAATTTAATAAAGCGTAGGATAAAACAACATAAATAAAATTTAATAAAGCATAGGTTAAAACAACTTAAATACAATTTAATAAAGCATAGAACAAAACAACATAAATACAATTTAATAAAGCATAGTTTAAAACAACATGAATACAATTTAATAAAGCATAGGATAAAACCACAGAAATAAAATTTAATAAAGCATAGGATAAAACAACATAAATACAATTTAATAAAGCATAGGACAAAACAACATAAATACAATTTATTAAAGCATAGGATAAAACAACATAAATATAATTTAATGAAACATAGGATAAACAACATAAATACAATTTAATAAAGCATAGGACAAAACAACATAAATACAATTTAATAAAACATATGTTAAAACGACATAAATACAATTTAATAAAGCATAGTTTAAAACAACATAAATACAATTTAATAAAGCATAGGATAAAACAACATAAATACAATTTAATGAAAAATAGGATAAACAACATAAATACAATTTAATAAAGCATAGGATAAAACAACATAAATAAAATTTAATAAAGCATAGGTTAAAACAACTTAAATACAATTTAATAAAGCATAGAACAAAACAACATAAATACAATTTAATAAAGCATAGTTTAAAACAACATGAATACAATTTAATAAAGCATAGGATAAAACCACAGAAATAAAATTTAATAAAGCATAGGATAAAACAACATAAATACAATTTAATAAAGCATAGGACAAAACAACATAAATACAATTTATTAAAGCATAGGATAAAACAACATAAATATAATTTAATGAAACATAGGATAAACAACATAAATACAATTTAATAAAGCATAGGACAAAACAACATAAATACAATTTAATAAAACATATGTTAAAACGACATAAATACAATTTAATAAAGCATAGTTTAAAACAACATGAATACAATTTAATAAAGCATAGGATAAAACCACAGAAATAAAATTTAATAAAGCATAGGATAAAACAACATAAATACAATTTAATAAAGCATAGGACAAAACAACATAAATACAATTTATTAAAGCATAGGATAAAACAACATAAATATAATTTAATGAAACATAGGATAAACAACATAAATACAATTTAATAAAGCATAGGACAAAACAACATAAATACGATTTAATAAAACATATGTTAAAACGACATAAATACAATTTAATAAAGCATAGTTTAAAACAACATAAATACAATTTAATAAAGCATAGGATAAAACAACATAAATACAATTTAATGAAAAATAGGATAAACAACATAAATAGAATTTAATAAAGCATAGGATAAAACAACATAAATAAAATTTAATAAAGCATAGGTTAAAACAACTTAAATACAATTTAATAAAGCATAGAACAAAACAACATAAATACAATTTAATAAAGCATAGTTTAAAACAACATGAATACAATTTAATAAAGCATAGGATAAAACCACAGAAATAAAATTTAATAAAGCATAGGATAAAACAACATAAATACAATTTAATAAAGCATAGGACAAAACAACATAAATACAATTTATTAAAGCATAGGATAAAACAACATAAATATAATTTAATGAAACATAGGATAAACAACATAAATACAATTTAATAAAGCATAGGACAAAACAACATAAATACAATTTAATAAAACATATGTTAAAACGACATAAATACAATTTAATAAAGCATAGTTTAAAACAACATGAATACAATTTAATAAAGCATAGGATAAAACCACAGAAATAAAATTTAATAAAGCATAGGATAAAACAACATAAATACAATTTAATAAAGCATAGGACAAAACAACATAAATACAATTTATTAAAGCATAGGATAAAACAACATAAATATAATTTAATGAAACATAGGATAAACAACATAAATACAATTTAATAAAGCATAGGACAAAACAACATAAATACGATTTAATAAAACATATGTTAAAACGACATAAATACAATTTAATAAAGCATAGTTTAAAACAACATAAATACAATTTAATAAAGCATAGGATAAAACAACATAAATACAATTTAATGAAAAATAGGATAAACAACATAAATACAATTTAATAAAGCATAGGACAAAACAACATAAATACAATTTAATAAAGCATATGTTAAAACAACATAAATACAATTAAATAAAGCATAGGATAAAACAACATAAATACAATTTAATAAAGCATAGGATAAAACAACATAAATAAAATTTAATAAAGCATAGGTTAAAACAACATAAATACAATTTAATAAAGCATAGGACAAAACAACATAAATACAATTTAATAAAGCATAGTTTAAAACAACATGAATACAATTTAATAAAGCATAGGATAAAACCACAGAAATAAAATTTAATAAAGCATAGAATAAAACAACATAAATACAATTTATTAAAGCATATTATAAAACAACATAAATACAATTTAATGAAACATAGGATAAACAACATAAATACAATTTAATAAAGCATAGGACAAAACAACATAAATACAATTTAATAAAGCATATGTTAAAACAACATAAATACAATTTAATAAAGCATAGTTTAAAACAACATAAATACAATTTAATAAAGCATAGTTTAAAACAACATAAATACAATTTAATAAAGCATAGTTTAAAACAACATAAATACAATTTAATAAAGCATAGTTTAAAACAACATAAATACAATTTAATAAGGCATACTTTAAAACAACATAAATACAATTTAATAAAGCATAGGATAAAACAACATAAATACAATTTAATAAAGCATATGACAAAACAACATATATACAATTTAATAAAGCATAGGTTAAAACAACATAAATACAATTTAATGAAACATAGGATAAACAACATAAATACAATTTAATAAAGCATAGGACAAATCAACATAAATACAATTTAATAAAGCATAGGATAAAACAACATAAATACAATTTAATGAAACATAGGATAAACCACATAAATACAATTTAATAAAGCACAGGATAAAACAACATAAATACAATTTAATAAAGCATAGGATAAAACAACATAAATACAATTTAATAAAGCATAGGATAAAACAACATAAATACAATTTAATGAAGCATAGGATAAAACAACATAAATACAATTTAATAAAGCATACGTTAAAACAACATAAATACAATTAAATAAAGCATAGGATAAAACAACATAAATACAATTTAATAAAGCATAGGATAAAACAACATAAATACAATTTAATAAAGCATAGGATAAAACAACATGAATACAATTTAATAAAGCATAGGATAAAACAACATAAATACAATTTAAGAAAAGCATAGGATAAAACAACATGAATACAATTTAATAAAGCATAGGATAAAACAACATAAATACAATTTAATAAAGCATAGGATAAAACAACATAAATACAATTTAATAAAGCATAGGATAAAACAACATAAATAAAATTTAATAAAGCATAGGATAAAACAACATAAATACAATTTAATAAAACATAGGATAAAACAACATGAATACAATTTAATAAAGCATAGGATAAAACAACATAAATACAATTTAATAAAGCATAGGATAAAACAACATAAATACAATTTAATAAAGCATAGGATAAAACAACATAAATACAATTTAATAAAGCATAGGATAAAACAACATAAATACAATTTAATAAAGCATAGGATAAAACAACATAAATAAAATTTAATAAAGCATAGGTTAAAACAACATAAATACAATTTAATAAAGCATAGGACAAAGCAACATAAATACAATTTAATAAAGCATAGTTTAAAACAACATGAATACAATTTAATAAAGCATAGGATAAAACAACATAAATACAATTTAATGAAGCATAGGATAAAACAACATAAATACAATTTAATAAAGCATACGTTAAAACAACATAAATACAATTAAATAAAGCATAGGATAAAACAACATAAATACAATTTAATAAAGCATAGGATAAAACAACATAAATACAATTTAATAAAGCATAGGATAAAACAACATGAATACAATTTAATAAAGCATAGGATAAAACAACATAAATACAATTTAAGAAAAGCATAGGATAAAACAACATAAATACAATTTAATAAAGCATAGGATATAACAACATAAATACAATTTAATAAAGCATAGGATAAAACAACATAAATAAAATTTAATAAAGCATAGGTTAAAACAACTTAATTACAATTTAATAAAGCGTAGAACAAAACAACATAAATACAATTTAATAAAGCATAGTTTAAAACAACATGAATACAATTTAATAAAGCATAGGATAAAACCACAGAAATAAAATTTAATAAAGCATAGGATAAAACAACATAAATACAATTTAATAAAGCATAGGACAAAACAACATAAATACAATTTATTAAAGCATAGGATAAAACAACATAAATATAATTTAATGAAACATAGGATAAACAACATAAATACAATTTAATAAAGCATAGGACAAAACAACATAAATACGATTTAATAAAACATATGTTAAAACGACATAAATACAATTTAATAAAGCATAGTTTAAAACAACATAAATACAATTTAATAAAGCATAGGATAAAACAACATAAATACAATTTAATGAAAAATAGGATAAACAACATAAATACAATTTAATAAAGCATAGGACAAAACAACATAAATACAATTTAATAAAGCATATGTTAAAACAACATAAATACAATTAAATAAAGCATAGGATAAAACAACATAAATACAATTTAAGAAAAGCATAGGATAAAACAACATAAATACAATTTAATAAAGCATAGGATAAAACAACATAAATACAATTTAATAAAGCGTAGGATAAAACAACATAAATAAAATTTAATAAAGCATAGGTTAAAACAACTTAAATACAATTTAATAAAGCATAGAACAAAACAACATAAATACAATTTAATAAAGCATAGTTTAAAACAACATGAATACAATTTAATAAAGCATAGGATAAAACCACAGAAATAAAATTTAATAAAGCATAGGATAAAACAACATAAATACAATTTAATAAAGCATAGGACAAAACAACATAAATACAATTTATTAAAGCATAGGATAAAACAACATAAATATAATTTAATGAAACATAGGATAAACAACATAAATACAATTTAATAAAGCATAGGACAAAACAACATAAATACAATTTAATAAAACATATGTTAAAACGACATAAATACAATTTAATAAAGCATAGTTTAAAACAACATAAATACAATTTAATAAAGCATAGGATAAAACAACATAAATACAATTTAATGAAAAATAGGATAAACAACATAAATACAATTTAATAAAGCATAGGATAAAACAACATAAATAAAATTTAATAAAGCATAGGTTAAAACAACTTAAATACAATTTAATAAAGCATAGAACAAAACAACATAAATACAATTTAATAAAGCATAGTTTAAAACAACATGAATACAATTTAATAAAGCATAGGATAAAACCACAGAAATAAAATTTTAATAAAGCATAGGATAAAACAACATAAATACAATTTAATAAAGCATAGGACAAAACAACATAAATACAATTTATTAAAGCATAGGATAAAACAACATAAATATAATTTAATGAAACATAGGATAAACAACATAAATACAATTTAATAAAGCATAGGACAAAACAACATAAATACAATTTAATAAAACATATGTTAAAACGACATAAATACAATTTAATAAAGCATAGTTTAAAACAACATGAATACAATTTAATAAAGCATAGGATAAAACCACAGAAATAAAATTTAATAAAGCATAGGATAAAACAACATAAATACAATTTAATAAAGCATAGGACAAAACAACATAAATACAATTTATTAAAGCATAGGATAAAACAACATAAATATAATTTAATGAAACATAGGATAAACAACATAAATACAATTTAATAAAGCATAGGACAAAACAACATAAATACGATTTAATAAAACATATGTTAAAACGACATAAATACAATTTAATAAAGCATAGTTTAAAACAACATAAATACAATTTAATAAAGCATAGGATAAAACAACATAAATACAATTTAATGAAAAATAGGATAAACAACATAAATACAATTTAATAAAGCATAGGACAAAACAACATAAATACAATTTAATAAAGCATATGTTAAAACAACATAAATACAATTAAATAAAGCATAGGATAAAACAACATAAATACAATTTAAGAAAAGCATAGGATAAAACAACATAAATACAATTTAATAAAGCATAGGATAAAACAACATAAATACAATTTAATAAAGCGTAGGATAAAACAACATAAATAAAATTTAATAAAGCATAGGTTAAAACAACTTAAATACAATTTAATAAAGCATAGAACAAAACAACATAAATACAATTTAATAAAGCATAGTTTAAAACAACATGAATACAATTTAATAAAGCATAGGATAAAACCACAGAAATAAAATTTAATAAAGCATAGGATAAAACAACATAAATACAATTTAATAAAGCATAGGACAAAACAACATAAATACAATTTATTAAAGCATAGGATAAAACAACATAAATAAAATTTAATGAAACATAGGATAAACAACATAAATACAATTTAATAAAGCATAGGACAAAACAACATAAATACAATTTAATAAAACATATGTTAAAACGACATAAATACAATTTAATAAAGCATAGTTTAAAACAACATAAATACAATTTAATAAAGCATAGGATAAAACAACATAAATACAATTTAATGAAAAATAGGATAAACAACATAAATACAATTTAATAAAGCATAGGATAAAACAACATAAATAAAATTTAATAAAGCATAGGTTAAAACAACTTAAATACAATTTAATAAAGCATAGAACAAAACAACATAAATACAATTTAATAAAGCATAGTTTAAAACAACATGAATACAATTTAATAAAGCATAGGATAAAACCACAGAAATAAAATTTAATAAAGCATAGGATAAAACAACATAAATACAATTTAATAAAGCATAGGACAAAACAACATAAATACAATTTATTAAAGCATAGGATAAAACAACATAAATATAATTTAATGAAACATAGGATAAACAACATAAATACAATTTAATAAAGCATAGGACAAAACAACATAAATACAATTTAATAAAACATATGTTAAAACGACATAAATACAATTTAATAAAGCATAGTTTAAAACAACATGAATACAATTTAATAAAGCATAGGATAAAACCACAGAAATAAAATTTAATAAAGCATAGGATAAAACAACATAAATACAATTTAATAAAGCATAGGACAAAACAACATAAATACAATTTATTAAAGCATAGGATAAAACAACATAAATATAATTTAATGAAACATAGGATAAACAACATAAATACAATTTAATAAAGCATAGGACAAAACAACATAAATACGATTTAATAAAACATATGTTAAAACGACATAAATACAATTTAATAAAGCATAGTTTAAAACAACATAAATACAATTTAATAAAGCATAGGATAAAACAACATAAATACAATTTAATGAAAAATAGGATAAACAACATAAATACAATTTAATAAAGCATAGGATAAAACAACATAAATAAAATTTAATAAAGCATAGGTTAAAACAACTTAAATACAATTTAATAAAGCATAGAACAAAACAACATAAATACAATTTAATAAAGCATAGTTTAAAACAACATGAATACAATTTAATAAAGCATAGGATAAAACCACAGAAATAAAATTTAATAAAGCATAGGATAAAACAACATAAATACAATTTAATAAAGCATAGGACAAAACAACATAAATACAATTTATTAAAGCATAGGATAAAACAACATAAATATAATTTAATGAAACATAGGATAAACAACATAAATACAATTTAATAAAGCATAGGACAAAACAACATAAATACAATTTAATAAAACATATGTTAAAACGACATAAATACAATTTAATAAAGCATAGTTTAAAACAACATGAATACAATTTAATAAAGCATAGGATAAAACCACAGAAATAAAATTTAATAAAGCATAGGATAAAACAACATAAATACAATTTAATAAAGCATAGGACAAAACAACATAAATACAATTTATTAAAGCATAGGATAAAACAACATAAATATAATTTAATGAAACATAGGATAAACAACATAAATACAATTTAATAAAGCATAGGACAAAACAACATAAATACGATTTAATAAAACATATGTTAAAACGACATAAATACAATTTAATAAAGCATAGTTTAAAACAACATAAATACAATTTAATAAAGCATAGGATAAAACAACATAAATACAATTTAATGAAAAATAGGATAAACAACATAAATACAATTTAATAAAGCATAGGACAAAACAACATAAATACAATTTAATAAAGCATATGTTAAAACAACATAAATACAATTAAATAAAGCATAGGATAAAACAACATAAATACAATTTAAGAAAAGCATAGGATAAAACAACATAAATACAATTTAATAAAGCATAGGATAAAACAACATAAATACAATTTAATAAAGCGTAGGATAAAACAACATAAATAAAATTTAATAAAGCATAGGTTAAAACAACTTAAATACAATTTAATAAAGCATAGAACAAAACAACATAAATACAATTTAATAAAGCATAGTTTAAAACAACATGAATACAATTTAATAAAGCATAGGATAAAACCACAGAAATAAAATTTAATAAAGCATAGGATAAAACAACATAAATACAATTTAATAAAGCATAGGACAAAACAACATAAATACAATTTATTAAAGCATAGGATAAAACAACATAAATATAATTTAATGAAACATAGGATAAACAACATAAATACAATTTAATAAAGCATAGGACAAAACAACATAAATACAATTTAATAAAACATATGTTAAAACGACATAAATACAATTTAATAAAGCATAGTTTAAAACAACATAAATACAATTTAATAAAGCATAGGATAAAACAACATAAATACAATTTAATGAAAAATAGGATAAACAACATAAATACAATTTAATAAAGCATAGGATAAAACAACATAAATAAAATTTAATAAAGCATAGGTTAAAACAACTTAAATACAATTTAATAAAGCATAGAACAAAACAACATAAATACAATTTAATAAAGCATAGTTTAAAACAACATGAATACAATTTAATAAAGCATAGGATAAAACCACAGAAATAAAATTTAATAAAGCATAGGATAAAACAACATAAATACAATTTAATAAAGCATAGGACAAAACAACATAAATACAATTTATTAAAGCATAGGATAAAACAACATAAATATAATTTAATGAAACATAGGATAAACAACATAAATACAATTTAATAAAGCATAGGACAAAACAACATAAATACAATTTAATAAAACATATGTTAAAACGACATAAATACAATTTAATAAAGCATAGTTTAAAACAACATGAATACAATTTAATAAAGCATAGGATAAAACCACAGAAATAAAATTTAATAAAGCATAGGATAAAACAACATAAATACAATTTAATAAAGCATAGGACAAAACAACATAAATACAATTTATTAAAGCATAGGATAAAACAACATAAATATAATTTAATGAAACATAGGATAAACAACATAAATACAATTTAATAAAGCATAGGACAAAACAACATAAATACGATTTAATAAAACATATGTTAAAACGACATAAATACAATTTAATAAAGCATAGTTTAAAACAACATAAATACAATTTAATAAAGCATAGGATAAAACAACATAAATACAATTTAATGAAAAATAGTATAAACAACATAAATACAATTTAATAAAGCATAGGACAAAACAACATAAATACAATTTAATAAAGCATATGTTAAAACAACATAAATACAATTAAATAAAGCATAGGATAAAACAACATAAATACAATTTAATAAAGCATAGGATAAAACAACATAAATACAATTTAATAAAGCATAGGATAAAACAACATGAATACAATTTAATAAAGCATAGGATAAAACAACATAAATACAATTTAAGAAAAGCATAGGATAAAACAACATAAATACAATTTAATAAAGCATAGGATAAAACAACATAAATACAATTTAATAAAGCATAGGATAAAACAACATAAATAAAATTTAATAAAGCATAGGTTAAAACAACTTAAATACAATTTAATAAAGCATAGAACAAAACAACATAAATACAATTTAATAAAGCATAGTTTAAAACAACATGAATACAATTTAATAAAGCATAGGATAAAACCACAGAAATAACATTTAATAAAGCATAGGATAAAACAACATAAATACAATTTAATAAAGCATAGGACAAAACAACATAAATACAATTTATTAAAGCATAGGATAAAACAACATAAATATAATTTAATGAAACATAGGATAAACAACATAAATACAATTTAATAAAGCATAGGACAAAACAACATAAATACAATTTAATAAAACATATGTTAAAACGACATAAATACAATTTAATAAAGCATAGTTTAAAACAACATAAATACAATTTAATAAAGCATAGGATAAAACAACATAAATACAATTTAATGAAAAATAGGATAAACAACATAAATACAATTTAATAAAGCATAGGATAAAACAACATAAATAAAATTTAATAAAGCATAGGTTAAAACAACTTAAATACAATTTAATAAAGCATAGAACAAAACAACATAAATACAATTTAATAAAGCATAGTTTAAAACAACATGAATACAATTTAATAAAGCATAGGATAAAACCACAGAAATAAAATTTAATAAAGCATAGGATAAAACAACATAAATACAATTTAATAAAGCATAGGACAAAACAACATAAATACAATTTATTAAAGCATAGGATAAAACAACATAAATATAATTTAATGAAACATAGGATAAACAACATAAATACAATTTAATAAAGCATAGGACAAAACAACATAAATACAATTTAATAAAACATATGTTAAAACGACATAAATACAATTTAATAAAGCATAGTTTAAAACAACATAAATACAATTTAATAAAGCATAGGATAAAACAACATAAATACAATTTAATGAAAAATAGGATAAACAACATAAATACAATTTAATAAAGCATAGGACAAAACAACATAAATACAATTTAATAAAGCATATGTTAAAACAACATAAATACAATTTAATAAAGCATAGTTTAAAACAACATAAATACAATTTAATAAAGCATAGTTTAAAACAACATAAATACAATTTAATAAAGCATAGTTTAAAACAACATAAATACAATTTAATAAAGCATAGTTTAAAACAACATAAATACAATTTAATAAAGCATAATTTAAAACAACATAAATACAATTTAATAAAGCATAGTTTAAAACAACATAAATACAATTTAATAAAGCATTAGATAAAACAACATGAATATAATTTAGTAAAGCATAAGATAAAACAACATAAATACAATTTAATAAAGCATAGGTTAAAACAACATAAATACAATTTAATGAAACATAGGATAAACAACATATATACAATTTAATAAAGCATAGGACAAATCCACATAAATACAATTTAATAAAGCATAGGATAAAACAACATAAATACAATTTAATGAAGCATAGGATAAACAACATAAATACAATTTAATAAAGCATAGGACAAAACAACATAAATACAATTTAATAAAGCATATGTTAAAACAACATAAATACAATTTAATAAAGCATAAGATAAAACAACATGAATATAATTTAGTAAATCATAAGATAAAACAACATGAATACAATTTAATAAAGCATAGGTTAAAACAACATAAATACAATTTAAGAAAGCATAGGATAAAACAACATAAATACATTTTAATAAAGCATAGGATAAAACAACATAAATGCAATTTAATAAAGCATAGGTAAAAACAACATAAATACAATTTAATAAAGCATCGGACAAAACAACATAAATACAATTTAATAAAGCATAGGATAAAACAACATAAATACAATTTATAAAGCATAGGATAAAACAACATAAATACAATTTAATAAAGCATAGGATAAAACAACATAAATACAATTTAATAAAGCATAGGATAAAACAACATAAATAAAATTTAATAAAGCATAGGTTAAAACAACATAAATACAATTTAATAAAGCATAGGATAAAACAACATAAATACAATTTAATAAAGCATAGGTTAAAACAACATAAATACAATTTAATAAAGCATAGGACAAAACAACATAAATACAATTTAATAAAGCATAGTTTAAAACAACATGAATACAATTTAATAAAGCATAGGATAAAACCACAGAAATAAAATTTAATAAAGCATAGGATAAAACAACATAAATACAATTTATTAAAGCATATTATAAAACAACATAAATACAATTTAATAAAACATAGGATAAAACAACATAAATACAATTTAATAAAGCATAGTTTAAAACAACATAAATACAATTTAATAAAGCATAGTTTAAAACAACATAAATACAATTTAATAAGGCATAGTTTAAAACAACATAAATACAATTTAATAAAGCATAGGATAAAACAACATAAATACAATTTAATAAAGCATATGACAAAACAACATAAATACAATTTAATAAAGCATAGGTTAAAACAACATAAATACAATTTTATGAAACATAGGATAAACAAAATAAATACAATTTAATAAAGCATAGGACAAATCAACATAAATACAATTTAATAAAGCATAGGATAAAACAACATAAATACAATTTAATGAAACATAGGATAAACAACATAAATACAATTTAATAAAGCATAGGACAAAACAACATAAATACAATTTAATAAAGCATATGTTAAAACAACATAAATACAATTTAATAAAGCATAAGATAAAACAACATGAATATAATTTAGTAAAGCATAAGATAAAACAACATGAATACAATTTAATAAAGCATAGGTTAAAACAACATAAATACAATTTAAGAAAGCATAGGATAAAACTACATAAATACATTTTAATAAAGCATAGGATAAAACAACATAAATACAATTTAATAAAGCATAGGTTAAAACAACATAAATACAATTTAATAAAGCATCGGACAAAACAACATAAATACAATTTAATAAAGCATAGGATAAAACAACATAAATACAATTTATAAAGCATAGTATAAAACAACATAAATACAATTTAATAAAGCATAGGATAAAACAACATGAATACAATTTAATAAAGCATAGGATAAAATAACATGAATACAATTTAATAAAGCATAGGCTAAAACTACATAAATACAATTTAATAAAGCATAGGATAAAACAACATAAATACAATTTAATAAAGCATAGGTTAAAACAACATAAATACAATTTAATAAAGCATAGGATAAAACAACATAAATACAATTTAATAAAGCATAGGACAAAACAACATAAATACAATTTAATAAAGCATAAGATAAAACAACATGAATATAATTTAGTAAAGCATAAGATAAAACAACATGAATACAATTTAATAAAGCATAGGTTAAAACAACATAAATACAATTTAATAAAGCATAGGATAAAACAAATTAAATACAATTTAATAAAGCATAGGATAAAACAACATAAATTCAATTTAATAAAGCATAGGATAAAACAACATAAATAAAATTTAATAAAGCATAGGATAAAACAACATAAATACAATTTAATAAAGCATAAGATAAAACAACATGAATACAATTTAATAAAGCATAGGTTAAAACAACATAAATACAATTTAATAAAGCATAGGATAAAACAACTTAAATACAATTTAATAAAGCATAGGTTAAAACAACATAAATACAATTTAATAAAGCATAGGATAAAACAACATAAATACAACTTAATAAAGCATAGGATAAAACAACATAAATAAAATTTAATAAAGCATAGGTTAAAACATCATAAATACAATTTAATAAAGCATAGGATAAAACCACAGAAATACAATTTAATAAAGCATAGGATAAAACAACATAAATACAATTTAATAAAGCATAGGACAAAACAACATGAATACAATTTCATAAAGCATAGGATAAAACAACATAAATACAATTTAATGAAACATAGGATAAACAACATAAATACAATTTAATAAAGCATAGGACAAAACAACATAAATACAATTTAATAAAGCATATGTTAAAACAACATAAATACAATTTAATAAAGCATAGGATAAAACAACATAAATACTTTTTAATAAAGCATAGGATAAAACCACATAAATACAATTTAATAAAGCATAGGATAAAACAACATAAATAAAATTTAATAAAGCATAGGTTAAAACAACATAAATACAATTTAATAAAGCGTAGGACAAAATAACATAAATACAATGTAATAAAGCATAGTTTAAAACAACATAAATACAATTTAATAAAGCATAGGATAAAACCACATAAATACAATTTAATAAAGCATAGGATAAAACAACATAAATAAAATTTAATAAAGCATAGGTTAAAACAACATAATTACAATTTAAGAAAGCATAGGATAAAACTACATAAATACATTTTAATAAAGCATAGGTTAAAACAACATAAATACAATTTAATAAAGCATCGGACAAAACAACATAAATACAATTTAATAAAGCATAGGATAAAACAAAATAAATACAATTTAATAAAGCATAGGATAAAACAAGATAAATACAATTTAATAAAGCATAGGATAAAACAACATAAATAAAATTTATTAAAGCATAGGTTAAAACAACATAAATACAATTTATTAAAGCATCGGACAAAACAACATAAATACAATTAAATAAAGCATAGGATAAAACAACATAAATACAATTTATAAAGCATAGGATAAAACAACATAAATACAATTTAATAAAGCATAGGATAAAACAACATAAATACAATTTAATAAAGCACAGGATAAAACAACATAAATACAATTTAATAAAGCATAGGATAAAACAACATAAATACAATTTAATAAAGCATAGGATAAAACAACATAAATACAATTTAATAAAGCATAGGATAAAACAACATAAATACAATTTAATAAAGCATAGATTAAAACAACATAAATACAATTTAATAAAGCATAGGATAAAACAACATAAATTCAATTTAATAAAGCATAGGATAAAACAACATAAATACAATTTAATAAAGCACAGGATAAAACAACATAAATAAAATTTAATAAAGCATAGGATAAAACAACATAAATATAATTTAATAAAGCATAGGATAAAACAACGTAAATACAATTTAATAAAGCATAGGATAAAACAACATAAATAAAATTTAATAAAGCATAGGATAAAACAACATAAATACAATTTAATAAAGCATAGGATAAAACAACATAAATACAATTTAATAAAGCATAGGTTAAAACAAAATAAATACAATTTAATAAAGCATAGGATAAAACAACATAAATACAATTTAATAAAGCATAGGATAAAACAACATAAATAAAATTTAATAAAGCATAGGATAAAACAACATAAATACAATTTAATAAAACATAGGATAAAACAACATGAATACAATTTAATAAAGCATAGGATAAAACAACATAAATACAATTTAATAAAGCATAGGATAAAACAACATAAATACAATTTAATAAAGCATAGGATAAAACAACATAAATACAATTTAATAAAGCATAGGATAAAACAACATAAATAAAATTTAATAAAGCATAGGTTAAAACAACATAAATACAATTTAATAAAGCATAGGACAAAACAACATAAATACAATTTAATAAAGCATAGTTTAAAACAACATGAATACAATTTAATAAAGCATAGGATAAAACCACAGAAATAAAATTTAATAAAGCATAGGATAAAACAACATAAATACAATTTATTAAAGCATATTATAAAACAACATAAATACAATTTAATAAAACATAGGATAAAACAACATGAATACAATTTAATAAAGCATAGGATAAAACAACATAAATACAATTTAATAAAGCATAGGATAAAACAACATAAATACAATTTAATAAAGCATAGGATAAAACAACATAAATACAATTTAATAAAGCATAGGATAAAACAACATAAATAAAATTTAATAAAGCATAGGTTAAAACAACATAAATACAATTTAATAAAGCATAGGACAAAACAACATAAATACAATTTAATAAAGCATAGTTTAAAACAACATGAATACAATTTAATAAAGCATAGGATAAAACCACAGAAATAAAATTTAATAAAGCATAGGATAAAACAACATAAATACAATTTATTAAAGCATATTATAAAACAACATAAATACAATTTAATGAAACATAGGATAAACAACATAAATACAATTTAATAAAGCATAGGACAAAACAACATAAATACAATTTATTAAAGCATAGGATAAAACAACATAAATATAATTTAATGAAACATAGGATAAACAACATAAATACAATTTAATAAAGCATAGGACAAAACAACATAAATACAATTTAATAAAACATATGTTAAAACGACATAAATACAATTTAATAAAGCATAGTTTAAAACAACATGAATACAATTTAATAAAGCATAGGATAAAACCACAGAAATAAAATTTAATAAAGCATAGGATAAAACAACATAAATACAATTTAATAAAGCATAGGACAAAACAACATAAATACATTTTATTAAAGCATAGGATAAAACAACATAAATATAATTTAATGAAACATAGGATAAACAACATAAATACAATTTAATAAAGCATAGGACAAAACAACATAAATACGATTTAATAAAACATATGTTAAAACGACATAAATACAATTTAATAAGGCATAGTTTAAAACAACATAAATACAATTTAATAAAGCATAGGATAAAACAACATAAATACAATTTAATGAAAAATAGGATAAACAACATAAATACAATTTAATAAAGCATAGGATAAAACAACATAAATAAAATTTAATAAAGCATAGGTTAAAACAACTTAAATACAATTTAATAAAGCATAGAACAAAACAACATAAATACAATTTAATAAAGCATAGTTTAAAACAACATGAATACAATTTAATAAAGCATAGGATAAAACCACAGAAATAAAATTTAATAAAGCATAGGATAAAACAACATAAATACAATTTAATAAAGCATAGGACAAAACAACATAAATACAATTTATTAAAGCATAGGATAAAACAACATAAATATAATTTAATGAAACATAGGATAAACAACATAAATACAATTTAATAAAGCATAGGACAAAACAACATAAATACAATTTAATAAAACATATGTTAAAACGACATAAATACAATTTAATAAAGCATAGTTTAAAACAACATGAATACAATTTAATAAAGCATAGGATAAAACCACAGAAATAAAATTTAATAAAGCATAGGATAAAACAACATAAATACAATTTAATAAAGCATAGGACAAAACAACATAAATACAATTTATTAAAGCATAGGATAAAACAACATAAATATAATTTAATGAAACATAGGATAAACAACATAAATACAATTTAATAAAGCATAGGACAAAACAACATAAATACAATTTAATAAAACATATGTTAAAACGACATAAATACAATTTAATAAAGCATAGTTTAAAACAACATAAATACAATTTAATAAAGCATAGGATAAAACAACATAAATACAATTTAATGAAAAATAGGATAAACAACATAAATACAATTTAATAAAGCATAGGATAAAACAACATAAATAAAATTTAATAAAGCATAGGTTAAAACAACTTAAATACAATTTAATAAAGCATAGAACAAAACAACATAAATACAATTTAATAAAGCATAGTTTAAAACAACATGAATACAATTTAATAAAGCATAGGATAAAACCACAGAAATAAAATTTAATAAAGCATAGGATAAAACAACATAAATACAATTTAATAAAGCATAGGACAAAACAACATAAATACAATTTATTAAAGCATAGGATAAAACAACATAAATATAATTTAATGAAACATAGGATAAACAACATAAATACAATTTAATAAAGCATAGGACAAAACAACATAAATACAATTTAATAAAACATATGTTAAAACGACATAAATACAATTTAATAAAGCATAGTTTAAAACAACATAAATACAATTTAATAAAGCATAGGATAAAACAACATAAATACAATTTAATGAAAAATAGGATAAACAACATAAATACAATTTAATAAAGCATAGGACAAAACAACATAAATACAATTTAATAAAGCATATGTTAAAACAACATAAATACAATTTAATAAAGCATAGTTTAAAACAACATAAATACAATTTAATAAAGCATAGTTTAAAACAACATAAATACAATTTAATAAAGCATAGTTTAAAACAACATAAATACAATTTAATAAAGCATAGTTTAAAACAACATAAATACAATTTAATAAAGCATAATTTAAAACAACATAAATACAATTTAATAAAGCATAGTTTAAAACAACATAAATACAATTTAATAAAGCATTAGATAAAACAACATGAATATAATTTAGTAAAGCATAAGATAAAACAACATAAATACAATTTAATAAAGCATAGGTTAAAACAACATAAATACAATTTAATAAAGCATAGTTTAAAACAACATAAATACAATTTAATAAAGCATTAGATAAAACAACATGAATATAATTTAGTAAAGCATAAGATAAAACAACATATATACAATTTAATAAAGCATAGGACAAATCCACATAAATACAATTTAATAAAGCATAGGATAAAACAACATAAATACAATTTAATGAAGCATAGGATAAACAACATAAATACAATTTAATAAAGCATAGGACAAAACAACATAAATACAATTTAATAAAGCATATGTTAAAACAACATAAATACAATTTAATAAAGCATAAGATAAAACAACATGAATATAATTTAGTAAATCATAAGATAAAACAACATGAATACAATTTAATAAAGCATAGGTTAAAACAACATAAATACAATTTAAGAAAGCATAGGATAAAACAACATAAATACATTTTAATAAAGCATAGGATAAAACAACATAAATGCAATTTAATAAAGCATAGGTAAAAACAACATAAATACAATTTAATAAAGCATCGGACAAAACAACATAAATACAATTTAATAAAGCATAGGATAAAACAACATAAATACAATTTATAAAGCATAGGATAAAACAACATAAATACAATTTAATAAAGCATAGGATAAAACAACATAAATACAATTTAATAAAGCATAGGATAAAACAACATAAATAAAATTTAATAAAGCATAGGTTAAAACAACATAAATACAATTTAATAAAGCATAGGATAAAACAACATAAATACAATTTAATAAAGCATAGGTTAAAACAACATAAATACAATTTAATAAAGCATAGGACAAAACAACATAAATACAATTTAATAAAGCATAGTTTAAAACAACATGAATACAATTTAATAAAGCATAGGATAAAACCACAGAAATAAAATTTAATAAAGCATAGGATAAAACAACATAAATACAATTTATTAAAGCATATTATAAAACAACATAAATACAATTTAATAAAACATAGGATAAAACAACATAAATACAATTTAATAAAGCATAGTTTAAAACAACATAAATACAATTTAATAAAGCATAGTTTAAAACAACATAAATACAATTTAATAAGGCATAGTTTAAAACAACATAAATACAATTTAATAAAGCATCGGACAAAACAACATAAATACAATTTAATAAAGCATAGGATAAAACAACATAAATACAATTTATAAAGCATAGTATAAAACAACATAAATACAATTTAATAAAGCATAGGATAAAACAACATGAATACAATTTAATAAAGCATAGGATAAAATAACATGAATACAATTTAATAAAGCATAGGCTAAAACTACATAAATACAATTTAATAAAGCATAGGATAAAACAACATAAATACAATTTAATAAAGCATAGGTTAAAACAACATAAATACAATTTAATAAAGCATAGGATAAAACAACATAAATACAATTTAATAAAGCATAGGACAAAACAACATAAATACAATTTAATAAAGCATAAGATAAAACAACATGAATATAATTTAGTAAAGCATAAGATAAAACAACATGAATACAATTTAATAAAGCATAGGTTAAAACAACATAAATACAATTTAATAAAGCATAGGATAAAACAAATTAAATACAATTTAATAAAGCATAGGATAAAACAACATAAATTCAATTTAATAAAGCATAGGTTAAAACAACATAAATACAATTTAATAAAGCATAGGACAAAACAACATAAATACAATTTAATAAAGCATAGTTTAAAACAACATGAATACAATTTAATAAAGCATAGGATAAAACCACAGAAATAAAATTTAATAAAGCATAGGATAAAACAACATAAATACAATTTATTAAAGCATATTATAAAACAACATAAATACAATTTAATAAAACATAGGATAAAACAACATAAATACAATTTAATAAAGCATAGTTTAAAACAACATAAATACAATTTAATAAAGCATAGTTTAAAACAACATAAATACAATTTAATAAGGCATAGTTTAAAACAACATAAATACAATTTAATAAAGCATCGGACAAAACAACATAAATACAATTTAATAAAGCATAGGATAAAACAACATAAATACAATTTATAAAGCATAGTATAAAACAACATAAATACAATTTAATAAAGCATAGGATAAAACAACATGAATACAATTTAATAAAGCATAGGATAAAATAACATGAATACAATTTAATAAAGCATAGGCTAAAACTACATAAATACAATTTAATAAAGCATAGGATAAAACAACATAAATACAATTTAATAAAGCATAGGTTAAAACAACATAAATACAATTTAATAAAGCATAGGATAAAACAACATAAATACAATTTAATAAAGCATAGGACAAAACAACATAAATACAATTTAATAAAGCATAAGATAAAACAACATGAATATAATTTAGTAAAGCATAAGATAAAACAACATGAATACAATTTAATAAAGCATAGGTTAAAACAACATAAATACAATTTAATAAAGCATAGGATAAAACAAATTAAATACAATTTAATAAAGCATAGGATAAAACAACATAAATTCAATTTAATAAAGCATAGGATAAAACAACATAAATAAAATTTAATAAAGCATAGGATAAAACAACATAAATACAATTTAATAAAGCATAAGATAAAACAACATGAATACAATTTAATAAAGCATAGGTTAAAACAACATAAATACAATTTAATAAAGCATAGGATAAAACAACTTAAATACAATTTAATAAAGCATAGGTTAAAACAACATAAATACAATTTAATAAAGCATAGGATAAAACAACATAAATACAACTTAATAAAGCATAGGATAAAACAACATAAATAAAATTTAATAAAGCATAGGTTAAAACATCATAAATACAATTTAATAAAGCATAGGATAAAACCACAGAAATACAATTTAATAAAGCATAGGATAAAACAACATAAATACAATTTAATAAAGCATAGGACAAAACAACATGAATACAATTTCATAAAGCATAGGATAAAACAACATAAATACAATTTAATGAAACATAGGATAAACAACATAAATACAATTTAATAAAGCATAGGACAAAACAACATAAATACAATTTAATAAAGCATATGTTAAAACAACATAAATACAATTTAATAAAGCATAGGATAAAACAACATAAATACTTTTTAATAAAGCATAGGATAAAACCACATAAATACAATTTAATAAAGCATAGGATAAAACAACATAAATAAAATTTAATAAAGCATAGGTTAAAACAACATAAATACAATTTAATAAAGCGTAGGACAAAATAACATAAATACAATGTAATAAAGCATAGTTTAAAACAACATAAATACAATTTAATAAAGCATAGGATAAAACCACATAAATACAATTTAATAAAGCATAGGATAAAACAACATAAATAAAATTTAATAAAGCATAGGTTAAAACAACATAATTACAATTTAAGAAAGCATAGGATAAAACTACATAAATACATTTTAATAAAGCATAGGTTAAAACAACATAAATACAATTTAATAAAGCATCGGACAAAACAACATAAATACAATTTAATAAAGCATAGGATAAAACAACATAAATACAATTTAATAAAGCATAGGATAAAACAAGATAAATACAATTTAATAAAGCATAGGATAAAACAACATAAATAAAATTTATTAAAGCATAGGTTAAAACAACATAAATACAATTTATTAAAGCATCGGACAAAACAACATAAATACAATTAAATAAAGCATAGGATAAAACAACATAAATACAATTTATAAAGCATAGGATAAAACAACATAAATACAATTTAATAAAGCATAGGATAAAACAACATAAATACAATTTAATAAAGCACAGGATAAAACAACATAAATACAATTTAATAAAGCATAGGATAAAACAACATAAATACAATTTAATAAAGCATAGGATAAAACAACATAAATACAATTTAATAAAGCATAGGATAAAACAACATAAATACAATTTAATAAAGCATAGATTAAAACAACATAAATACAATTTAATAAAGCATAGGATAAAACAACATAAATTCAATTTAATAAAGCATAGGATAAAACAACATAAATACAATTTAATAAAGCACAGGATAAAACAACATAAATAAAATTTAATAAAGCATAGGATAAAACAACATAAATATAATTTAATAAAGCATAGGATAAAACAACGTAAATACAATTTAATAAAGCATAGGATAAAACAACATAAATAAAATTTAATAAAGCATAGGATAAAACAACATAAATACAATTTAATAAAGCATAGGATAAAACAACATAAATACAATTTAATAAAGCATAGGTTAAAACAAAATAAATACAATTTAATAAAGCATAGGATAAAACAACATAAATACAATTTAATAAAGCATAGGATAAAACAACATAAATAAAATTTAATAAAGCATAGGATAAAACAACATAAATACAATTTAATAAAACATAGGATAAAACAACATGAATACAATTTAATAAAGCATAGGATAAAACAACATAAATACAATTTAATAAAGCATAGGATAAAACAACATAAATACAATTTAATAAAGCATAGGATAAAACAACATAAATACAATTTAATAAAGCATAGGATAAAACAACATAAATAAAATTTAATAAAGCATAGGTTAAAACAACATAAATACAATTTAATAAAGCATAGGACAAAACAACATAAATACAATTTAATAAAGCATAGTTTAAAACAACATGAATACAATTTAATAAAGCATAGGATAAAACCACAGAAATAAAATTTAATAAAGCATAGGATAAAACAACATAAATACAATTTATTAAAGCATATTATAAAACAACATAAATACAATTTAATAAAACATAGGATAAAACAACATGAATACAATTTAATAAAGCATAGGATAAAACAACATAAATACAATTTAATAAAGCATAGGATAAAACAACATAAATACAATTTAATAAAGCATAGGATAAAACAACATAAATACAATTTAATAAAGCATAGGATAAAACAACATAAATAAAATTTAATAAAGCATAGGTTAAAACAACATAAATACAATTTAATAAAGCATAGGACAAAACAACATAAATACAATTTAATAAAGCATAGTTTAAAACAACATGAATACAATTTAATAAAGCATAGGATAAAACCACAGAAATAAAATTTAATAAAGCATAGGATAAAACAACATAAATACAATTTATTAAAGCATATTATAAAACAACATAAATACAATTTAATGAAACATAGGATAAACAACATAAATACAATTTAATAAAGCATAGGACAAAACAACATAAATACAATTTATTAAAGCATAGGATAAAACAACATAAATATAATTTAATGAAACATAGGATAAACAACATAAATACAATTTAATAAAGCATAGGACAAAACAACATAAATACAATTTAATAAAACATATGTTAAAACGACATAAATACAATTTAATAAAGCATAGTTTAAAACAACATGAATACAATTTAATAAAGCATAGGATAAAACCACAGAAATAAAATTTAATAAAGCATAGGATAAAACAACATAAATACAATTTAATAAAGCATAGGACAAAACAACATAAATACAATTTATTAAAGCATAGGATAAAACAACATAAATATAATTTAATGAAACATAGGATAAACAACATAAATACAATATAATAAAGCATAGGACAAAACAACATAAATACGATTTAATAAAACATATGTTAAAACGACATAAATACAATTTAATAAAGCATAGTTTAAAACAACATAAATACAATTTAATAAAGCATAGGATAAAACAACATAAATACAATTTAATGAAAAATAGGATAAACAACATAAATACAATTTAATAAAGCATAGGATAAAACAACATAAATAAAATTTAATAAAGCATAGGTTAAAACAACTTAAATACAATTTAATAAAGCATAGAACAAAACAACATAAATACAATTTAATAAAGCATAGTTTAAAACAACATGAATACAATTTAATAAAGCATAGGATAAAACCACAGAAATAAAATTTAATAAAGCATAGGATAAAACAACATAAATACAATTTAATAAAGCATAGGACAAAACAACATAAATACAATTTATTAAAGCATAGGATAAAACAACATAAATATAATTTAATGAAACATAGGATAAACAACATAAATACAATTTAATAAAGCATAGGACAAAACAACATAAATACAATTTAATAAAACATATGTTAAAACGACATAAATACAATTTAATAAAGCATAGTTTAAAACAACATGAATACAATTTAATAAAGCATAGGATAAAACCACAGAAATAAAATTTAATAAAGCATAGGATAAAACAACATAAATACAATTTAATAAAGCATAGGACAAAACAACATAAATACAATTTATTAAAGCATAGGATAAAACAACATAAATATAATTTAATGAAACATAGGATAAACAACATAAATACAATTTAATAAAGCATAGGACAAAACAACATAAATACGATTTAATAAAACATATGTTAAAACGACATAAATACAATTTAATAAAGCATAGTTTAAAACAACATAAATACAATTTAATAAAGCATAGGATAAAACAACATAAATACAATTTAATGAAAAATAGGATAAACAACATAAATACAATTTAATAAAGCATAGGACAAAACAACATAAATACAATTTAATAAAGCATATGTTAAAACAACATAAATACAATTAAATAAAGCATAGGATAAAACAACATAAATACAATTTAATAAAGCATAGGATAAAACAACATAAATACAATTTAATAAAGCATAGGATAAAACAACATGAATACAATTTAATAAAGCATAGGATAAAACAACATAAATACAATTTAAGAAAAGCATAGGATAAAACAACATAAATACAATTTAATAAAGCATAGGATAAAACAACATAAATACAATTTAATAAAGCATAGGATAAAACAACATAAATAAAATTTAATAAAGCATAGGTTAAAACAACTTAAATACAATTTAATAAAGCATAGAACAAAACAACATAAATACAATTTAATAAAGCATAGTTTAAAACAACATGAATACAATTTAATAAAGCATAGGATAAAACCACAGAAATAACATTTAATAAAGCATAGGATAAAACAACATAAATACAATTTAATAAAGCATAGGACAAAACAACATAAATACAATTTATTAAAGCATAGGATAAAACAACATAAATATAATTTAATGAAACATAGGATAAACAACATAAATACAATTTAATAAAGCATAGGACAAAACAACATAAATACAATTTAATAAAACATATGTTAAAACGACATAAATACAATTTAATAAAGCATAGTTTAAAACAACATAAATACAATTTAATAAAGCATAGGATAAAACAACATAAATACAATTTAATGAAAAATAGGATAAACAACATAAATACAATTTAATAAAGCATAGGATAAAACAACATAAATAAAATTTAATAAAGCATAGGTTAAAACAACTTAAATACAATTTAATAAAGCATAGAACAAAACAACATAAATACAATTTAATAAAGCATAGTTTAAAACAACATGAATACAATTTAATAAAGCATAGGATAAAACCACAGAAATAAAATTTAATAAAGCATAGGATAAAACAACATAAATACAATTTAATAAAGCATAGGACAAAACAACATAAATACAATTTATTAAAGCATAGGATAAAACAACATAAATATAATTTAATGAAACATAGGATAAACAACATAAATACAATTTAATAAAGCATAGGACAAAACAACATAAATACAATTTAATAAAACATATGTTAAAACGACATAAATACAATTTAATAAAGCATAGTTTAAAACAACATAAATACAATTTAATAAAGCATAGGATAAAACAACATAAATACAATTTAATGAAAAATAGGATAAACAACATAAATACAATTTAATAAAGCATAGGACAAAACAACATAAATACAATTTAATAAAGCATATGTTAAAACAACATAAATACAATTTAATAAAGCATAGTTTAAAACAACATAAATACAATTTAATAAAGCATAGTTTAAAACAACATAAATACAATTTAATAAAGCATAGTTTAAAACAACATAAATACAATTTAATAAAGCATAGTTTAAAACAACATAAATACAATTTAATAAAGCATAATTTAAAACAACATAAATACAATTTAATAAAGCATAGTTTAAAACAACATAAATACAATTTAATAAAGCATTAGATAAAACAACATGAATATAATTTAGTAAAGCATAAGATAAAACAACATAAATACAATTTAATAAAGCATAGGTTAAAACAACATAAATACAATTTAATGAAACATAGGATAAACAACATATATACAATTTAATAAAGCATAGGACAAATCCACATAAATACAATTTAATAAAGCATAGGATAAAACAACATAAATACAATTTAATGAAGCATAGGATAAACAACATAAATACAATTTAATAAAGCATAGGACAAAACAACATAAATAGAAATTTAATAAAGCATATGTTAAAACAACATAAATACAATTTAATAAAGCATAAGATAAAACAACATGAATATAATTTAGTAAATCATAAGATAAAACAACATGAATACAATTTAATAAAGCATAGGTTAAAACAACATAAATACAATTTAAGAAAGCATAGGATAAAACAACATAAATACATTTTAATAAAGCATAGGATAAAACAACATAAATGCAATTTAATAAAGCATAGGTAAAAACAACATAAATACAATTTAATAAAGCATCGGACAAAACAACATAAATACAATTTAATAAAGCATAGGATAAAACAACATAAATACAATTTATAAAGCATAGGATAAAACAACATAAATACAATTTAATAAAGCATAGGATAAAACAACATAAATACAATTTAATAAAGCATAGGATAAAACAACATAAATAAAATTTAATAAAGCATAGGTTAAAACAACATAAATACAATTTAATAAAGCATAGGATAAAACAACATAAATACAATTTAATAAAGCATAGGTTAAAACAACATAAATACAATTTAATAAAGCATAGGACAAAACAACATAAATACAATTTAATAAAGCATAGTTTAAAACAACATGAATACAATTTAATAAAGCATAGGATAAAACCACAGAAATAAAATTTAATAAAGCATAGGATAAAACAACATAAATACAATTTAATAAAGCATAGGACAAAACAACATAAATACAATTTATTAAAGCATAGGATAAAACAACATAAATATAATTTAATGAAACATAGGATAAACAACATAAATACAATTTAATAAAGCATAGGACAAAACAACATAAATACGATTTAATAAAACATATGTTAAAACGACATAAATACAATTTAATAAAGCATAGTTTAAAACAACATAAATACAATTTAATAAAGCATAGGATAAAACAACATAAATACAATTTAATGAAAAATAGGATAAACAACATAAATACAATTTAATAAAGCATAGGATAAAACAACATAAATAAAATTTAATAAAGCATAGGTTAAAACAACTTAAATACAATTTAATAAAGCATAGAACAAAACAACATAAATACAATTTAATAAAGCATAGTTTAAAACAACATGAATACAATTTAATAAAGCATAGGATAAAACCACAGAAATAAAATTTAATAAAGCATAGGATAAAACAACATAAATACAATTTAATAAAGCATAGGACAAAACAACATAAATACAATTTATTAAAGCATAGGATAAAACAACATAAATATAATTTAATGAAACATAGGATAAACAACATAAATACAATTTAATAAAGCATAGGACAAAACAACATAAATACAATTTAATAAAACATATGTTAAAACGACATAAATACAATTTAATAAAGCATAGTTTAAAACAACATAAATACAATTTAATAAAGCATAGGATAAAACAACATAAATACAATTTAATGAAAAATAGGATAAACAACATAAATACAATTTAATAAAGCATAGGATAAAACAACATAAATAAAATTTAATAAAGCATAGGTTAAAACAACTTAAATACAATTTAATAAAGCATAGAACAAAACAACATAAATACAATTTAATAAAGCATAGTTTAAAACAACATGAATACAATTTAATAAAGCATAGGATAAAACCACAGAAATAAAATTTAATAAAGCATAGGATAAAACAACATAAATACAATTTAATAAAGCATAGGACAAAACAACATAAATACAATTTATTAAAGCATAGGATAAAACAACATAAATATAATTTAATGAAACATAGGATAAACAACATAAATACAATTTAATAAAGCATAGGACAAAACAACATAAATACAATTTAATAAAACATATGTTAAAACGACATAAATACAATTTAATAAAGCATAGTTTAAAACAACATAAATACAATTTAATAAAGCATAGGATAAAACAACATAAATACAATTTAATGAAAAATAGGATAAACAACATAAATACAATTTAATAAAGCATAGGACAAAACAACATAAATACAATTTAATAAAGCATATGTTAAAACAACATAAATACAATTTAATAAAGCATAGTTTAAAACAACATAAATACAATTTAATAAAGCATAGTTTAAAACAACATAAATACAATTTAATAAAGCATAGTTTAAAACAACATAAATACAATTTAATAAAGCATAGTTTAAAACAACATAAATACAATTTAATAAAGCATAATTTAAAACAACATAAATACAATTTAATAAAGCATAGTTTAAAACAACATAAATACAATTTAATAAAGCATTAGATAAAACAACATGAATATAATTTAGTAAAGCATAAGATAAAACAACATAAATACAATTTAATAAAGCATAGGATAAAACAACATAAATTCAATTTAATAAAGCATAGGATAAAACAACATAAATACAATTTAATAAAGCATAAGATAAAACAACATGAATATAATTTAGTAAATCATAAGATAAAACAACATGAATACAATTTAATAAAGCATAGGTTAAAACAACATAAATACAATTTAAGAAAGCATAGGATAAAACAACATAAATACATTTTAATAAAGCATAGGATAAAACAACATAAATGCAATTTAATAAAGCATAGGTAAAAACAACATAAATACAATTTAATAAAGCATCGGACAAAACAACATAAATACAATTTAATAAAGCATAGGATAAAACAACATAAATACAATTTATAAAGCATAGGATAAAACAACATAAATACAATTTAATAAAGCATAGGATAAAACAACATAAATACAATTTAATAAAGCATAGGATAAAACAACATAAATAAAATTTAATAAAGCATAGGTTAAAACAACATAAATACAATTTAATAAAGCATAGGATAAAACAACATAAATACAATTTAATAAAGCATAGGTTAAAACAACATAAATACAATTTAATAAAGCATAGGACAAAACAACATAAATACAATTTAATAAAGCATAGTTTAAAACAACATGAATACAATTTAATAAAGCATAGGATAAAACCACAGAAATAAAATTTAATAAAGCATAGGATAAAACAACATAAATACAATTTATTAAAGCATATTATAAAACAACATAAATACAATTTAATAAAACATAGGATAAAACAACATAAATACAATTTAATAAAGCATAGTTTAAAACAACATAAATACAATTTAATAAAGCATAGTTTAAAACAACATAAATACAATTTAATAAGGCATAGTTTAAAACAACATAAATACAATTTAATAAAGCATAGGATAAAACAACATAAATACAATTTAATAAAGCATATGACAAAACAACATAAATACAATTTAATAAAGCATAGGTTAAAACAACATAAATACAATTTTATGAAACATAGGATAAACAAAATAAATACAATTTAATAAAGCATAGGACAAATCAACATAAATACAATTTAATAAAGCATAGGATAAAACAACATAAATACAATTTAATGAAACATAGGATAAACAACATAAATACAATTTAATAAAGCATAGGACAAAACAACATAAATACAATTTAATAAAGCATATGTTAAAACAACATAAATACAATTTAATAAAGCATAAGATAAAACAACATGAATATAATTTAGTAAAGCATAAGATAAAACAACATGAATACAATTTAATAAAGCATAGGTTAAAACAACATAAATACAATTTAAGAAAGCATAGGATAAAACTACATAAATACATTTTAATAAAGCATAGGATAAAACAACATAAATACAATTTAATAAAGCATAGGTTAAAACAACATAAATACAATTTAATAAAGCATCGGACAAAACAACATAAATACAATTTAATAAAGCATAGGATAAAACAACATAAATACAATTTATAAAGCATAGTATAAAACAACATAAATACAATTTAATAAAGCATAGGATAAAACAACATGAATACAATTTAATAAAGCATAGGATAAAATAACATGAATACAATTTAATAAAGCATAGGCTAAAACTACATAAATACAATTTAATAAAGCATAGGATAAAACAACATAAATACAATTTAATAAAGCATAGGTTAAAACAACATAAATACAATTTAATAAAGCATAGGATAAAACAACATAAATACAATTTAATAAAGCATAGGACAAAACAACATAAATACAATTTAATAAAGCATAAGATAAAACAACATGAATATAATTTAGTAAAGCATAAGATAAAACAACATGAATACAATTTAATAAAGCATAGGTTAAAACAACATAAATACAATTTAATAAAGCATAGGATAAAACAAATTAAATACAATTTAATAAAGCATAGGATAAAACAACATAAATTCAATTTAATAAAGCATAGGATAAAACAACATAAATAAAATTTAATAAAGCATAGGATAAAACAACATAAATACAATTTAATAAAGCATAAGATAAAACAACATGAATACAATTTAATAAAGCATAGGATAAAACAACATAAATACAATTTAATAAAGCATAGGATAAAACAACTTAAATACAATTTAATAAAGCATAGGTTAAAACAACATAAATACAATTTAATAAAGCATAGGATAAAACAACATAAATACAACTTAATAAAGCATAGGATAAAACAACATAAATAAAATTTAATAAAGCATAGGTTAAAACATCATAAATACAATTTAATAAAGCATAGGATAAAACCACAGAAATACAATTTAATAAAGCATAGGATAAAACAACATAAATACAATTTAATAAAGCATAGGACAAAACAACATGAATACAATTTCATAAAGCATAGGATAAAACAACATAAATACAATTTAATGAAACATAGGATAAACAACATAAATACAATTTAATAAAGCATAGGACAAAACAACATAAATACAATTTAATAAAGCATATGTTAAAACAACATAAATACAATTTAATAAAGCATAGGATAAAACAACATAAATACTTTTTAATAAAGCATAGGATAAAACCACATAAATACAATTTAATAAAGCATAGGATAAAACAACATAAATAAAATTTAATAAAGCATAGGTTAAAACAACATAAATACAATTTAATAAAGCGTAGGACAAAATAACATAAATACAATGTAATAAAGCATAGTTTAAAACAACATAAATACAATTTAATAAAGCATAGGATAAAACCACATAAATACAATTTAATAAAGCATAGGATAAAACAACATAAATAAAATTTAATAAAGCATAGGTTAAAACAACATAATTACAATTTAATAAAGCATCGGACAAAACAACATAAATACAATTTAATAAAGCATAGGATAAAACAACATAAATACAATTTAATAAAGCATAGGATAAAACAAGATAAATACAATTTAATAAAGCATAGGATAAAACAACATAAATAAAATTTATTAAAGCATAGGTTAAAACAACATAAATACAATTTATTAAAGCATCGGACAAAACAACATAAATACAATTAAATAAAGCATAGGATAAAACAACATAAATACAATTTATAAAGCATAGGATAAAACAACATAAATACAATTTAATAAAGCATAGGATAAAACAACATAAATACAATTTAATAAAGCACAGGATAAAACAACATAAATACAATTTAATAAAGCATAGGATAAAACAACATAAATACAATTTAATAAAGCATAGGATAAAACAACATAAATACAATTTAATAAAGCATAGGATAAAACAACATAAATACAATTTAATAAAGCATAGATTAAAACAACATAAATACAATTTAATAAAGCATAGGATAAAACAACATAAATTCAATTTAATAAAGCATAGGATAAAACAACATAAATACAATTTAATAAAGCACAGGATAAAACAACATAAATAAAATTTAATAAAGCATAGGATAAAACAACATAAATATAATTTAATAAAGCATAGGATAAAACAACGTAAATACAATTTAATAAAGCATAGGATAAAACAACATAAATAAAATTTAATAAAGCATAGGATAAAACAACATAAATACAATTTAATAAAGCATAGGATAAAACAACATAAATACAATTTAATAAAGCATAGGTTAAAACAAAATAAATACAATTTAATAAAGCATAGGATAAAACAACATAAATACAATTTAATAAAGCATAGGATAAAACAACATAAATAAAATTTAATAAAGCATAGGATAAAACAACATAAATACAATTTAATAAAACATAGGATAAAACAACATGAATACAATTTAATAAAGCATAGGATAAAACAACATAAATACAATTTAATAAAGCATAGGATAAAACAACATAAATACAATTTAATAAAGCATAGGATAAAACAACATAAATACAATTTAATAAAGCATAGGATAAAACAACATAAATAAAATTTAATAAAGCATAGGTTAAAACAACATAAATACAATTTAATAAAGCATAGGACAAAACAACATAAATACAATTTAATAAAGCATAGTTTAAAACAACATGAATACAATTTAATAAAGCATAGGATAAAACCACAGAAATAAAATTTAATAAAGCATAGGATAAAACAACATAAATACAATTTATTAAAGCATATTATAAAACAACATAAATACAATTTAATAAAACATAGGATAAAACAACATGAATACAATTTAATAAAGCATAGGATAAAACAACATAAATACAATTTAATAAAGCATAGGATAAAACAACATAAATACAATTTAATAAAGCATAGGATAAAACAACATAAATACAATTTAATAAAGCATAGGATAAAACAACATAAATAAAATTTAATAAAGCATAGGTTAAAACAACATAAATACAATTTAATAAAGCATAGGACAAAACAACATAAATACAATTTAATAAAGCATAGTTTAAAACAACATGAATACAATTTAATAAAGCATAGGATAAAACCACAGAAATAAAATTTAATAAAGCATAGGATAAAACAACATAAATACAATTTATTAAAGCATATTATAAAACAACATAAATACAATTTAATGAAACATAGGATAAACAACATAAATACAATTTAATAAAGCATAGGACAAAACAACATAAATACAATTTAATAAAGCATATGTTAAAACAACATAAATACAATTTAATAAAGCATAGTTTAAAACAACATAAATACAATTTAATAAAGCATAGTTTAAAACAACATAAATACAATTTAATAAAGCATAGTTTAAAACAACATAAATACAATTTAATAAAGCATAGTTTAAAACAACATAAATACAATTTAATAAGGCATAGTTTAAAACAACATAAATACAATTTAATAAAGCATAGGATAAAACAACATAAATACAATTTAATAAAGCATATGACAAAACAACATAAATATAATTTAATAAAGCATAGGTTAAAACAACATAAATACAATTTAATGAAACATAGGATAAACAACATAAATACAATTTAATAAAGCATAGGACAAATCAACATAAATACAATTTAATAAAGCATAGGATAAAACAACATAAATACAATTTAATGAAACATAGGATAAACAACATAAATACAATTTAATAAAGCATAGGACAAAACAACATAAATACAATTTAATAAAGCATATGTTAAAACAACATAAATACAATTTAATAAAGCATAAGATAAAACAACATGAATATAATTTAGTAAAGCATAAGATAAAACAACATGAATACAATTTAATAAAGCATAGGTTAAAACAACATAAATACAATTTAAGAAAGCATAGGATAAAACTACATAAATACATTTTAATAAAGCATAGGATAAAACAACATAAATGCAATTTAATAAAGCATAGGTTAAAACAACATAAATACAATTTAATAAAGCATCGGACAAAACAACATAAATACAATTTAATAAAGCATAGGATAAAACAACATAAATACAATTTATAAAGCATAGGATAAAACAACATAAATACAATTTAATAAAGCATAGGATAAAACAACATGAATACAATTTAATAAAGCATAGGATAAAACAACATAAATACAATTTAATAAAGCATAGGATAAAACAACATAAATACAATTTAATAAAGCATAGGATAAAACAACATAAATAAAATTTAATAAAGCATAGGATAAAACAACATAAATACAATTTAATAAAACATAGGATAAAACAACATGAATACAATTTAATAAAGCATAGGATAAAACAACATAAATACAATTTAATAAAGCATATGATAAAACAACATAAATACAATTTAATAAAGCATAGGATAAAACAACATAAATACAATTTAATAAAGCATAGGATAAAACAACATAAATACAATTTAATAAAGCATAGGATAAAACAACATAAATAAAATTTAATAAAGCATAGGTTAAAACAACATAAATACAATTTAATAAAGCATAGGACAAAACAACATAAATACAATTTAATAAAGCATAGTTTAAAACAACATGAATACAATTTAATAAAGCATAGGATAAAACCACAGAAATAAAATTTAATAAAGCATAGAATAAAACAACATAAATACAATTTATTAAAGCATATTATAAAACAACATAAATACAATTTAATGAAACATAGGATAAACAACATAAATACAATTTAATAAAGCATAGGACAAAACAACATAAATACAATTTAATAAAGCATATGTTAAAACAACATAAATACAATTTAATAAAGCATAGTTTAAAACAACATAAATACAATTTAATAAAGCATAGTTTAAAACAACATAAATACAATTTAATAAAGCATAGTTTAAAACAACATAAATACAATTTAATAAAGCATAGTTTAAAACAACATAAATACAATTTAATAAGGCATACTTTAAAACAACATAAATACAATTTAATAAAGCATAGGATAAAACAACATAAATACAATTTAATAAAGCATATGACAAAACAACATAAATACAATTTAATAAAGCATAGGTTAAAACAACATAAATACAATTTAATGAAACATAGGATAAACAACATAAATACAATTTAATAAAGCATAGGACAAATCAACATAAATACAATTTAATAAAGCATAGGATAAAACAACATAAATACAATTTAATGAAACATAGGATAAACCACATAAATACAATTTAATAAAGCACAGGATAAAACAACATAAATACAATTTAATAAAGCATAGGATAAAACAACATAAATACAATTTAATAAAGCATAGGATAAAACAACATAAATACAATTTAATGAAGCATAGGATAAAACAACATAAATACAATTTAATAAAGCATACGTTAAAACAACATAAATACAATTAAATAAAGCATAGGATAAAACAACATAAATACAATTTAATAAAGCATAGGATAAAACAACATAAATACAATTTAATGAAGCATAGGATAAAACAACATAAATACAATTTAATAAAGCATACGTTAAAACAACATAAATACAATTAAATAAAGCATAGGATAAAACAACATAAATACAATTTAATAAAGCATAGTTTAAAACAACATAAATACAATTTAATAAAGCATAATTTAAAACAACATAAATACAATTTAATAAAGCATAGTTTAAAACAACATAAATACAATTTAATAAAGCATTAGATAAAACAACATGAATATAATTTAGTAAAGCATAAGATAAAACAACATGAATACAATTTAATAAAGCATAGGATAAAACAACATAAATAATATTTAATAAAGCATAGTTTAAAACAACATAAATACAATTTAATAAAGCATAGTTTAAAACAACATAAATACAATTTAATAAAGCATAGTTTAAAACAACATAAATACAATTTAATAAAGCATAGGATAAAACAACATAAATACAATTTAATAAAGCATATGACAAAACAACATAAATACAATTTAATAAAGCATAGGTTAAAACAACATAAATACAATTTAATGAAACATAGGATAAACAACATATATACAATTTAATAAAGCATAGGACAAATCCACATAAATACAATTTAATAAAGCATAGGATAAAACAACATAAATACAATTTAATGAAGCATAGGATAAACAACATAAATACAATTTAATAAAGCATAGGACAAAACAACATAAATACAATTTAATAAAGCATATGTTAAAACAACATAAATACAATTTAATAAAGCATAAGATAAAACAACATGAATATAATTTAGTAAATCATAAGATAAAACAACATGAATACAATTTTATAAAGCATAGGTTAAAACAACATAAATACAATTTAAGAAAGCATAGGATAAAACTACATAAATACATTTTAATAAAGCATAGGATAAAACAACATAAATGCAATTTAATAAAGCATAGGTTAAAACAACATAAATACAATTTAATAAAGCATCGGACAAAACAACATAAATACAATTTAATAAAGCATAGGATAAAACAACATAAATACAATTTATAAAGCATAGGATAAAACAACATAAATACAATTTAATAAAGCATAGGATAAAACAACATAAATACAATTTAATAAAGCATAGGATAAAACAACATAAATAAAATTTAATAAAGCATAGGTTAAAACAACATAAATACAATTTAATAAAGCATAGGATAAAACAACATAAATACAATTTAATAAAGCATAGGTTAAAACAACATAAATACAATTTAATAAAGCATAGGACAAAACAACATAAATACAATTTAATAAAGCATAGTTTAAAACAACATGAATACAATTTAATAAAGCATAGGATAAAACCACAGAAATAAAATTTAATAAAGCATAGGATAAAACAACATAAATACAATTTATTAAAGCATATTATAAAACAACATAAATACAATTTAATGAAACATAGGATAAACAACATAAATACAATTTAATAAAGCATAGGACAAAACAACATAAATACAATTTAATAAAGCATATGTTAAAACAACATAAATACAATTTAATAAAGCATAGTTTAAAACAACATAAATACAATTTAATAAAGCATAGTTTAAAACAACATAAATACAATTTAATAAAGCATAGTTTAAAACAACATAAATACAATTTAATAAAGCATAGTTTAAAACAACATAAATACAATTTAATAAAGCATAGGACAAAACAACATGAATACAATTTCATAAAGCATAGGATAAAACAACATAAATACAATTTAATGAAACATAGGATAAACAACATAAATACAATTTAATAAAGCATAGGACAAAACAACATAAATACAATTTAATAAAGCATATGTTAAAACAACATAAATACAATTTAATAAAGCATAGGATAAAACAACATAAATACTTTTTAATAAAGCATAGGATAAAACCACATAAATACAATTTAATAAAGCATAGGATAAAACAACATAAATAAAATTTAATAAAGCATAGGTTAAAACAACATAAATACAATTTAATAAAGCGTAGGACAAAATAACATAAATACAATGTAATAAAGCATAGTTTAAAACAACATAAATACAATTTAATAAAGCATAGGATAAAACCACATAAATACAATTTAATAAAGCATAGGATAAAACAACATAAATAAAATTTAATAAAGCATAGGTTAAAACAACATAATTACAATTTAAGAAAGCATAGGATAAAACTACATAAATACATTTTAATAAAGCATAGGTTAAAACAACATAAATACAATTTAATAAAGCATCGGACAAAACAACATAAATACAATTTAATAAAGCATAGGATAAAACAACATAAATACAATTTAATAAAGCATAGGATAAAACAAGATAACTACAATTTAATAAAGCATAGGATAAAACAACATAAATAAAATTTATTAAAGCATAGGTTAAAACAACATAAATACAATTTATTAAAGCATCGGACAAAACAACATAAATACAATTTAATAAAGCATAGGATAAAACAACATAAATACAATTTAATGAAAAATAGGATAAACAACATAAATACAATTTAATAAAGCATAGGACAAAACAACATAAATACAATTTAATAAAGCATATGTTAAAACAACATAAATACAATTAAATAAAGCATAGGATAAAACAACATAAATACAATTTAATAAAGCATAGGATAAAACAACATAAATACAATTTAATAAAGCATAGGATAAAACAACATGAATACAATTTAATAAAGCATAGGATAAAACAACATAAATACAATTTAAGAAAAGCATAGGATAAAACAACATAAATACAATTTAATAAAGCATAGGATAAAACAACATAAATACAATTTAATAAAGCATAGGATAAAACAACATAAATAAAATTTAATAAAGCATAGGTTAAAACAACTTAAATACAATTTAATAAAGCATAGAACAAAACAACATAAATACAATTTAATAAAGCATAGTTTAAAACAACATGAATACAATTTAATAAAGCATAGGATAAAACCACAGAAATAAAATTTAATAAAGCATAGGATAAAACAACATAAATACAATTTAATAAAGCATAGGACAAAACAACATAAATACAATTTATTAAAGCATAGGATAAAACAACATAAATATAATTTAATGAAACATAGGATAAACAACATAAATACAATTTAATAAAGCATAGGACAAAACAACATAAATACAATTTAATAAAACATATGTTAAAACGACATAAATACAATTTAATAAAGCATAGTTTAAAACAACATAAATACAATTTAATAAAGCATAGGATAAAACAACATAAATACAATTTAATGAAAAATAGGATAAACAACATAAATACAATTTAATAAAGCATAGGATAAAACAACATAAATAAAATTTAATAAAGCATAGGTTAAAACAACTTAAATACAATTTAATAAAGCATAGAACAAAACAACATAAATACAATTTAATAAAGCATAGTTTAAAACAACATGAATACAATTTAATAAAGCATAGGATAAAACCACAGAAATAAAATTTAATAAAGCATAGGATAAAACAACATAAATACAATTTAATAAAGCATAGGACAAAACAACATAAATACAATTTATTAAAGCATAGGATAAAACAACATAAATATAATTTAATGAAACATAGGATAAACAACATAAATACAATTTAATAAAGCATAGGACAAAACAACATAAATACAATTTAATAAAACATATGTTAAAACGACATAAATACAATTTAATAAAGCATAGTTTAAAACAACATAAATACAATTTAATAAAGCATAGGATAAAACAACATAAATACAATTTAATGAAAAATAGGATAAACAACATAAATACAATTTAATAAAGCATAGGACAAAACAACATAAATACAATTTAATAAAGCATATGTTAAAACAACATAAATACAATTTAATAAAGCATAGTTTAAAACAACATAAATACAATTTAATAAAGCATAGTTTAAAACAACATAAATACAATTTAATAAAGCATAGTTTAAAACAACATAAATACAATTTAATAAAGCATAGTTTAAAACAACATAAATACAATTTAATAAAGCATAATTTAAAACAACATAAATACAATTTAATAAAGCATAGTTTAAAACAACATAAATACAATTTAATAAAGCATTAGATAAAACAACATGAATATAATTTAGTAAAGCATAAGATAAAACAACATGAATACAATTTAATAAAGCATAGGATAAAACAACATAAATAATATTTAATAAAGCATAGTTTAAAACAACATAAATACAATTTAATAAAGCATAGTTTAAAACAACATAAATACAATTTAATAAAGCATAGTTTAAAACAACATAAATACAATTTAATAAAGCATAGGATAAAACAACATAAATACAATTTAATAAAGCATATGACAAAACAACATAAATACAATTTAATAAAGCATAGGTTAAAACAACATAAATACAATTTAATGAAACATAGGATAAACAACATATATACAATTTAATAAAGCATAGGACAAATCCACATAAATACAATTTAATAAAGCATAGGATAAAACAACATAAATACAATTTAATGAAGCATAGGATAAACAACATAAATACAATTTAATAAAGCATAGGACAAAACAACATAAATACAATTTAATAAAGCATATGACAAAACAACATAAATACAATTTAATAAAGCATAGGTTAAAACAACATAAATACAATTTAGTAAATCATAAGATAAAACAACATGAATACAATTTAATAAAGCATAGGTTAAAACAACATAAATACAATTTAAGAAAGCATAGGATAAAACTACATAAATACATTTTAATAAAGCATAGGATAAAACAACATAAATGCAATTTAATAAAGCATAGGTTAAAACAACATAAATACAATTTAATAAAGCATCGGACAAAACAACATAAATACAATTTAATAAAGCATAGGATAAAACAACATAAATACAATTTATAAAGCATAGGATAAAACCACAGAAATAAAATTTAATAAAGCATAGGATAAAACAACATAAATACAATTTATTAAAGCATATTATAAAACAACATAAATACAATTTAATGAAACATAGGATAAACAACATAAATACAATTTAATAAAGCATAGGACAAAACAACATAAATACAATTTAATAAAGCATATGTTAAAACAACATAAATACAATTTAATAAAGCATAGTTTAAAACAACATAAATACAATTTAATAAAGCATAGTTTAAAACAACATAAATACAATTTAATAAAGCATAGTTTAAAACAACATAAATACAATTTAATAAAGCATAGTTTAAAACAACATAAATACAATTTAATAAAGCATAGGACAAAACAACATGAATACAATTTCATAAAGCATAGGATAAAACAACATAAATACAATTTAATGAAACATAGGATAAACAACATAAATACAATTTAATAAAGCATAGGACAAAACAACATAAATACAATTTAATAAAGCATATGTTAAAACAACATAAATACAATTTAATAAAGCATAGGATAAAACAACATAAATACTTTTTAATAAAGCATAGGATAAAACCACATAAATACAATTTAATAAAGCATAGGATAAAACAACATAAATAAAATTTAATAAAGCATAGGTTAAAACAACATAAATACAATTTAATAAAGCGTAGGACAAAATAACATAAATACAATGTAATAAAGCATAGTTTAAAACAACATAAATACAATTTAATAAAGCATAGGATAAAACCACATAAATACAATTTAATAAAGCATAGGATAAAACAACATAAATAAAATTTAATAAAGCATAGGTTAAAACAACATAATTACAATTTAAGAAAGCATAGGATAAAACTACATAAATACATTTTAATAAAGCATAGGTTAAAACAACATAAATACAATTTAATAAAGCATCGGACAAAACAACATAAATACAATTTAATAAAGCATAGGATAAAACAACATAAATACAATTTAATAAAGCATAGGATAAAACAAGATAAATACAATTTAATAAAGCATAGGATAAAACAACATAAATAAAATTTATTAAAGCATAGGTTAAAACAACATAAATACAATTTATTAAAGCATCGGACAAAACAACATAAATACAATTAAATAAAGCATAGGATAAAACAACATAAATACAATTTATAAAGCATAGGATAAAACAACATAAATACAATTTAATAAAGCATAGGATAAAACAACATAAATACAATTTAATAAAGCACAGGATAAAACAACATAAATACAATTTAATAAAGCATAGGATAAAACAACATAAATACAATTTAATAAAGCATAGGATAAAACAACATAAATACAATTTAATAAAGCATAGGATAAAACAACATAAATACAATTTAATAAAGCATAGATTAAAACAACATAAATACAATTTAATAAAGCATAGGATAAAACAACATAAATTCAATTTAATAAAGCATAGGATAAAACAACATAAATACAATTTAATAAAGCACAGGATAAAACAACATAAATAAAATTTAATAAAGCATAGGATAAAACAACATAAATATAATTTAATAAAGCATAGGATAAAACAACGTAAATACAATTTAATAAAGCATAGGATAAAACAACATAAATAAAATTTAATAAAGCATAGGATAAAACAACATAAATACAATTTAATAAAGCATAGGATAAAACAACATAAATACAATTTAATAAAGCATAGGTTAAAACAAAATAAATACAATTTAATAAAGCATAGGATAAAACAACATAAATACAATTTAATAAAGCATAGGATAAAACAACATAAATAAAATTTAATAAAGCATAGGATAAAACAACATAAATACAATTTAATAAAACATAGGATAAAACAACATGAATACAATTTAATAAAGCATAGGATAAAACAACATAAATACAATTTAATAAAGCATAGGATAAAACAACATAAATACAATTTAATAAAGCATAGGATAAAACAACATAAATACAATTTAATAAAGCATAGGATAAAACAACATAAATAAAATTTAATAAAGCATAGGTTAAAACAACATAAATACAATTTAATAAAGCATAGGACAAAACAACATAAATACAATTTAATAAAGCATAGTTTAAAACAACATGAATACAATTTAATAAAGCATAGGATAAAACCACAGAAATAAAATTTAATAAAGCATAGGATAAAACAACATAAATACAATTTATTAAAGCATATTATAAAACAACATAAATACAATTTAATAAAACATAGGATAAAACAACATGAATACAATTTAATAAAGCATAGGATAAAACAACATAAATACAATTTAATAAAGCATAGGATAAAACAACATAAATACAATTTAATAAAGCATAGGATAAAACAACATAAATACAATTTAATAAAGCATAGGATAAAACAACATAAATAAAATTTAATAAAGCATAGGTTAAAACAACATAAATACAATTTAATAAAGCATAGGACAAAACAACATAAATACAATTTAATAAAGCATAGTTTAAAACAACATGAATACAATTTAATAAAGCATAGGATAAAACCACAGAAATAAAATTTAATAAAGCATAGGATAAAACAACATAAATACAATTTATTAAAGCATATTATAAAACAACATAAATACAATTTAATGAAACATAGGATAAACAACATAAATACAATTTAATAAAGCATAGGACAAAACAACATAAATACAATTTAATAAAGCATATGTTAAAACAACATAAATACAATTTAATAAAGCATAGTTTAAAACAACATAAATACAATTTAATAAAGCATAGTTTAAAACAACATAAATACAATTTAATAAAGCATAGTTTAAAACAACATAAATACAATTTAATAAAGCATAGTTTAAAACAACATAAATACAATTTAATAAGGCATAGTTTAAAACAACATAAATACAATTTAATAAAGCATAGGATAAAACAACATAAATACAATTTAATAAAGCATATGACAAAACAACATAAATATAATTTAATAAAGCATAGGTTAAAACAACATAAATACAATTTAATGAAACATAGGATAAACAACATAAATACAATTTAATAAAGCATAGGACAAATCAACATAAATACAATTTAATAAAGCATAGGATAAAACAACATAAATACAATTTAATGAAACATAGGATAAACAACATAAATACAATTTAATAAAGCATAGGACAAAACAACATAAATACAATTTAATAAAGCATATGTTAAAACAACATAAATACAATTTAATAAAGCATAAGATAAAACAACATGAATATAATTTAGTAAAGCATAAGATAAAACAACATGAATACAATTTAATAAAGCATAGGTTAAAACAACATAAATACAATTTAAGAAAGCATAGGATAAAACTACATAAATACATTTTAATAAAGCATAGGATAAAACAACATAAATGCAATTTAATAAAGCATAGGTTAAAACAACATAAATACAATTTAATAAAGCATCGGACAAAACAACATAAATACAATTTAATAAAGCATAGGATAAAACAACATAAATACAATTTATAAAGCATAGGATAAAACAACATAAATACAATTTAATAAAGCATAGGATAAAACAACATGAATACAATTTAATAAAGCATAGGATAAAACAACATAAATACAATTTAATAAAGCATAGGATAAAACAACATAAATACAATTTAATAAAGCATAGGATAAAACAACATAAATAAAATTTAATAAAGCATAGGATAAAACAACATAAATACAATTTAATAAAACATAGGATAAAACAACATGAATACAATTTAATAAAGCATAGGATAAAACAACATAAATACAATTTAATAAAGCATAGGATAAAACAACATAAATACAATTTAATAAAGCATAGGATAAAACAACATAAATACAATTTAATAAAGCATAGGTTAAAACAACATAAATACAATTTAATAAAGCATAGGACAAAACAACATAAATACAATTTAATAAAGCATAGTTTAAAAAAACATGAATACAATTTAATAAAGCATAGGATAAAACCACAGAAATAAAATTTAATAAAGCATAGGATAAAACAACATAAATACAATTTATTAAAGCATATTATAAAACAACATAAATACAATTTAATGAAACATAGGATAAACAACATAAATACAATTTAATAAAGCATAGGACAAAACAACATAAATACAATTTAATAAAGCATATGTTAAAACAACATAAATACAATTTAATAAAGCATAGTTTAAAACAACATAAATACAATTTAATAAAGCATAGTTTAAAACAACATAAATACAATTTAATAAAGCATAGTTTAAAACAACATAAATACAATTTAATAAAGCATAGTTTAAAACAACATAAATACAATTTAATAAAGCATAGGACAAAACAACATGAATACAATTTCATAAAGCATAGGATAAAACAACATAAATACAATTTAATGAAACATAGGATAAACAACATAAATACAATTTAATAAAGCATAGGACAAAACAACATAAATACAATTTAATAAAGCATATGTTAAAACAACATAAATACAATTTAATAAAGCATAGGATAAAACAACATAAATACTTTTTAATAAAGCATAGGATAAAACCACATAAATACAATTTAATAAAGCATAGGATAAAACAACATAAATAAAATTTAATAAAGCATAGGTTAAAACAACATAAATACAATTTAATAAAGCGTAGGACAAAATAACATAAATACAATGTAATAAAGCATAGTTTAAAACAACATAAATACAATTTAATAAAGCATAGGATAAAACCACATAAATACAATTTAATAAAGCATAGGATAAAACAACATAAATAAAATTTAATAAAGCATAGGTTAAAACAACATAATTACAATTTAAGAAAGCATAGGATAAAACTACATAAATACATTTTAATAAAGCATAGGTTAAAACAACATAAATACAATTTAATAAAGCATCGGACAAAACAACATAAATACAATTTAATAAAGCATAGGATAAAACAATATAAATACAATTTAATAAAGCATAGGATAAAACAAGATAAATACAATTTAATAAAGCATAGGATAAAACAACATAAATAAAATTTATTAAAGCATAGGTTAAAACAACATAAATACAATTTATTAAAGCATCGGACAAAACAACATAAATACAATTTAATAAAGCATAGGATAAAACAACATAAATACAATTTAATGAAAAATAGGATAAACAACATAAATACAATTTAATAAAGCATAGGACAAAACAACATAAATACAATTTAATAAAGCATATGTTAAAACAACATAAATACAATTAAATAAAGCATAGGATAAAACAACATAAATACAATTTAATAAAGCATAGGATAAAACAACATAAATACAATTTAATAAAGCATAGGATAAAACAACATGAATACAATTTAATAAAGCATAGGATAAAACAACATAAATACAATTTAAGAAAAGCATAGGATAAAACAACATAAATACAATTTAATAAAGCATAGGATAAAACAACATAAATACAATTTAATAAAGCATAGGATAAAACAACATAAATAAAATTTAATAAAGCATAGGTTAAAACAACTTAAATACAATTTAATAAAGCATAGAACAAAACAACATAAATAAAATTTAATAAAGCATAGTTTAAAACAACATGAATACAATTTAATAAAGCATAGGATAAAACCACAGAAATAAAATTTAATAAAGCATAGGATAAAACAACATAAATACAATTTAATAAAGCATAGGACAAAACAACATAAATACAATTTATTAAAGCATAGGATAAAACAACATAAATATAATTTAATGAAACATAGGATAAACAACATAAATACAATTTAATAAAGCATAGGACAAAACAACATAAATACAATTTAATAAAACATATGTTAAAACGACATAAATACAATTTAATAAAGCATAGTTTAAAACAACATAAATACAATTTAATAAAGCATAGGATAAAACAACATAAATACAATTTAATGAAAAATAGGATAAACAACATAAATACAATTTAATAAAGCATAGGATAAAACAACATAAATAAAATTTAATAAAGCATAGGTTAAAACAACTTAAATACAATTTAATAAAGCATAGAACAAAACAACATAAATACAATTTAATAAAGCATAGTTTAAAACAACATGAATACAATTTAATAAAGCATAGGATAAAACCACAGAAATAAAATTTAATAAAGCATAGGATAAAACAACATAAATACAATTTAATAAAGCATAGGACAAAACAACATAAATACAATTTATTAAAGCATAGGATAAAACAACATAAATATAATTTAATGAAACATAGGATAAACAACATAAATACAATTTAATAAAGCATAGGACAAAACAACATAAATACAATTTAATAAAACATATGTTAAAACGACATAAATACAATTTAATAAAGCATAGTTTAAAACAACATAAATACAATTTAATAAAGCATAGGATAAAACAACATAAATACAATTTAATGAAAAATAGGATAAACAACATAAATACAATTTAATAAAGCATAGGACAAAACAACATAAATACAATTTAATAAAGCATATGTTAAAACAACATAAATACAATTTAATAAAGCATAGTTTAAAACAACATAAATACAATTTAATAAAGCATAGTTTAAAACAACATAAATACAATTTAATAAAGCATAGTTTAAAACAACATAAATACAATTTAATAAAGCATAATTTAAAACAACATAAATACAATTTAATAAAGCATAGTTTAAAACAACATAAATACAATTTAATAAAGCATTAGATAAAACAACATGAATATAATTTAGTAAAGCATAAGATAAAACAACATGAATACAATTTAATAAAGCATAGGATAAAACAACATAAATAATATTTAATAAAGCATAGTTTAAAACAACATAAATACAATTTAATAAAGCATAGTTTAAAACAACATAAATACAATTTAATAAAGCATAGTTTAAAACAACATAAATACAATTTAATAAAGCATAGGATAAAACAACATAAATACAATTTAATAAAGCATATGACAAAACAACATAAATACAATTTAATAAAGCATAGGTTAAAACAACATAAATACAATTTAATGAAACATAGGATAAACAACATATATACAATTTAATAAAGCATAGGACAAATCCACATAAATACAATTTAATAAAGCATAGGATAAAACAACATAAATACAATTTAATGAAGCATAGGATAAACAACATAAATACAATTTAATAAAGCATAGGACAAAACAACATAAATACAATTTAATAAAGCATATGTTAAAACAACATAAATACAATTTAGTAAATCATAAGATAAAACAACATGAATACAATTTAATAAAGCATAGGTTAAAACAACATAAATACAATTTAAGAAAGCATAGGATAAAACTACATAAATACATTTTAATAAAGCATAGGATAAAACAACATAAATGCAATTTAATAAAGCATAGGTTAAAACAACATAAATACAATTTAATAAAGCATCGGACAAAACAACATAAATACAATTTAATAAAGCATAGGATAAAACAACATAAATACAATTTATAAAGCATAGGATAAAACAACATAAATACAATTTAATAAAGCATAGGATAAAACAACATAAATACAATTTAATAAAGCATAGGATAAAACAACATAAATAAAATTTAATAAAGCATAGGTTAAAACAACATAAATACAATTTAATAAAGCATAGGATAAAACAACATAAATACAATTTAATAAAGCATAGGTTAAAACAACATAAATACAATTTAATAAAGCATAGGACAAAACAACATAAATACAATTTAATAAAGCATAGTTTAAAACAACATGAATACAATTTAATAAAGCATAGGATAAAACCACAGAAATAAAATTTAATAAAGCATAGGATAAAACAACATAAATACAATTTATTAAAGCATATTATAAAACAACATAAATACAATTTAATGAAACATAGGATAAACAACATAAATACAATTTAATAAAGCATAGGACAAAACAACATAAATACAATTTAATAAAGCATATGTTAAAACAACATAAATACAATTTAATAAAGCATAGTTTAAAACAACATAAATACAATTTAATAAAGCATAGTTTAAAACAACATAAATACAATTTAATAAAGCATAGTTTAAAACAACATAAATACAATTTAATAAAGCATAGTTTAAAACAACATAAATACAATTTAATAAAGCATAGGACAAAACAACATGAATACAATTTCATAAAGCATAGGATAAAACAACATAAATACAATTTAATGAAACATAGGATAAACAACATAAATACAATTTAATAAAGCATAGGACAAAACAACATAAATACAATTTAATAAAGCATATGTTAAAACAACATAAATACAATTTAATAAAGCATAGGATAAAACAACATAAATACTTTTTAATAAAGCATAGGATAAAACCACATAAATACAATTTAATAAAGCATAGGATAAAACAACATAAATAAAATTTAATAAAGCATAGGTTAAAACAACATAAATACAATTTAATAAAGCGTAGGACAAAATAACATAAATACAATGTAATAAAGCATAGTTTAAAACAACATAAATACAATTTAATAAAGCATAGGATAAAACCACATAAATACAATTTAATAAAGCATAGGATAAAACAACATAAATAAAATTTAATAAAGCATAGGTTAAAACAACATAATTACAATTTAAGAAAGCATAGGATAAAACTACATAAATACATTTTAATAAAGCATAGGTTAAAACAACATAAATACAATTTAATAAAGCATCGGACAAAACAACATAAATACAATTTAATAAAGCATAGGATAAAACAACATAAATACAATTTAATAAAGCATAGGATAAAACAAGATAAATACAATTTAATAAAGCATAGGATAAAACAACATAAATAAAATTTATTAAAGCATAGGTTAAAACAACATAAATACAATTTATTAAAGCATCGGACAAAACAACATAAATACAATTAAATAAAGCATAGGATAAAACAACATAAATACAATTTATAAAGCATAGGATAAAACAACATAAATACAATTTAATAAAGCATAGGATAAAACAACATAAATACAATTTAATAAAGCACAGGATAAAACAACATAAATACAATTTAATAAAGCATAGGATAAAACAACATAAATACAATTTAATAAAGCATAGGATAAAACAACATAAATACAATTTAATAAAGCATAGGATAAAACAACATAAATACAATTTAATAAAGCATAGATTAAAACAACATAAATACAATTTAATAAAGCATAGGATAAAACAACATAAATTCAATTTAATAAAGCATAGGATAAAACAACATAAATACAATTTAATAAAGCACAGGATAAAACAACATAAATAAAATTTAATAAAGCATAGGATAAAACAACATAAATATAATTTAATAAAGCATAGGATAAAACAACGTAAATACAATTTAATAAAGCATAGGATAAAACAACATAAATAAAATTTAATAAAGCATAGGATAAAACAACATAAATACAATTTAATAAAGCATAGGATAAAACAACATAAATACAATTTAATAAAGCATAGGTTAAAACAAAATAAATACAATTTAATAAAGCATAGGATAAAACAACATAAATACAATTTAATAAAGCATAGGATAAAACAACATAAATAAAATTTAATAAAGCATAGGATAAAACAACATAAATACAATTTAATAAAACATAGGATAAAACAACATGAATACAATTTAATAAAGCATAGGATAAAACAACATAAATACAATTTAATAAAGCATAGGATAAAACAACATAAATACAATTTAATAAAGCATAGGATAAAACAACATAAATACAATTTAATAAAGCATAGGATAAAACAACATAAATAAAATTTAATAAAGCATAGGTTAAAACAACATAAATACAATTTAATAAAGCATAGGACAAAACAACATAAATACAATTTAATAAAGCATAGTTTAAAACAACATGAATACAATTTAATAAAGCATAGGATAAAACCACAGAAATAAAATTTAATAAAGCATAGGATAAAACAACATAAATACAATTTATTAAAGCATATTATAAAACAACATAAATACAATTTAATAAAACATAGGATAAAACAACATGAATACAATTTAATAAAGCATAGGATAAAACAACATAAATACAATTTAATAAAGCATAGGATAAAACAACATAAATACAATTTAATAAAGCATAGGATAAAACAACATAAATACAATTTAATAAAGCATAGGATAAAACAACATAAATAAAATTTAATAAAGCATAGGTTAAAACAACATAAATACAATTTAATAAAGCATAGGACAAAACAACATAAATACAATTTAATAAAGCATAGTTTAAAACAACATGAATACAATTTAATAAAGCATAGGATAAAACCACAGAAATAAAATTTAATAAAGCATAGGATAAAACAACATAAATACAATTTATTAAAGCATATTATAAAACAACATAAATACAATTTAATGAAACATAGGATAAACAACATAAATACAATTTAATAAAGCATAGGACAAAACAACATAAATACAATTTAATAAAGCATATGTTAAAACAACATAAATACAATTTAATAAAGCATAGTTTAAAACAACATAAATACAATTTAATAAAGCATAGTTTAAAACAACATAAATACAATTTAATAAAGCATAGTTTAAAACAACATAAATACAATTTAATAAAGCATAGTTTAAAACAACATAAATACAATTTAATAAGGCATAGTTTAAAACAACATAAATACAATTTAATAAAGCATAGGATAAAACAACATAAATACAATTTAATAAAGCATATGACAAAACAACATAAATATAATTTAATAAAGCATAGGTTAAAACAACATAAATACAATTTAATGAAACATAGGATAAACAACATAAATACAATTTAATAAAGCATAGGACAAATCAACATAAATACAATTTAATAAAGCATAGGATAAAACAACATAAATACAATTTAATGAAACATAGGATAAACAACATAAATACAATTTAATAAAGCATAGGACAAAACAACATAAATACAATTTAATAAAGCATATGTTAAAACAACATAAATACAATTTAATAAAGCATAAGATAAAACAACATGAATATAATTTAGTAAAGCATAAGATAAAACAACATGAATACAATTTAATAAAGCATAGGTTAAAACAACATAAATACAATTTAAGAAAGCATAGGATAAAACTCCATAAATACATTTTAATAAAGCATAGGATAAAACAACATAAATGCAATTTAATAAAGCATAGGTTAAAACAACATAAATACAATTTAATAAAGCATCGGACAAAACAACATAAATACAATTTAATAAAGCATAGGATAAAACAACATAAATACAATTTATAAAGCATAGGATAAAACAACATAAATACAATTTAATAAAGCATAGGATAAAACAACATGAATACAATTTAATAAAGCATAGGATAAAACAACATAAATACAATTTAATAAAGCATAGGATAAAACAACATAAATACAATTTAATAAAGCATAGGATAAAACAACATAAATAAAATTTAATAAAGCATAGGATAAAACAACATAAATACAATTTAATAAAACATAGGATAAAACAACATGAATACAATTTAATAAAGCATAGGATAAAACAACATAAATACAATTTAATAAAGCATAGGATAAAACAACATAAATACAATTTAATAAAGCATAGGATAAAACAACATAAATACAATTTAATAAAGCATAGGATAAAACAACATAAATACAATTTAATAAAGTATAGGATAAAACAACATAAATAAAATTTAATAAAGCATAGGTTAAAACAACATAAATACAATTTAATAAAGCATAGGACAAAACAACATAAATACAATTTAATAAAGCATAGTTTAAAACAACATGAATACAATTTAATAAAGCATAGGATAAAACCACAGAAATAAAATTTAATAAAGCATAGAATAAAACAACATAAATACAATTTATTAAAGCATATTATAAAACAACATAAATACAATTTAATGAAACATAGGATAAACAACATAAATACAATTTAATAAAGCATAGGACAAAACAACATAAATACAATTTAATAAAGCATATGTTAAAACAACATAAATACAATTTAATAAAGCATAGTTTAAAACAACATAAATACAATTTAATAAAGCATAGTTTAAAACAACATAAATACAATTTAATAAAGCATAGTTTAAAACAACATAAATACAATTTAATAAAGCATAGTTTAAAACAACATAAATACAATTTAATAAGGCATACTTTAAAACAACATAAATACAATTTAATAAAGCATAGGATAAAACAACATAAATACAATTTAATAAAGCATATGACAAAACAACATAAATACAATTTAATAAAGCATAGGTTAAAACAACATAAATACAATTTAATGAAACATAGGATAAACAACATAAATACAATTTAATAAAGCATAGGACAAATCAACATAAATACAATTTAATAAAGCATAGGATAAAACAACATAAATACAATTTAATGAAACATAGGATAAACCACATAAATACAATTTAATAAAGCACAGGATAAAACAACATAAATACAATTTAATAAAGCATAGGATAAAACAACATAAATACAATTTAATAAAGCATAGGATAAAACAACATAAATACAATTTAATGAAGCATAGGATAAAACAACATAAATACAATTTAATAAAGCATACGTTAAAACAACATAAATACAATTAAATAAAGCATAGGATAAAACAACATAAATACAATTTAATAAAGCATAGGATAAAACAACATAAATACAATTTAATAAAGCATAGGATAAAACAACATGAATACAATTTAATAAAGCATAGGATAAAACAACATAAATACAATTTAAGAAAAGCATAGGATAAAACAACATAAATACAATTTAATAAAGCATAGGATAAAACAACATAAATACAATTTAATAAAGCATAGGATAAAACAACATAAATAAAATTTAATAAAGCATAGGTTAAAACAACTTAAATACAATTTAATAAAGCATAGAACAAAACAACATAAATACAATTTAATAAAGCATAGTTTAAAACAACATGAATACAATTTAATAAAGCATAGGATAAAACCACAGAAATAAAATTTAATAAAGCATAGGATAAAACAACATAAATACAATTTAATAAAGCATAGGACAAAACAACATAAATACAATTTATTAAAGCATAGGATAAAACAACATAAATATAATTTAATGAAACATAGGATAAACAACATAAATACAATTTAATAAAGCATAGGACAAAACAACATAAATACAATTTAATAAAACATATGTTAAAACGACATAAATACAATTTAATAAAGCATAGTTTAAAACAACATAAATACAATTTAATAAAGCATAGGATAAAACAACATAAATACAATTTAATGAAAAATAGGATAAACAACATAAATACAATTTAATAAAGCATAGGACAAAACAACATAAATACAATTTAATAAAGCATATGTTAAAACAACATAAATACAATTAAATAAAGCATAGGATAAAACAACATAAATACAATTTAATAAAGCATAGGATAAAACAACATAAATACAATTTAATAAAGCATAGGATAAAACAACATGAATACAATTTAATAAAGCATAGGATAAAACAACATAAATACAATTTAAGAAAAGCATAGGATAAAACAACATAAATACAATTTAATAAAGCATAGGATAAAACAACATAAATACAATTTAATAAAGCATAGGATAAAACAACATAAATAAAATTTAATAAAGCATAGGTTAAAACAACTTAAATACAATTTAATAAAGCATAGAACAAAACAACATAAATACAATTTAATAAAGCATAGTTTAAAACAACATGAATACAATTTAATAAAGCATAGGATAAAACCACAGAAATAAAATTTAATAAAGCATAGGATAAAACAACATAAATACAATTTAATAAAGCATAGGACAAAACAACATAAATACAATTTATTAAAGCATAGGATAAAACAACATAAATATAATTTAATGAAACATAGGATAAACAACATAAATACAATTTAATAAAGCATAGGACAAAACAACATAAATACAATTTAATAAAACATATGTTAAAACGACATAAATACAATTTAATAAAGCATAGTTTAAAACAACATAAATACAATTTAATAAAGCATAGGATAAAACAACATAAATACAATTTAATGAAAAATAGGATAAACAACATAAATACAATTTAATAAAGCATAGGACAAAACAACATAAATACAATTTAATAAAGCATATGTTAAAACAACATAAATACAATTAAATAAAGCATAGGATAAAACAACATAAATACAATTTAATAAAGCATAGGATAAAACAACATAAATACAATTTAATAAAGCATAGGATAAAACAACATGAATACAATTTAATAAAGCATACGATAAAACAACATAAATACAATTTAAGAAAAGCATAGGATAAAACAACATAAATACAATTTAATAAAGCATAGGATAAAACAACATAAATACAATTTAATAAAGCATAGGATAAAACAACATAAATAAAATTTAATAAAGCATAGGTTAAAACAACTTAAATACAATTTAATAAAGCATAGAACAAAACAACATAAATACAATTTAATAAAGCATAGTTTAAAACAACATGAATACAATTTAATAAAGCATAGGATAAAACCACAGAAATAAAATTTAATAAAGCATAGGATAAAACAACATAAATACAATTTAATAAAGCATAGGACAAAACAACATAAATACAATTTATTAAAGCATAGGATAAAACAACATAAATATAATTTAATGAAACATAGGATAAACAACATAAATACAATTTAATAAAGCATAGGACAAAACAACATAAATACAATTTAATAAAACATATGTTAAAACGACATAAATACAATTTAATAAAGCATAGTTTAAAACAACATAAATACAATTTAATAAAGCATAGGATAAAACAACATAAATACAATTTAATGAAAAATAGGATAAACAACATAAATACAATTTAATAAAGCATAGGACAAAACAACATAAATACAATTTATTAAAGCATAGGATAAAACAACATAAATACAATTTAATAAAGCATAGGATAAAACAACATAAATACAATTTAATGAAAAATAGGATAAACAACATAAATACAATTTAATAAAGCATAGGATAAAACAACATAAATAAAATTTAATAAAGCATAGGTTAAAACAACTTAAATACAATTTAATAAAGCATAGAACAAAACAACATAAATACAATTTAACAAAGCATAGTTTAAAACAACATGAATACAATTTAATAAAGCATAGGATAAAACCACAGAAATAAAATTTAATAAAGCATAGGATAAAACAACATAAATACAATTTAATAAAGCATAGGACAAAACAACATAAATACAATTTATTAAAGCATAGGATAAAACAACATAAATATAATTTAATGAAACATAGGATAAACAACATAAATACAATTTAATAAAGCATAGGACAAAACAACATAAATACAATTTAATAAAACATATGTTAAAACGACATAAATACAATTTAATAAAGCATAGTTTAAAACAACATAAATACAATTTAATAAAGCATAGGATAAAACAACATAAATACAATTTAATGAAAAATATTATAAACAACATAAATACAATTTAATAAAGCATAGGACAAAACAACATAAATACAATTTAATAAAGCATATGTTAAAACAACATAAATACAATTTAATAAAGCATAGTTTAAAACAACATAAATACAATTTAATAAAGCATAGTTTAAAACAACATAAATACAATTTAATAAAGCATAGTTTAAAACAACATAAATACAATTTAATAAAGGATAGTTTAAAACAACATAAATACAATTTAATAAAGCATAATTTAAAACAACATAAATACAATTTAATAAAGCATAGTTTAAAACAACATAAATACAATTTAATAAAGCATTAGATAAAACAACATGAATATAATTTAGTAAAGCATAAGATAAAACAACATGAATACAATTTAATAAAGCATAGGATAAAACAACATAAATAATATTTAATAAAGCATAGTTTAAAACAACATAAATACAATTTAATAAAGCATAGTTTAAAACAACATAAATACAATTTAATAAAGCATAGTTTAAAACAACATAAATACAATTTAATAAAGCATAGGATAAAACAACATAAATACAATTTAATAAAGCATATGACAAAACAACATAAATACAATTTAATAAAGCATAGGTTAAAACAACATAAATACAATTTAATGAAACATAGGATAAACAACATATATACAATTTAATAAAGCATAGGACAAATCCACATAAATACAATTTAATAAAGCATAGGATAAAACAACATAAATACAATTTAATGAAGCATAGGATAAACAACATAAATACAATTTAATAAAGCATAGGACAAAACAACATAAATACAATTTAATAAAGCATATGTTAAAACAACATAAATACAATTTAATAAAGCATAAGATAAAACAACATGAATATAATTTAGTAAATCATAAGATAAAACAACATGAATACAATTTAATAAAGCATAGGTTAAAACAACATAAATACAATTTAAGAAAGCATAGGATAAAACTACATAAATACATTTTAATAAAGCATAGGATAAAACAACATAAATGCAATTTAATAAAGCATAGGTTAAAACAACATAAATACAATTTAATAAAGCATCGGACAAAACAACATAAATACAATTTAATAAAGCATAGGATAAAACAACATAAATACAATTTATAAAGCATAGGATAAAACAACATAAATACAATTTAATAAAGCATAGGATAAAACAACATAAATACAATTTAATAAAGCATAGGATAAAACAACATAAATAAAATTTAATAAAGCATAGGTTAAAACAACATAAATACAATTTAATAAAGCATAGGATAAAACAACATAAATACAATTTAATAAAGCATAGGTTAAAACAACATAAATACAATTTAATAAAGCATAGGACAAAACAACATAAATACAATTTAATAAAGCATAGTTTAAAACAACATGAATACAATTTAATAAAGCATAGGATAAAACCACAGAAATAAAATTTAATAAAGCATAGGATAAAACAACATAAATACAATTTATTAAAGCATATTATAAAACAACATAAATACAATTTAATGAAACATAGGATAAACAACATAAATACAATTTAATAAAGCATAGGACAAAACAACATAAATACAATTTAATAAAGCATATGTTAAAACAACATAAATACAATTTAATAAAGCATAGTTTAAAACAACATAAATACAATTTAATAAAGCATAGTTTAAAACAACATAAATACAATTTAATAAAGCATAGTTTAAAACAACATAAATACAATTTAATAAAGCATAGTTTAAAACAACATAAATACAATTTAATAAGGCATAGTTTAAAACAACATAAATACAATTTAATAAAGCATAGGATAAAACAACATAAATACAATTTAATAAAGCATATGACAAAACAACATAAATACAATTTAATAAAGCATAGGTTAAAACAACATAAATACAATTTAATGAAACATAGGATAAACAACATAAATACAATTTAATAAAGCATAGGACAAATCAACATAAATACAATTTAATAAAGCATAGGATAAAACAACATAAATACAATTTAATGAAACATAGGATAAACAACATAAATACAATTTAATAAAGCATAGGACAAAACAACATAAATACAATTTAATAAAGCATAAGATAAAACAACATGAATATAATTTAGTAAAGCATAAGATAAAACAACATGAATACAATTTAATAAAGCATAGGTTAAAACAACATAAATACAATTTAAGAAAGCATAGGATAAAACAACATGAATACAATTTAATAAAGCATAGGATAAAACAACATAAATACAATTTAATAAAGCATAGGATAAAACAACATAAATACAATTTAATAAAGCATAGGATAAAACAACATAAATAAAATTTAATAAAGCATAGGATAAAACAACATAAATACAATTTAATAAAACATAGGATAAAACAACATGAATACAATTTAATAAAGCATAGGATAAAACAACATAAATACAATTTAATAAAGCATAGGATAAAACAACATAAATACAATTTAATAAAGCATAGGATAAAACAACATAAATACAATTTAATAAAGCATAGGATAAAACAACATAAATACAATTTAATAAAGCATAGGATAAAACAACATAAATAAAATTTAATAAAGCATAGGTTAAAACAACATAAATACAATTTAATAAAGCATAGGACAAAACAACATAAATACAATTTAATAAAGCATAGTTTAAAACAACATGAATACAATTTAATAAAGCATAGGATAAAACCACAGAAATAAAATTTAATAAAGCATAGAATAAAACAACATAAATACAATTTATTAAAGCATATTATAAAACAACATAAATACAATTTAATGAAACATAGGATAAACAACATAAATACAATTTAATAAAGCATAGGACAAAACAACATAAATACAATTTAATAAAGCATATGTTAAAACAACATAAATACAATTTAATAAAGCATAGTTTAAAACAACATAAATACAATTTAATAAAGCATAGTTTAAAACAACATAAATACAATTTAATAAAGCATAGTTTAAAACAACATAAATACAATTTAATAAAGCATAGTTTAAAACAACATAAATACAATTTAATAAGGCATACTTTAAAACAACATAAATACAATTTAATAAAGCATAGGATAAAACAACATAAATACAATTTAATAAAGCATATGACAAAACAACATAAATACAATTTAATAAAGCATAGGTTAAAACAACATAAATACAATTTAATGAAACATAGGATAAACAACATAAATACAATTTAATAAAGCATAGGACAAATCAACATAAATACAATTTAATAAAGCATAGGATAAAACAACATGAAAACAATTTAATGAAACATAGGATAAACAACATAAATACAATTTAATAAAGCATAGGACAAAATAACATAAATACAATTTAATAAAGCATATGTTAAAACAACATAAATACAATTTAATAAAGCATAAGATAAAACAACATGAATATAATTTAGTAAAGCATAAGATAAAACAACATGAATACAATTTAATAAAGCATAGGTTAAAACCACATAAATACAATTTAATAAAGCACAGGATAAAACAACATAAATACAATTTAATAAAGCATAGGATAAAACAACATAAATACAATTTAATAAAGCATAGGATAAAACAACATAAATACAATTTAATGAAGCATAGGATAAAACAACATAAATACAATTTAATAAAGCATACGTTAAAACAACATAAATACAATTAAATAAAGCATAGGATAAAACAACATAAATACAATTTAATAAAGCATAGGATAAAACAACATAAATACAATTTAATAAAGCATAGGATAAAACAACATGAATACAATTTAATAAAGCATAGGATAAAACAACATAAATACAATTTAAGAAAAGCATAGGATAAAACAACATAAATACAATTTAATAAAGCATAGGATAAAACAACATAAATACAATTTAATAAAGCATAGGATAAAACAACATAAATAAAATTTAATAAAGCATAGGTTAAAACAACTTAAATACAATTTAATAAAGCATAGAACAAAACAACATAAATACAATTTAATAAAGCATAGTTTAAAACAACATGAATACAATTTAATAAAGCATAGGATAAAACCACAGAAATAAAATTTAATAAAGCATAGGATAAAACAACATAAATACAATTTAATAAAGCATAGGACAAAACAACATAAATACAATTTATTAAAGCATAGGATAAAACAACATAAATATAATTTAATGAAACATAGGATAAACAACATAAATACAATTTAATAAAGCATAGGACAAAACAACATAAATACAATTTAATAAAACATATGTTAAAACGACATAAATACAATTTAATAAAGCATAGTTTAAAACAACATAAATACAATTTAATAAAGCATAGGATAAAACAACATAAATACAATTTAATGAAAAATAGGATAAACAACATAAATACAATTTAATAAAGCATAGGACAAAACAACATAAATACAATTTAATAAAGCATATGTTAAAACAACATAAATACAATTTAATAAAGCATAGTTTAAAACAACATAAATACAATTTAATAAAGCATAGTTTAAAACAACATAAATACAATTTAATAAAGCATAGTTTAAAACAACATAAATACAATTTAATAAAGCATAGTTTAAAACAACATAAATACAATTTAATAAAGCATAATTTAAAACAACATAAATACAATTTAATAAAGCATAGTTTAAAACAACATAAATACAATTTAATAAAGCATTAGATAAAACAACATGAATATAATTTAGTAAAGCATAAGATAAAACAACATGAATACAATTTAATAAAGCATAGGATAAAACAACATAAATAATATTTAATAAAGCATAGTTTAAAACAACATAAATACAATTTAATAAAGCATAGTTTAAAACAACATAAATACAATTTAATAAAGCATAGTTTAAAACAACATAAATACAATTTAATAAAGCATAGGATAAAACAACATAAATACAATTTAATAAAGCATATGACAAAACAACATAAATACAATTTAATAAAGCATAGGTTAAAACAACATAAATACAATTTAATGAAACATAGGATAAACAACATATATACAATTTAATAAAGCATAGGACAAATCCACATAAATACAATTTAATAAAGCATAGGATAAAACAACATAAATACAATTTAATGAAGCATAGGATAAACAACATAAATACAATTTAATAAAGCATAGGACAAAACAACATAAATACAATTTAATAAAGCATATGTTAAAACAACATAAATACAATTTAATAAAGCATAAGATAAAACAACATGAATATAATTTAGTAAATCATAAGATAAAACAACATGAATACAATTTAATAAAGCATAGGTTAAAACAACATAAATACAATTTAAGAAAGCATAGGATAAAACTACATAAATACATTTTAATAAAGCATAGGATAAAACAACATAAATGCAATTTAATAAAGCATAGGTTAAAACAACATAAATACAATTTAATAAAGCATCGGACAAAACAACATAAATACAATTTAATAAAGCATAGGATAAAACAACATAAATACAATTTATAAAGCATAGGATAAAACAACATAAATACAATTTAATAAAGCATAGGATAAAACAACATAAATACAATTTAATAAAGCATAGGATAAAACAACATAAATAAAATTTAATAAAGCATAGGTTAAAACAACATAAATACAATTTAATAAAGCATAGGATAAAACAACATAAATACAATTTAATAAAGCATAGGATAAAAAAACATAAATACTTTTTAATAAAGCATAGGATAAAACCACATAAATACAATTTAAAAAAGCACAGGATAAAACAACATAAATACAATTTAATAAAGCATAGGATAAAACAACATAAATACAATTTAATAAAGCATAGGATAAAACAACATAAATACAATTTAATAAAGCATAGGATAAAACAACATAAATACAATTTAATAAAGCATACGTTAAAACAACATAAATACAATTAAATAAAGCATCGGACAAAACAACATAAATACAATTTAATAAAGCATAGGATAAAACAACATAAATACAATTTATAAAGCAAAGGATAAAACAACATAAATACAATTTAATAAAGCATAGGATAAAACAACATGAATAAAATTTAATAAAGCATAGGATAAAATAACATAAATACAATTTAATAAAGCATAGGCTAAAACTACATAAATACAATTTAATAAAGCATAGGATAAAACAACATAAATACAATTTAATAAAGCATAGGTTAAAACAACATAAATACAATTTAATAAAGCATAGGATAAAACAACATAAATACAATTTAATAAAGCATAGGATAAAACAGCATAAATAAAATTTAATAAAGCATAGGTTAAAACAACATAAATACAATTTAATAAAGCATAGGATAAAACAACATAAATACAATTTAATAAAGCATAGGATAAAACAACATAAATACTTTTTAATAAACCATAGGATAAAACCACATAAATACAATTTAAAAAAGCACAGGATAAAACAACATAAATACAATTTAATAAAGCATAGGATAAAACAACATAAATACAATTTAATAAAGCATAGGATAAAACAACATAAATACAATTTAATAAAGCATACATTAAAACAACATAAATACAATTAAATAAAGCATAGGATAAAACAACATAAATACAATTTAATAAAGCATAGGTTAAAACAACATAAATACAATTTTATAAAGCATAGGATAAAACAACATAAATACAATTTAATAATGCATAGATTAAAACAACATAAATACAATTTAATAAAGCATAGGATAAAACAACATAAATACAATTTAATGAAAAATAGGATAAACAACATAAATACAATTTAATAAAGCATAGGATAAAACAACATAAATAAAATTTAATAAAGCATAGGTTAAAACAACTTAAATACAATTTAATAAAGCATAGAACAAAACAACATAAATACAATTTAACAAAGCATAGTTTAAAACAACATGAATACAATTTAATAAAGCATAGGATAAAACCACAGAAATAAAATTTAATAAAGCATAGGATAAAACAACATAAATACAATTTAATAAAGCATAGGACAAAACAACATAAATACAATTTATTAAAGCATAGGATAAAACAACATAAATATAATTTAATGAAACATAGGATAAACAACATAAATACAATTTAATAAAGCATAGGACAAAACAACATAAATACAATTTAATAAAACATATGTTAAAACGACATAAATACAATTTAATAAAGCATAGTTTAAAACAACATAAATACAATTTAATAAAGCATAGGATAAAACAACATAAATACAATTTAATGAAAAATATTATAAACAACATAAATACAATTTAATAAAGCATAGGACAAAACAACATAAATACAATTTAATAAAGCATATGTTAAAACAACATAAATACAATTTAATAAAGCATAGTTTAAAACAACATAAATACAATTTAATAAAGCATAGTTTAAAACAACATAAATACAATTTAATAAAGCATAGTTTAAAACAACATAAATACAATTTAATAAAGGATAGTTTAAAACAACATAAATACAATTTAATAAAGCATAATTTAAAACAACATAAATACAATTTAATAAAGCATAGTTTAAAACAACATAAATACAATTTAATAAAGCATTAGATAAAACAACATGAATATAATTTAGTAAAGCATAAGATAAAACAACATGAATACAATTTAATAAAGCATAGGATAAAACAACATAAATAATATTTAATAAAGCATAGTTTAAAACAACATAAATACAATTTAATAAAGCATAGTTTAAAACAACATAAATACAATTTAATAAAGCATAGTTTAAAACAACATAAATACAATTTAATAAAGCATAGGATAAAACAACATAAATACAATTTAATAAAGCATATGACAAAACAACATAAATACAATTTAATAAAGCATAGGTTAAAACAACATAAATACAATTTAATGAAACATAGGATAAACAACATATATACAATTTAATAAAGCATAGGACAAATCCACATAAATACAATTTAATAAAGCATAGGATAAAACAACATAAATACAATTTAATGAAGCATATTATAAACAACATAAATACAATTTAATAAAGCATAGGACAAAACAACATAAATACAATTTAATAAAGCATATGTTAAAACAACATAAATACAATTTAATAAAGCATAAGATAAAACAACATGAATATAATTTAGTAAATCATAAGATAAAACAACATGAATACAATTTAATAAAGCATAGGTTAAAACAACATAAATACAATTTAAGAAAGCATAGGATAAAACTACATAAATACATTTTAATAAAGCATAGGATAAAACAACATAAATGCAATTTAATAAAGCATAGGTTAAAACAACATAAATACAATTTAATAAAGCATCGGACAAAACAACATAAATACAATTTAATAAAGCATAGGATAAAACAACATAAATACAATTTATAAAGCATAGGATAAAACAACATAAATACAATTTAATAAAGCATAGGATAAAACAACATAAATACAATTTAATAAAGCATAGGATAAAACAACATAAATAAAATTTAATAAAGCATAGGTTAAAACAACATAAATACAATTTAATAAAGCATAGGATAAAACAACATAAATACAATTTAATAAAGCATAGGTTAAAACAACATAAATACAATTTAATAAAGCATAGGACAAAACAACATAAATACAATTTAATAAAGCATAGTTTAAAACAACATGAATACAATTTAATAAAGCATAGGATAAAACCACAGAAATAAAATTTAATAAAGCATAGGATAAAACAACATAAATACAATTTATTAAAGCATATTATAAAACAACATAAATACAATTTAATGAAACATAGGATAAACAACATAAATACAATTTAATAAAGCATAGGACAAAACAACATAAATACAATTTAATAAAGCATATGTTAAAACAACATAAATACAATTTAATAAAGCATAGTTTAAAACAACATAAATACAATTTAATAAAGCATAGTTTAAAACAACATAAATACAATTTAATAAAGCATTGTTTAAAACAACATAAATACAATTTAATAAAGCATAGTTTAAAACAACATAAATACAATTTAATAAGGCATAGTTTAAAACAACATAAATACAATTTAATAAAGCATAGGATAAAACAACATAAATACAATTTAATAAAGCATATGACAAAACAACATAAATACAATTTAATAAAGCATAGGTTAAAACAACATAAATACAATTTAATGAAACATAGGATAAACAACATAAATACAATTTAATAAAGCATAGGACAAATCAACATAAATACAATTTAATAAAGCATAGGATAAAACAACATAAATACAATTTAATGAAACATAGGATAAACAACATAAATACAATTTAATAAAGCATAGGACAAAACAACATAAATACAATTTAATAAAGCATAAGATAAAACAACATGAATATAATTTAGTAAAGCATAAGATAAAACAACATGAATACAATTTAATAAAGCATAGGTTAAAACAACATAAATACAATTTAAGAAAGCATAGGATAAAACAACATGAATACAATTTAATAAAGCATAGGATAAAACAACATAAATACAATTTAATAAAGCATAGGATAAAACAACATAAATACAATTTAATAAAACATAGGATAAAACAACATGAATACAATTTAATAAAGCATAGGATAAAACAACATAAATACAATTTAATAAAGCATAGGATAAAACAACATAAATACAATTTAATAAAGCATAGGATAAAACAACATAAATACAATTTAATAAAGCATAGGATAAAACAACATAAATACAATTTAATAAAGCATAGGATAAAACAACATAAATAAAATTTAATAAAGCATAGGTTAAAACAACATAAATACAATTTAATAAAGCATAGGACAAAACAACATAAATACAATTTAATAAAGCATAGTTTAAAACAACATGAATACAATTTAATAAAGCATAGGATAAAACCACAGAAATAAAATTTAATAAAGCATAGAATAAAACAACATAAATACAATTTATTAAAGCATATTATAAAACAACATAAATACAATTTAATGAAACATAGGATAAACAACATAAATACAATTTAATAAAGCATAGGACAAAACAACATAAATACAATTTAATAAAGCATATGTTAAAACAACATAAATACAATTTAATAAAGCATAGTTTAAAACAACATAAATACAATTTAATAAAGCATAGTTTAAAACAACATAAATACAATTTAATAAAGCATAGTTTAAAACAACATAAATACAATTTAATAAAGCATAGTTTAAAACAACATAAATACAATTTAATAAGGCATACTTTAAAACAACATAAATACAATTTAATAAAGCATAGGATAAAACAACATAAATACAATTTAATAAAGCATATGACAAAACAACATAAATACAATTTAATAAAGCATAGGTTAAAACAACATAAATACAATTTAATGAAACATAGGATAAACAACATAAATACAATTTAATAAAGCATAGGACAAATCAACATAAATACAATTTAATAAAGCATAGGATAAAACAACATGAAAACAATTTAATGAAACATAGGATAAACAACATAAATACAATTTAATAAAGCATAGGACAAAATAACATAAATACAATTTAATAAAGCATATGTTAAAACAACATAAATACAATTTAATAAAGCATAAGATAAAACAACATGAATATAATTTAGTAAAGCATAAGATAAAACAACATGAATACAATTTAATAAAGCATAGGTTAAAACCACATAAATACAATTTAATAAAGCACAGGATAAAACAACATAAATACAATTTAATAAAGCATAGGATAAAACAACATAAATACAATTTAATAAAGCATAGGATAAAACAACATAAATACAATTTAATGAAGCATAGGATAAAACAACATAAATACAATTTAATAAAGCATACGTTAAAACAACATAAATACAATTAAATAAAGCATAGGATAAAACAACATAAATACAATTTAATAAAGCATAGGATAAAACAACATAAATACAATTTAATAAAGCATAGGATAAAACAACATGAATACAATTTAATAAAGCATAGGATAAAACAACATAAATACAATTTAAGAAAAGCATAGGATAAAACAACATAAATACAATTTAATAAAGCATAGGATAAAACAACATAAATACAATTTAATAAAGCATAGGATAAAACAACATAAATAAAATTTAATAAAGCATAGGTTAAAACAACTTAAATACAATTTAATAAAGCATAGAACAAAACAACATAAATACAATTTAATAAAGCATAGTTTAAAACAACATGAATACAATTTAATAAAGCATAGGATAAAACCACAGAAATAAAATTTAATAAAGCATAGGATAAAACAACATAAATACAATTTAATAAAGCATAGGACAAAACAACATAAATACAATTTATTAAAGCATAGGATAAAACAACATAAATATAATTTAATGAAACATAGGATAAACAACATAAATACAATTTAATAAAGCATAGGACAAAACAACATAAATACAATTTAATAAAACATATGTTAAAACGACATAAATACAATTTAATAAAGCATAGTTTAAAACAACATAAATACAATTTAATAAAGCATAGGATAAAACAACATAAATACAATTTAATGAAAAATAGGATAAACAACATAAATACAATTTAATAAAGCATAGGACAAAACAACATAAATACAATTTAATAAAGCATATGTTAAAACAACATAAATACAATTTAATAAAGCATAGTTTAAAACAACATAAATACAATTTAATAAAGCATAGTTTAAAACAACATAAATACAATTTAATAAAGCATAGTTTAAAACAACATAAATACAATTTAATAAAGCATAGTTTAAAACAACATAAATACAATTTAATAAAGCATAATTTAAAACAACATAAATACAATTTAATAAAGCATAGTTTAAAACAACATAAATACAATTTAATAAAGCATTAGATAAAACAACATGAATATAATTTAGTAAAGCATAAGATAAAACAACATGAATACAATTTAATAAAGCATAGGATAAAACAACATAAATAATATTTAATAAAGCATAGTTTAAAACAACATAAATACAATTTAATAAAGCATAGTTTAAAACAACATAAATACAATTTAATAAAGCATAGTTTAAAACAACATAAATACAATTTAATAAAGCATAGTTTAAAACAACATAAATACAATTTAATAAGGCATACTTTAAAACAACATAAATACAATTTAATAAAGCATAGGATAAAACAACATAAATACAATTTAATAAAGCATATGACAAAACAACATAAATACAATTTAATAAAGCATAGGTTAAAACAACATAAATACAATTTAATGAAACATAGGATAAACAACATAAATACAATTTAATAAAGCATAGGACAAATCAACATAAATACAATTTAATAAAGCATAGGATAAAACAACATAAATACAATTTAATGAAACATAGGATAAACAACATAAATACAATTTAATAAAGCATAGGACAAAACAACATAAATACAATTTAATAAAGCATATGTTAAAACAACATAAATACAATTTAATAAAGCATAAGATAAAACAACATGAATATAATTTAGTAAAGCATAAGATAAAACAACATGAATACAATTTAATAAAGCATAGGTTAAAACCACATAAATACAATTTAATAAAGCACAGGATAAAACAACATAAATACAATTTAATAAAGCATAGGATAAAACAACATAAATACAATTTAATAAAGCATAGGATAAAACAACATAAATACAATTTAATGAAGCATAGGATAAAACAACATAAATACAATTTAATAAAGCATACGTTAAAACAACATAAATACAATTAAATAAAGCATAGGATAAAACAACATAAATACAATTTAATAAAGCATAGGATAAAACAACATAAATACAATTTAATAAAGCATAGGATAAAACAACATGAATACAATTTAATAAAGCATAGGATAAAACAACATAAATACAATTTAAGAAAAGCATAGGATAAAACAACATAAATACAATTTAATAAAGCATAGGATAAAACAACATAAATACAATTTAATAAAGCATAGGATAAAACAACATAAATAAAATTTAATAAAGCATAGGTTAAAACAACTTAAATACAATTTAATAAAGCATAGAACAAAACAACATAAATACAATTTAATAAAGCATAGTTTAAAACAACATGAATACAATTTAATAAAGCATAGGATAAAACCACAGAAATAAAATTTAATAAAGCATAGGATAAAACAACATAAATACAATTTAATAAAGCATAGGACAAAACAACATAAATACAATTTATTAAAGCATAGGATAAAACAACATAAATATAATTTAATGAAACATAGCATAAACAACATAAATACAATTTAATAAAGCATAGGACAAAACAACATAAATACAATTTAATAAAACATATGTTAAAACGACATAAATACAATTTAATAAAGCATAGTTTAAAACAACATAAATACAATTTAATAAAGCATAGGATAAAACAACATAAATACAATTTAATGAAAAATAGGATAAACAACATAAATACAATTTAATAAAGCATAGGACAAAACAACATAAATACAATTTAATAAAGCATATGTTAAAACAACATAAATACAATTTTATAAAGCATAGTTTAAAACAACATAAATACAATTTAATAAAGCATAGTTTAAAACAACATAAATACAATTTAATAAAGCATAGTTTAAAACAACATAAATACAATTTAATAAAGCATAGTTTAAAACAACATAAATACAATTTAATAAAGCATAATTTAAAACAACATAAATACAATTTAATAAAGCATAGTTTAAAACAACATAAATACAATTTAATAAAGCATTAGATAAAACAACATGAATATAATTTAGTAAAGCATAAGATAAAACAACATGAATACAATTTAATAAAGCATAGGATAAAACAACATAAATAATATTTAATAAAGCATAGTTTAAAACAACATAAATACAATTTAATAAAGCATAGTTTAAAACAACATAAATACAATTTAATAAAGCATAGTTTAAAACAACATAAATACAATTTATTAAAGCATAGGATAAAACAACATAAATACAATTTAATAAAGCATATGACAAAACAACATAAATACAATTTAATAAAGCATAGGTTAAAACAACATAAATACAATTTAATGAAACATAGGATAAACAACATATATACAATTTAATAAAGCATAGGACAAATCCACATAAATACAATTTAATAAAGCATAGGATAAAACAACATAAATACAATTTAATGAAGCATAGGATAAACAACATAAATACAATTTAATAAAGCATAGGACAAAACAACATAAATACAATTTAATAAAGCATATGTTAAAACAACATAAATACAATTTAATAAAGCATAAGATAAAACAACATGAATATAATTTAGTAAATCATAAGATAAAACAACATGAATACAATTTAATAAAGCATAGGTTAAAACAACATAAATACAATTTAAGAAAGCATAGGATAAAACTACATAAATACATTTTAATAAAGCATAGGATAAAACAACATAAATGCAATTTAATAAAGCATAGGTTAAAACAACATAAATACAATTTAATAAAGCATCGGACAAAACAACATAAATACAATTTAATAAAGCATAGGATAAAACAACATAAATACAATTTATAAAGCATAGGATAAAACAACATAAATACAATTTAATAAAGCATAGGATAAAACAACATAAATACAATTTAATAAAGCATAGGATAAAACAACATAAATAAAATTTAATAAAGCATAGGTTAAAACAACATAAATACAATTTAATAAAGCATAGGATAAAACAACATAAATACAATTTAATAAAGCATAGGATAAAAAAACATAAATACTTTTTAATAAAGCATAGGATAAAACCACATAAATACAATTTAAAAAAGCACAGGATAAAACAACATAAATACAATTTAATAAAGCATAGGATAAAACAACATAAATACAATTTAATAAAGCATAGGATAAAACAACATAAATACAATTTAATAAAGCATAGGATAAAACAACATAAATACAATTTAATAAAGCATACGTTAAAACAACATAAATACAATTAAATAAAGCATCGGACAAAACAACATAAATACAATTTAATAAAGCATAGGATAAAACAACATAAATACAATTTATAAAGCAAAGGATAAAACAACATAAATACAATTTAATAAAGCATAGGATAAAACAACATGAATAAAATTTAATAAAGCATAGGATAAAATAACATAAATACAATTTAATAAAGCATAGGCTAAAACTACATAAATACAATTTAATAAAGCATAGGATAAAACAACATAAATACAATTTAATAAAGCATAGGTTAAAACAACATAAATACAATTTAATAAAGCATAGGATAAAACAACATAAATACAATTTAATAAAGCATAGGATAAAACAGCATAAATAAAATTTAATAAAGCATAGGTTAAAACAACATAAATACAATTTAATAAAGCATAGGATAAAACAACATAAATACAATTTAATAAAGCATAGGATAAAACAACATAAATACTTTTTAATAAACCATAGGATAAAACCACATAAATACAATTTAAAAAAGCACAGGATAAAACAACATAAATACAATTTAATAAAGCATAGGATAAAACAACATAAATACAATTTAATAAAGCATAGGATAAAACAACATAAATACAATTTAATAAAGCATACATTAAAACAACATAAATACAATTAAATAAAGCATAGGATAAAACAACATAAATACAATTTAATAAAGCATAGGTTAAAACAACATAAATACAATTTTATAAAGCATAGGATAAAACAACATAAATACAATTTAATAATGCATAGATTAAAACAACATAAATACAATTTAATAAAGCATAGGATAAAACAACATAAATTCAATTTAATAAAGCATAGGATAAAACAACATAAATACAATTTAATAAAGCACAGGATAAAACAACATAAATACAATTTAATAAAGCATAGGATAAAACAACATAAATACAATTTAATAAAGCATAGGTTAAAACAACATAAATACAATTTAATAAAGCATAGGATAAAACAACATAAATACAATTTAATAAAGCATAGGATAAAACAACATAAATAAAATTTAATAAAGCATAGGATAAAACAACATAAATACAATTTAATAAAGCATAGGATAAAACACCATGAATACAATTTAATAAAGCATAGGATAAAACAACATAAATATAATTTAATAAAGCATAGGATAAAACAACATAAATACAATTTAATAAAGCATAGGATAAAACAACATAAATACAATTTAATAAAGCATAGGATAAAACAACATAAATAAAATTTAATAAAGCATAGGTTAAAACAACATAAATACAATTTAATAAAGCATAGGACAAAAAAAATAAATACAATTTAATAAAGCATAGTTAAAAACAACATGAATACAATTTAATAAAGCATAGGATAAAACCACAGAAATAAAATTTAATAAAGCATAGGATAAAACAACATAAATACAATTTAATAAAGCATAGGACAAAACAACATAAATACAATTTATTAAAGCATAGGATAAAACAACATAAATACAATTTAATTAAACATAGGATAAACAACATAAATACAATTTAATAAAGCATAGGACAAAACAACATAAATACAATTTAATAAAACATGTTAAAACGACATAAATACAATTTAATAAAGCATAGTTTAAAACAACATAAATACAATTTAATAAAGCATAGGATAAAACAACATAAACACAATTTAATGAAAAATAGGATAAACAACATAAATACATTTAATAAAGCATAGGACAAAACAACATAAATACAATTTAATAAAGCATATGTTAAAACAACATAAATACAATTTATTAAAGCATAGGCTAAAACTACATAAATACAATTTAATAAAGCATAGGATAAAACAAATTAAATACAATTTAATAAAGCATAGGATAAAACAAATTAAATACAATTTAATAAAGCATAGGATAAAACAAATTAAATACAATTTAATAAAGCATAGGATAAAATAACATAAATTCAATTTAATAAAGCATAAGATAAAACAACATAAATTCAATTTAATAAAGCATAGGATAAAACAACATAAATACAATTTAATAAAGCATAGAATAAAACAACATGAATACAATTTAATAAAGCATAAGATAAAACAACATGAATACAATTTAATAAAGCATAGGTTAAAACAACATAAATACAATTTAATAAAGCATAGCTTAAAACAACATAAATACAATTTAATAAAGCATAGGATAAAACAACATAAATACAATTTATTAAAGCATAGGATAAAACAACATAAATATAATTTAATAAAGCATAGGACAAAACAACATAAATACAATTTATTAAAGCATAGGATAAAACAACATAAATATAATTTAATGAAACATAGGATAAACAACATAAATACAATTTAATAAAGCATAGGACAAAACAACATAAATACAATTTAATAAAACATATGTTAAAACGACATAAATACAATTTAATAAAGCATAGTTTAAAACAACATAAATACAATTTAATAAAGCATAGGATAAAACAACATAAATACAATTTAATGAAAAATAGGATAAACAACATAAATACAATTTAATAAAGCATAGGACAAAACAACATAAATACAATTTAATAAAGCATATGTTAAAACAACATAAATACAATTTAATAAAGCATAGTTTAAAACAACATAAATACAATTTAATAAAGCATAGTTTAAAACAACATAAATACAATTTAATAAAGCATAGTTTAAAACAACATAAATACAATTTAATAAAGCATAGTTTAAAACAACATAAATACAATTTAATAAAGCATAATTTAAAACAACATAAATACAATTTAATAAAGCATAGTTTAAAACAACATAAATACAATTTAATAAAGCATTAGATAAAACAACATGAATATAATTTAGTAAAGCATAAGATAAAACAACATGAATACAATTTAATAAAGCATAGGATAAAACAACATAAATAATATTTAATAAAGCATAGTTTAAAACAACATAAATACAATTTAATAAAGCATAGTTAAAAACAACATAAATACAATTTAATAAAGCATAGTTTAAAACAACATAAATACAATTTAATAAAGCATAGTTTAAAACAACATAAATACAATTTAATAAGGCATACTTTAAAACAACATAAATACAATTTAATAAAGCATAGGATAAAACAACATAAATACAATTTAATAAAGCATATGACAAAACAACATAAATACAATTTAATAAAGCATAGGTTAAAACAACATAAATACAATTTAATGAAACATAGGATAAACAACATAAATACAATTTAATAAAGCATAGGACAAATCAACATAAATACAATTTAATAAAGCATAGGATAAAACAACATAAATACAATTTAATGAAACATAGGATAAACAACATAAATACAATTTAATAAAGCATAGGACAAAACAACATAAATACAATTTAATAAAGCATATGTTAAAACAACATAAATACAATTTAATAAAGCATAAGATAAAACAACATGAATATAATTTAGTAAAGCATAAGATAAAACAACATGAATACAATTTAATAAAGCATAGGTTAAAACCACATAAATACAATTTAATAAAGCACAGGATAAAACAACATAAATACAATTTAATAAAGCATAGGATAAAACAACATAAATACAATTTAATAAAGCATAGGATAAAACAACATAAATACAATTTAATGAAGCATAGGATAAAACAACATAAATACAATTTAATAAAGCATACGTTAAAACAACATAAATACAATTAAATAAAGCATAGGATAAAACAACATAAATACAATTTAATAAAGCATAGGATAAAACAACATAAATACAATTTAATAAAGCATATGACAAAACAACATAAATACAATTTAATAAAGCATAGGATAAAACAACATAAATACAATTTAATAAAGCATAGGATAAAACAACATAAATAAAAATTTAATAAAGCATAGGATAAAAAACATAAATACAATTTAATAAAGCATAGGATAAAACAACATAAATACAATTTAATAAAGCATATGATAAAACAACATAAATACAATTTAATAAAGCATAGGTTAAAACAACATAAATACAATTTAATAAAGCATAGGATAAAACAACATAAATACAATTTAATAAAGCATAGGATAAAACAACATAAATACAATTTAATAAAGTATAGACAAAACAACATAAATACAATTTAATAAAGCATAGGATAAAACAACATAAATACAATTTAATGAAACATAGGATAAACAACATAAATACAATTTAATAAAGCATAGGATAAAACTACATAAATACAATTTAATAAAGCTTAGGATAAAACAAATTAAATACAATATAATAAAGCATAGGATAAAACAACATAAATTCAATTTAATAAAGCATAGGCTAAAACTACATGAATACAATTTAATAAAGCATAGGATAAAACAAATTAAATACAATATAATAAAGCATAGGATAAAACAACATAAATACAATTTAATAAAGCATAGGATAAAACAACATAAATAAAATTTAATAAAGCATAGGATAAAACAACATAAATACAATTTAATAAAGCATAGGATAAAACAACATAAATACAATTTAATAAAGCATAGGATAAAACAACATAAATAAAATTTAATAAAGCATAGGTTAAAACAACATAAATACAATTTAATAAAGCATAGGACAAAACCACAGAAATACAATTTAATAAAGCATAGGATAAAACAACATAAATACAATTTAATAAAGCATAGGACAAAACAACATAAATACAATTTAATAAAGCAGAGGATAAAACAACATAAATACAATTTAATGAAACATAGGATAAACAACATAAATACAATTTAATAAAGCATAGGATAAAACAACATAAATACAATTTAATAAAGCATAGGATAAAACAACATAAATACAATTTAATAAAGCATAGGATAAAACCACAGAAATACAATTTAATAAAGCATAGGATAAAACAACATAAATACAATTTAATAAAGCATAGGACAAAACAACATAAATACAATTTAATAAAGCAGAGGATAAAACAACATAAATACAATTTAATGAAACATAGGATAAACAACATAAATACAATTTAATAAAGCATAGGATAAAACAACATAAATACAATTTAATAAAGCATAGGATAAAACAACATAAATACAATTTAATAAAGCATAGGATAAAACAACATAAATACAATTTAATAAAGCATAGGATAAAACAACATGAATACAATTTAATAAAGCATAGGATAAAACAACATAAATACAATTTAAGAAAAGCATAGGATAAAACAACATAAATACAATTTAATAAAGCATAGGATAAAACAACATAAATACAATTTAATAAAGCATAGGATAAAACAACATAAATAAAATTTAATAAAGCATAGGTTAAAACAACTTAAATACAATTTAATAAAGCATAGAACAAAACAACATAAATACAATTTAATAAAGCATAGTTTAAAACAACATGAATACAATTTAATAAAGCATAGGATAAAACCACAGAAATAAAATTTAATAAAGCATAGGATAAAACAACATAAATACAATTTAATAAAGCATAGGACAAAACAACATAAATACAATTTATTAAAGCATAGGATAAAACAACATAAATATAATTTAATGAAACATAGGATAAACAACATAAATACAATTTAATAAAGCATAGGACAAAACAACATAAATACAATTTAATAAAACATATGTTAAAACGACATAAATACAATTTAATAAAGCATAGTTTAAAACAACATAAATACAATTTAATAAAGCATAGGATAAAACAACATAAATACAATTTAATGAAAAATAGGATAAACAACATAAATACAATTTAATAAAGCATAGGACAAAACAACATAAATACAATTTAATAAAGCATATGTTAAAACAACATAAATACAATTTAATAAAGCATAGTTTAAAACAACATAAATACAATTTAATAAAGCATAGTTTAAAACAACATAAATACAATTTAATAAAGCATAGTTTAAAACAACATAAATACAATTTAATAAAGCATAGTTTAAAACAACATAAATACAATTTAATAAAGCATAATTTAAAACAACATAAATACAATTTAATAAAGCATAGTTTAAAACAACATAAATACAATTTAATAAAGCATTAGATAAAACAACATGAATATAATTTAGTAAAGCATAAGATAAAACAACATGAATACAATTTAATAAAGCATAGGATAAAACAACATAAATAATATTTAATAAAGCATAGTTTAAAACAACATAAATACAATTTAATAAAGCATAGTTTAAAACAACATAAATACAATTTAATAAAGCATAGTTTAAAACAACATAAATACAATTTAATAAAGCATAGTTTAAAACAACATAAATACAATTTAATAAGGCATACTTTAAAACAACATAAATACAATTTAATAAAGCATAGGATAAAACAACATAAATACAATTTAATAAAGCATATGACAAAACAACATAAATACAATTTAATAAAGCATAGGTTAAAACAACATAAATACAATTTAATGAAACATAGGATAAACAACATAAATACAATTTAATAAAGCATAGGACAAATCAACATAAATACAATTTAATAAAGCATAGGATAAAACAACATAAATACAATTTAATGAAACATAGGATAAACAACATAAATACAATTTAATAAAGCATAGGACAAAACAACATAAATACAATTTAATAAAGCATATGTTAAAACAACATAAATACAATTTAATAAAGCATAAGATAAAACAACATGAATATAATTTAGTAAAGCATAAGATAAAACAACATGAATACAATTTAATAAAGCATAGGTTAAAACCACATAAATACAATTTAATAAAGCACAGGATAAAACAACATAAATACAATTTAATAAAGCATAGGATAAAACAACATAAATACAATTTAATAAAGCATAGGATAAAACAACATAAATACAATTTAATGAAGCATAGGATAAAACAACATAAATACAATTTAATAAAGCATACGTTAAAACAACATAAATACAATTAAATAAAGCATAGGATAAAACAACATAAATACAATTTAATAAAGCATAGGATAAAACAACATAAATACAATTTAATAAAGCATATGACAAAACAACATAAATACAATTTAATAAAGCATAGGATAAAACAACATAAATACAATTTAATAAAGCATAGGATAAAACAACATAAATAAAAATTTAATAAAGCATAGGATAAAAAACATAAATACAATTTAATAAAGCATAGGATAAAACAACATAAATACAATTTAATAAAGCATATGATAAAACAACATAAATACAATTTAATAAAGCATAGGTTAAAACAACATAAATACAATTTAATAAAGCATAGGATAAAACAACATAAATACAATTTAATAAAGCATAGGATAAAACAACATAAATACAATTTAATAAAGTATAGACAAAACAACATAAATACAATTTAATAAAGCATAGGATAAAACAACATAAATACAATTTAATAAAGCATAGGATAAAACAACATAAATACAATTTAATAAAGCATAGGATAAAACAACATAAATACAATTTAATAAAGCATAGGATAAAACAACATAAATAAAATTTAATAAAGCATAGGTTAAAACAACTTAAATACAATTTAATAAAGCATAGAACAAAACAACATAAATACAATTTAATAAAGCATAGTTTAAAACAACATGAATACAATTTAATAAAGCATAGGATAAAACCACAGAAATAAAATTTAATAAAGCATAGGATAAAACAACATAAATACAATTTAATAAAGCATAGGACAAAACAACATAAATACAATTTATTAAAGCATAGGATAAAACAACATAAATATAATTTAATGAAACATAGCATAAACAACATAAATACAATTTAATAAAGCATAGGACAAAACAGCATAAATACAATTTAATAAAACATATGTTAAAACGACATAAATACAATTTAATAAAGCATAGTTTAAAACAACATAAATACAATTTAATAAAGCATAGGATAAAACAACATAAATACAATTTAATGAAAAATAGGATAAACAACATAAATACAATTTAATAAAGCATAGGACAAAACAACATAAATACAATTTAATAAAGCATATGTTAAAACAACATAAATACAATTTAATAAAGCATAGTTTAAAACAACATAAATACAATTTAATAAAGCATAGTTTAAAACAACATAAATACAATTTAATAAAGCATAGTTTAAAACAACATAAATACAATTTAATAAAGCATAGTTTAAAACAACATAAATACAATTTAATAAAGCATAATTTAAAACAACATAAATACAATTTAATAAAGCATAGTTTAAAACAACATAAATACAATTTAATAAAGCATTAGATAAAACAACATGAATATAATTTAGTAAAGCATAAGATAAAACAACATGAATACAATTTAATAAAGCATAGGATAAAACAACATAAATAATATTTAATAAAGCATAGTTTAAAACAACATAAATACAATTTAATAAAGCATAGTTTAAAACAACATAAATACAATTTAATAAAGCATAGTTTAAAACAACATAAATACAATTTAATAAAGCATAGGATAAAACAACATAAATACAATTTAATAAAGCATATGACAAAACAACATAAATACAATTTAATAAAGCATAGGTTAAAACAACATAAATACAATTTAATGAAACATAGGATAAACAACATATATACAATTTAATAAAGCATAGGACAAATCCACATAAATACAATTTAATAAAGCATAGGATAAAACAACATAAATACAATTTAATGAAGCATAGGATAAACAACATAAATACAATTTAATAAAGCATAGGACAAAACAACATAAATACAATTTAATAAAGCATATGTTAAAACAACATAAATACAATTTAATAAAGCATAAGATAAAACAACATGAATATAATTTAGTAAATCATAAGATAAAACAACATGAATACAATTTAATAAAGCATAGGTTAAAACAACATAAATACAATTTAAGAAAGCATAGGATAAAACTACATAAATACATTTTAATAAAGCATAGGATAAAACAACATAAATGCAATTTAATAAAGCATAGGTTAAAACAACATAAATACAATTTAATAAAGCATCGGACAAAACAACATAAATACAATTTAATAAAGCATAGGATAAAACAACATAAATACAATTTATAAAGCATAGGATAAAACAACATAAATACAATTTAATAAAGCATAGGATAAAACAACATAAATACAATTTAATAAAGCATAGGATAAAACAACATAAATAAAATTTAATAAAGCATAGGTTAAAACAACATAAATACAATTTAATAAAGCATAGGATAAAACAACATAAATACAATTTAATAAAGCATAGGATAAAAAAACATAAATACTTTTTAATAAAGCATAGGATAAAACCACATAAATACAATTTAAAAAAGCACAGGATAAAACAACATAAATACAATTTAATAAAGCATAGGATAAAACAACATAAATACAATTTAATAAAGCATAGGATAAAACAACATAAATACAATTTAATAAAGCATAGGATAAAACAACATAAATACAATTTAATAAAGCATACGTTAAAACAACATAAATACAATTAAATAAAGCATCGGACAAAACAACATAAATACAATTTAATAAAGCATAGGATAAAACAACATAAATACAATTTATAAAGCAAAGGATAAAACAACATAAATACAATTTAATAAAGCATAGGATAAAACAACATGAATAAAATTTAATAAAGCATAGGATAAAATAACATAAATACAATTTAATAAAGCATAGGCTAAAACTACATAAATACAATTTAATAAAGCATAGGATAAAACAACATAAATACAATTTAATAAAGCATAGGTTAAAACAACATAAATACAATTTAATAAAGCATAGGATAAAACAACATAAATACAATTTAATAAAGCATAGGATAAAACAGCATAAATAAAATTTAATAAAGCATAGGTTAAAACAACATAAATACAATTTAATAAAGCATAGGATAAAACAACATAAATACAATTTAATAAAGCATAGGATAAAACAACATAAATACTTTTTAATAAACCATAGGATAAAACCACATAAATACAATTTAAAAAAGCACAGGATAAAACAACATAAATACAATTTAATAAAGCATAGGATAAAACAACATAAATACAATTTAATAAAGCATAGGATAAAACAACATAAATACAATTTAATAAAGCATACATTAAAACAACATAAATACAATTAAATAAAGCATAGGATAAAACAACATAAATACAATTTAATAAAGCATAGGTTAAAACAACATAAATACAATTTTATAAAGCATAGGATAAAACAACATAAATACAATTTAATAATGCATAGATTAAAACAACATAAATACAATTTAATAAAGCATAGGATAAAACAACATAAATTCAATTTAATAAAGCATAGGATAAAACAACATAAATACAATTTAATAAAGCACAGGATAAAACAACATAAATACAATTTAATAAAGCATAGGATAAAACAACATAAATACAATTTAATAAAGCATAGGTTAAAACAACATAAATACAATTTAATAAAGCATAGGATAAAACAACATAAATACAATTTAATAAAGCATAGGATAAAACAACATAAATAAAATTTAATAAAGCATAGGATAAAACAACATAAATACAATTTAATAAAGCATAGGATAAAACACCATGAATACAATTTAATAAAGCATAGGATAAAACAACATAAATATAATTTAATAAAGCATAGGATAAAACAACATAAATACAATTTAATAAAGCATAGGATAAAACAACATAAATACAATTTAATAAAGCATAGGATAAAACAACATAAATAAAATTTAATAAAGCATAGGTTAAAACAACATAAATACAATTTAATAAAGCATAGGACAAAAAAAATAAATACAATTTAATAAAGCATAGTTAAAAACAACATGAATACAATTTAATAAAGCATAGGATAAAACCACAGAAATAAAATTTAATAAAGCATAGGATAAAACAACATAAATACAATTTAATAAAGCATAGGACAAAACAACATAAATACAATTTATTAAAGCATAGGATAAAACAACATAAATACAATTTAATTAAACATAGGATAAACAACATAAATACAATTTAATAAAGCATAGGACAAAACAACATAAATACAATTTAATAAAACATGTTAAAACGACATAAATACAATTTAATAAAGCATAGTTTAAAACAACATAAATACAATTTAATAAAGCATAGGATAAAACAACATAAACACAATTTAATGAAAAATAGGATAAACAACATAAATACATTTAATAAAGCATAGGACAAAACAACATAAATACAATTTAATAAAGCATATGTTAAAACAACATAAATACAATTTATTAAAGCATAGGCTAAAACTACATAAATACAATTTAATAAAGCATAGGATAAAACAAATTAAATACAATTTAATAAAGCATAGGATAAAACAAATTAAATACAATTTAATAAAGCATAGGATAAAACAAATTAAATACAATTTAATAAAGCATAGGATAAAATAACATAAATTCAATTTAATAAAGCATAAGATAAAACAACATAAATTCAATTTAATAAAGCATAGGATAAAACAACATAAATACAATTTAATAAAGCATAGAATAAAACAACATGAATACAATTTAATAAAGCATAAGATAAAACAACATGAATACAATTTAATAAAGCATAGGTTAAAACAACATAAATACAATTTAATAAAGCATAGCTTAAAACAACATAAATACAATTTAATAAAGCATAGGATAAAACAACATAAATACAATTTATTAAAGCATAGGATAAAACAACATAAATATAATTTAATAAAGCATAGGACAAAACAACATAAATACAATTTATTAAAGCATAGGATAAAACAACATAAATATAATTTAATGAAACATAGGATAAACAACATAAATACAATTTAATAAAGCATAGGACAAAACAACATAAATACAATTTAATAAAACATATGTTAAAACGACATAAATACAATTTAATAAAGCATAGTTTAAAACAACATAAATACAATTTAATAAAGCATAGGATAAAACAACATAAATACAATTTAATGAAAAATAGGATAAACAACATAAATACAATTTAATAAAGCATAGGACAAAACAACATAAATACAATTTAATAAAGCATATGTTAAAACAACATAAATACAATTTAATAAAGCATAGTTTAAAACAACATAAATACAATTTAATAAAGCATAGTTTAAAACAACATAAATACAATTTAATAAAGCATAGTTTAAAACAACATAAATACAATTTAATAAAGCATAGTTTAAAACAACATAAATACAATTTAATAAAGCATAATTTAAAACAACATAAATACAATTTAATAAAGCATAGTTTAAAACAACATAAATACAATTTAATAAAGCATTAGATAAAACAACATGAATATAATTTAGTAAAGCATAAGATAAAACAACATGAATACAATTTAATAAAGCATAGGATAAAACAACATAAATAATATTTAATAAAGCATAGTTTAAAACAACATAAATACAATTTAATAAAGCATAGTTTAAAACAACATAAATACAATTTAATAAAGCATAGTTTAAAACAACATAAATACAATTTAATAAAGCATAGTTTAAAACAACATAAATACAATTTAATAAGGCATACTTTAAAACAACATAAATACAATTTAATAAAGCATAGGATAAAACAACATAAATACAATTTAATAAAGCATATGACAAAACAACATAAATACAATTTAATAAAGCATAGGTTAAAACAACATAAATACAATTTAATGAAACATAGGATAAACAACATAAATACAATTTAATAAAGCATAGGACAAATCAACATAAATACAATTTAATAAAGCATAGGATAAAACAACATAAATACAATTTAATGAAACATAGGATAAACAACATAAATACAATTTAATAAAGCATAGGACAAAACAACATAAATACAATTTAATAAAGCATATGTTAAAACAACATAAATACAATTTAATAAAGCATAAGATAAAACAACATGAATATAATTTAGTAAAGCATAAGATAAAACAACATGAATACAATTTAATAAAGCATAGGTTAAAACCACATAAATACAATTTAATAAAGCACAGGATAAAACAACATAAATACAATTTAATAAAGCATAGGATAAAACAACATAAATACAATTTAATAAAGCATAGGATAAAACAACATAAATACAATTTAATGAAGCATAGGATAAAACAACATAAATACAATTTAATAAAGCATACGTTAAAACAACATAAATACAATTAAATAAAGCATAGGATAAAACAACATAAATACAATTTAATAAAGCATAGGATAAAACAACATAAATACAATTTAATAAAGCATATGACAAAACAACATAAATACAATTTAATAAAGCATAGGTTAAAACAACATAAATACAATTTAATGAAACATAGGATAAACAACATATATACAATTTAATAAAGCATAGGACAAATCCACATAAATACAATTTAATAAAGCATAGGATAAAACAACATAAATACAATTTAATGAAGCATAGGATAAACAACATAAATACAATTTAATAAAGCATAGGACAAAACAACATAAATACAATTTAATAAAGCATATGTTAAAACAACATAAATACAATTTAATAAAGCATAAGATAAAACAACATGAATATAATTTAGTAAATCATAAGATAAAACAACATGAATACAATTTAATAAAGCATAGGTTAAAACAACATAAATACAATTTAAGAAAGCATAGGATAAAACTACATAAATACATTTTAATAAAGCATAGGATAAAACAACATAAATGCAATTTAATAAAGCATAGGTTAAAACAACATAAATACAATTTAATAAAGCATCGGACAAAACAACATAAATACAATTTAATAAAGCATAGGATAAAACAACATAAATACAATTTATAAAGCATAGGATAAAACAACATAAATACAATTTAATAAAGCATAGGATAAAACAACATAAATACAATTTAATAAAGCATAGGATAAAACAACATAAATAAAATTTAATAAAGCATAGGTTAAAACAACATAAATACAATTTAATAAAGCATAGGATAAAACAACATAAATACAATTTAATAAAGCATAGGATAAAAAAACATAAATACTTTTTAATAAAGCATAGGATAAAACCACATAAATACAATTTAAAAAAGCACAGGATAAAACAACATAAATACAATTTAATAAAGCATAGGATAAAACAACATAAATACAATTTAATAAAGCATAGGATAAAACAACATAAATACAATTTAATAAAGCATAGGATAAAACAACATAAATACAATTTAATAAAGCATACGTTAAAACAACATAAATACAATTAAATAAAGCATCGGACAAAACAACATAAATACAATTTAATAAAGCATAGGATAAAACAACATAAATACAATTTATAAAGCAAAGGATAAAACAACATAAATACAATTTAATAAAGCATAGGATAAAACAACATGAATAAAATTTAATAAAGCATAGGATAAAATAACATAAATACAATTTAATAAAGCATAGGCTAAAACTACATAAATACAATTTAATAAAGCATAGGATAAAACAACATAAATACAATTTAATAAAGCATAGGTTAAAACAACATAAATACAATTTAATAAAGCATAGGATAAAACAACATAAATACAATTTAATAAAGCATAGGATAAAACAGCATAAATAAAATTTAATAAAGCATAGGTTAAAACAACATAAATACAATTTAATAAAGCATAGGATAAAACAACATAAATACAATTTAATAAAGCATAGGATAAAACAACATAAATACTTTTTAATAAACCATAGGATAAAACCACATAAATACAATTTAAAAAAGCACAGGATAAAACAACATAAATACAATTTAATAAAGCATAGGATAAAACAACATAAATACAATTTAATAAAGCATAGGATAAAACAACATAAATACAATTTAATAAAGCATACATTAAAACAACATAAATACAATTAAATAAGGCATAGGATAAAACAACATAAATACAATTTAATAAAGCATAGGTTAAAACAACATAAATACAATTTTATAAAGCATAGGATAAAACAACATAAATACAATTTAATAATGCATAGATTAAAACAACATAAATACAATTTAATAAAGCATAGGATAAAACAACATAAATTCAATTTAATAAAGCATAGGATAAAACAACATAAATACAATTTAATAAAGCACAGGATAAAACAACATAAATACAATTTAATAAAGCATAGGATAAAACAACATAAATACAATTTAATAAAGCATAGGTTAAAACAACATAAATACAATTTAATAAAGCATAGGATAAAACAACATAAATACAATTTAATAAAGCATAGGATAAAACAACATAAATAAAATTTAATAAAGCATAGGATAAAACAACATAAATACAATTTAATAAAGCATAGGATAAAACACCATGAATACAATTTAATAAAGCATAGGATAAAACAACATAAATATAATTTAATAAAGCATAGGATAAAACAACATAAATACAATTTAATAAAGCATAGGATAAAACAACATAAATACAATTTAATAAAGCATAGGATAAAACAACATAAATAAAATTTAATAAAGCATAGGTTAAAACAACATAAATACAATTTAATAAAGCATAGGACAAAAAAAAATAAATACAATTTAATAAAGCATAGTTAAAAACAACATGAATACAATTTAATAAAGCATAGGATAAAACCACAGAAATAAAATTTAATAAAGCATAGGATAAAACAACATAAATACAATTTAATAAAGCATAGGACAAAACAACATAAATACAATTTATTAAAGCATAGGATAAAACAACATAAATACAATGTAATTAAACATAGGATAAACAACATAAATACAATTTAATAAAGCATAGGACAAAACAACATAAATACAATTTAATAAAACATGTTAAAACGACATAAATACAATTTAATAAAGCATAGTTTAAAACAACATAAATACAATTTAATAAAGCATAGGATAAAACAACATAAACACAATTTAATGAAAAATAGGATAAACAACATAAATACATTTAATAAAGCATAGGACAAAACAACATAAATACAATTTAATAAAGCATATGTTAAAACAACATAAATACAATTTATTAAAGCATAGGCTAAAACTACATAAATACAATTTAATAAAGCATAGGATAAAACAAATTAAATACAATTTAATAAAGCATAGGATAAAACAAATTAAATACAATTTAATAAAGCATAGGATAAAACAAATTAAATACAATTTAATAAAGCATAGGATAAAATAACATAAATTCAATTTAATAAAGCATAAGATAAAACAACATAAATTCACTTTAATAAAGCATAGGATAAAACAACATAAATACAATTTAATAAAGCATAGAATAAAACAACATGAATACAATTTAATAAAGCATAAGATAAAACAACATGAATACAATTTAATAAAGCATAGGTTAAAACAACATAAATACAATTTAATAAAGCATAGCTTAAAACAACATAAATACAATTTAATAAAGCATAGGATAAAACAACATAAATACAATTTAATAAAGCATAGGATAAAACAACATAAATAAAATTTAATAAAGCATAGGTTAAAACAACATAAATACAATTTAATAAAGCATAGGATAAAACAACATAAATACAATTTAATAAAGCATAGGATAAAACAACATAAATATTTTTTAATAAAGCATAGGATAAAACCACATAAATACAATTTAATAAAGCATAGGATAAAACAACATAAATACAATTTAATAAAGCATAGGATAAAACAACATAAATAAAATTTAATAAAGCATAGGTTAAAACAACATAAATACAATTTAATAAAGCATAGGACAAAAAAAAATAAATACAATTTAATAAAGCATAGTTAAAAACAACATGAATACAATTTAATAAAGCATAGGATAAAACCACAGAAATAAAATTTAATAAAGCATAGGATAAAACAACATAAATACAATTTAATAAAGCATAGGACAAAACAACATAAATACAATTTATTAAAGCATAGGATAAAACAACATAAATACAATTTAATGAAACATAGGATAAACAACATAAATACAATTTAATAAAGCATAGGACAAAACAACATAAATACAATTTAATAAAGCATATGTTAAAACAACATAAATACAATTTATTAAAGCATAGGCTAAAACTACATAAATACAATTTAATAAAGCATAGGATAAAACAAATTAAATACAATTTAATAAAGCATAGGATAAAACAAATTAAATACAATTTAATAAAGCATAGGATAAAACAAATTAAATACAATTTAATAAAGCATAGGATAAAATAACATAAATTCAATTTAATAAAGCATAAGATAAAACAACATAAATTCAATTTAATAAAGCATAGGATAAAACAACATAAATACAATTTAATAAAGCATAGGATAAAACAACATGAATACAATTTAATAAAGCATAAGATAAAACAACATGAATACAATTTAATAAAGCATAGGTTAAAACAACATAAATACAATTTAATAAAGCATAGCTTAAAACAACATAAATACAATTTAATAAAGCATAGGATAAAACAACATAAATACAATTTAATAAAGCATAGGATAAAACAACATAAATAAAATTTAATAAAGCATAGGTTAAAACAACATAAATACAATTTAATAAAGCATAGGATAAAACAACATAAATACAATTTAATAAAGCATAGGATAAAACAACATAAATATTTTTTAATAAAGCATAGGATAAAACCACATAAATACAATTTAATAAAGCATAGGATAAAACAACATAAATACAATTTAATAAAGCATAGGTTAAAACAACATAAATACAGTTTAATAAAGCATAAGATAAAACAACATGAATACAATTTAATAAAGCATAGGTTAAAACAACATAAATACAATTTAAGAAAGCATAGGATAAAACTACATAAATACATTTTAATAAAGCATAGGATAAAACAACATAAATGCAATTTAATAAAGCATAGGTTAAAACAACATAAATACAATTTAATAAAGCATCGGACAAAACAACATAAATACAATTTAATAAAGCATAGGATAAAACAACATAAATACAATTTATAAAGCATAGGATAAAACAACATAAATACAATTTAATAAAGCATAGGATAAAACAACATAAATACAATTTAATAAAGCATAGGATAAAACAACATAAATAAAATTTAATAAAGCATAGGTTAAAACAACATAAATACAATTTAATAAAGCATAGGATAAAACAACATAAATACAATTTAATAAAGCATAGGATAAAAAAACATAAATACTTTTTAATAAAGCATAGGATAAAACCACATAAATACAATTTAAAAAAGCACAGGATAAAACAACATAAATACAATTTAATAAAGCATAGGATAAAACAACATAAATACAATTTAATAAAGCATAGGATAAAACAACATAAATACAATTTAATAAAGCATAGGATAAAACAACATAAATACAATTTAATAAAGCATACGTTAAAACAACATAAATACAATTAAATAAAGCATCGGACAAAACAACATAAATACAATTTAATAAAGCATAGGATAAAACAACATAAATACAATTTATAAAGCATAGGATAAAACAACATAAATAAAATTTAATAAAGCATAGGTTAAAACAACATAAATACAATTTAATAAAGCATAGGATAAAACAACATAAATACAATTTAATAAAGCATAGGATAAAACAACATAAATAAAATTTAATAAAGCATAGGTTAAAACAACATAAATACAATTTAATAAAGCATAGGATAAAACAACATAAATACAATTTAATAAAGCATAGGATAAAACAACATAAATACAATTTAATAAAGCATAGGATAAAAAAACATAAATACTTTTTAATAAAGCATAGGATAAAACCACATAAATACAATTTAAAAAAGCACAGGATAAAACAACATAAATACAATTTAATAAAGCATAGGATAAAACAACATAAATACAATTTAATAAAGCATAGGATAAAACAACATAAATACAATTTAATAAAGCATAGGATAAAACAACATAAATACAATTTAATAAAGCATAGGATAAAACAACATAAATACAATTTAATAAAGCATAGGATAAAAAAACATAAATACTTTTTAATAAAGCATAGGATAAAACCACATAAATACAATTTAAAAAAGCACAGGATAAAACAACATAAATACAATTTAATAAAGCATAGGATAAAACAACATAAATACAATTTAATAAAGCATAGGATAAAACAACATAAATACAATTTAATAAAGCATAGTTTAAAACAACATAAATACAATTTAATAAAGCATAGGACAAAACAACATAAATACAATTTAATAAACCATATGTTAAAACAACATAAATACAATTTATTAAAGCATAGGCTAAAACTACATAAATACAATTTAATAAAGCATAGGATAAAACAAATTAAATACAATTTAATAAAGCATAGGATAAAATAACATAAATTCAATTTAATAAAGCATAAGATAAAACAACATAAATTCAATTTAATAAAACATAGGATAAAACAACATAAATACAATTTAATAAAGCATAGGATAAAACAACATAAATGCAATTTAATAAAGCATAGGCTAAAACTACATAAATACAATTTAATAAAGCATAGGATAAAACAAATTAAATACAATTTAATAAAGCATAGGATAAAACAAATTAAATACAATTTAATAAAGCATAGGATAAAACAACATAAATACAATTTAATAAAGCATAGGATAAAACAACATGAATACAATTTAATAAAGCATAGGATAAAACAACATAAATGCAATTTAATAAAGCATAGGCTAAAACTACATAAATACAATTTAATAAAGCATAGGATAAAACAAATTAAATACAATTTAATAAAGCATAGGATAAAACAAATTAAATACAATTTAATAAAGCATAGGATAAAACAACATAAATTCAATTTAATAAAGCATAAGATAAAACAACATAAATTCAATTTAATAAAGCATAGGATAAAACAACATAAATACAATTTAATAAAGCATAGGATAAAACAACATGAATACAATTTAATAAAGCATAGGATAAAACAACATAAATGCAATTTAATAAAGCATAGGCTAAAACTACATAAATACAATTTAATAAAGCATAGGATAAAACAAATTAAATACAATTTAATAAAGCATAGGATAAAACAAATTAAATACAATTTAATAAAGCATAGGATAAAACAACATAAATTCAATTTAATAAAGCATAGGATAAAACAACATAAATACAATTTAATGAAAAATAGGATAAACAACATAAATACAATTTAATAAAGCATAGGACAAAACAACATAAATACAATTTAATAAAGCATATGTTAAAACAACATAAATACAATTTAATAAAGCATAGTTTAAAACAACATAAATACAATTTAATAAAGCATAGTTTAAAACAACATAAATACAATTTAATAAAGCATAGTTTAAAACAACATAAATACAATTTAATAAAGCATAGTTTAAAACAACATAAATACAATTTAATAAAGCATAGGATAAAACCACAAAAATACAAATTAATAAAGCATAGGATAAAACAACATGAATACAATTTAATAAAGCATAAGACAAAGCAACATAAATACAATTTAATAAAGCATAGGATGAAACAACATAAATACAATTTAATGAAACATAGGATAAACAACATAAATACAATTTAAAAAAGCATAGGACAAAACAACATAAATACAATTTAATAAAGCATAAGATAAAACAACATGAATATAATTTAGTAAAGCATAAGATAAAACAACATGAATACAATTTAATAAAGCATAGGATAAAACAACATAAATGCAATTTCATAAAGCATAGGCTAAAACTACATAAATACAATTTAATAAAGCATAGGATAAAACAAATGAAATACAATTTAATAAAGCATAGGATAAAACAAATTAAATACAATTTAATAAAGCATAGGATAAAATAACATAAATTCAATTTAATAAAGCATAAGATAAAACAACATAAATTCAATTTAATAAAGCATAGGATAAAACAACATAAATACAATTTAATAAAGCATATGATAAAACAACATGAATACAATTTAATAAAGCATAAGATAAAACAACATGAATACAATTTAATAAAGCATAGGTTAAAACAACATAAATACAATTTAATAAAGCATAGCTTAAAACAACATAAATACAATTTAATAAAGCATAGGATAAAACAACATGAATACAATTTAATAAAGCATAGGATAAAACAACATACATACAATTTAATAATGCATAGGATAAAACAACATAAATATAATTTAATAAAGCATAGGATAAAACAACACAAATACTTTTTAATAAAGCATAGGATAAAACCACATAAATACAATTTAATAAAGCATAGGATAAAACAACATAAATAAAATTTAATAAAGCATAGGTTAAAACAACATAAATACAATTTTATAAAGCATAGGATAAAACAACATAAATACAATTTAATAAAGCATAGGTTAAAACAACATAAATACAATTTAATAAAGCATAGGATAAAACAACATAAATTCAATTTAATAAAGCATAGGATAAAACAACATAAATACAATTTAATAAAGCATAGGATAAAACAACATAAATAAAATTTAATAAATCATAGGATAAAACAACGTAAATATAATTTAATAAAGCATAGGATAAAACAACATAAATAAAATTTAATAAAGCATAGGATAAAACAACATAAATACAATTTAATAAAGCATAGGACAAAACAACATAAATACAATTTAATAAAGCATAGTTTAAAACAACATAAATACAATTTAATAAAGCATAGGACAAAACAACATAAATACAATTTAATAAAGCATATGTTAAAACAACATAAATACAATTTAATAAAGCATAGTTTAAAACAACATAAATACAATTTAATAAAGCATAGTTTAAAACAACATAAATACAATTTAATAAAGCATAGTTTAAAACAACATAAATACAATTTAATAAAGCATAAGACAAAACAACATAAATACAATTTAATAAAGCATAGGATGAAACAACATAAATACAATTTAATGAAACATAGGATAAACAACATAAATACAATTTAATAAAGCATAGGATAAAACAACATAAATACAATTTAATGAAACATAGGATAAACAACATAAATACAATTTAATAAAGCATAGGATAAAACCACAAAAATACAATTTAATAAAGCATAGGATAAAACAACATAAATACAATTTAATAAAGCATAAGACAAAACAACATAAATACAATTTAATAAAGCATAGGATAAAACAACATAAATACAATTTAATGAAACATAGGATAAACAACATAAATACAATTTAATAAAGCATAGGATAAAACAACATAAATACAATTTAATGAAACATAGGATAAACAACATAAATACAATTTAATAAAGCATAGGACAAAACAACATAAATTCAATTTAATAAAGCATAAGATAAAACAACATAAATACAATTTATTAAAGCATAGTTTAAAACAACATAAATACAATTTAATAAAGCATAGGATAAAACCACAAAAATACAATTTAATAAAGCATAGGATAAAACAACATAAATACAATTTAATAAAGCATAAGACAAAACAACATAAATACAATTTAATAAAGCATAGGATGAAACAACATAAATACAATTTAATGAAACATAGGATAAACAACATAAATACAATTTAATAAAGCATAGGACAAAACAACATAAATTCAATTTAATAAAGCATAAGATAAAACAACATGAATACAATTTAATAAAGCATAGGATAAAACAACATAAATAAAATTTAATAAAGCATAATTTAAAACAACATACATACAATTTAATAAAGCATAGGATAAAACAACATAAATACAAATTAATAAATCATACAATAAAACAACATAAATACAATTTAATAAAGCATAGGACAAAACAACATAAATACAATTTAATAAAGCATAGGATAAAACAACATAAATACAATTTAATAAAGCATATGTTAAAACAACATAAATACAAATTAATAAATCATACAATAAAACAACATAAATACAATTTAATAAAGCATAGGACAAAACAACATAAATACAATTTAATAAAGCATAGGATAAAACAACATAAATACAATTTAATAAAGCATAGGTTAAAACAACATAAATACAATTTAATAAAGCCTACAATAAAACAACATAAATACAATTTAATAAAGCATACGTTAAAACAACATAAATACAATTAAATAAAGCATAGGTTAAAACAGCATAAATGCAATTTAATAAAGCATAGGATAAAACAACATAAATACAATTTAATAAAGAATAGGTTAAAACAACATAAATACAATTTAATAAAGCATAGGATAAAACAACATAAATTCAATTTAATAAAGCATAGGATATAACAACATAAATACAATTTAATAAAGCATAGGATAAAACAACATAAATACAATTTAATAAAGCATAGGATAAAACAACATAAATACAATTTAATAAAGCATATGTTAAAACAACATACATACAATTTAATAAAGCATAGGATAAAACAACATAAATATAATTTAATAAAGCATAGGATAAAACAACACAAATACTTTTTAATAAAGCATAGGATAAAACCACATAAATACAATTTAATAAAGCATAGGATAAAACAACATAAATAAAATTTAATAAAGCATAGGTTAAAACAACATAAATACAATTTTATAAAGCATAGGATAAAACAACATAAATACAATTTAATAAAGCATAGGATAAAACAACATAAATTCAATTTAATAAAGCATAAGATAAAACAACATAAATTCAATTTAATAAAGCATAGGATAAAACAACATAAATACAATTTAATAAAGCATAGGATAAAACAACATGAATACAATTTAATAAAGCATAGGATAAAACAACATAAATGCAATTTAATAAAGCATAGGCTAAAACTACATAACTACAATTTAATAAAGCATAGGATAAAACAAATTAAATACAATTTAATAAAGCATAGGATAAAACAAATTAAATACAATTTAATAAAGCATAGGATAAAACAACATAAATTCAATTTAATAAAGCATAAGATAAAACAACATAAATTCAATTTAATAAAGCATAGGATAAAACAACATAAATACAATTTAATAAAGCATAGGATAAAACAACATGAATACAATTTAATAAAGCATAGGATAAAACAACATAAATGCAATTTAATAAAGCATAGGCTAAAACTACATAAATACAATTTAATAAAGCATAGGATAAAACAAATTAAATACAATTTAATAAAGCATAGGATAAAACAAATTAAATACAATTTAATAAAGCATAGGATAAAACAACATAAATTCAATTTAATAAAGCATAGGATAAAACAACATAAATACAATTTAATGAAAAATAGGATAAACAACATAAATACAATTTAATAAAGCATAGGACAAAACAACATAAATACAATTTAATAAAGCATATGTTAAAACAACATAAATACAATTTAATAAAGCATAGTTTAAAACAACATAAATACAATTTAATAAAGCATAGTTTAAAACAACATAAATACAATTTAATAAAGCATAGTTTAAAACAACATAAATACAATTTAATAAAGCATAGTTTAAAACAACATAAATACAATTTAATAAAGCATAGGATAAAACCACAAAAATACAATTTAATAAAGCATAGGATAAAACAACATGAATACAATTTAATAAAGCATAAGACAAAGCAACATAAATACAATTTAATAAAGCATAGGATGAAACAACATAAATACAATTTAATGAAACATAGGATAAACAACATAAATACAATTTAATAAAGCATAGGACAAAACAACATAAATACAATTTAATAAAGCATAAGATAAAACAACATGAATATAATTTAGTAAAGCATAAGATAAAACAACATGAATACAATTTAATAAAGCATAGGATAAAACAACATAAATGCAATTTCATAAAGCATAGGCTAAAACTACATAAATACAATTTAATAAAGCATAGGATAAAACAAATGAAATACAATTTAATAAAGCATAGGATAAAACAAATTAAATACAATTTAATAAAGCATAGGATAAAACAAATTAAATACAATTTAATAAAGCATAGGATAAAATAACATAAATTCAATTTAATAAAGCATAAGATAAAACAACATAAATTCAATTTAATAAAGCATAGGATAAAACAACATAAATACAATTTAATAAAGCATATGATAAAACAACATGAATACAATTTAATAAAGCATAAGATAAAACAACATGAATACAATTTAATAAAGCATAGGTTAAAACAACATAAATACAATTTAATAAAGCATAGCTTAAAACAACATAAATACAATTTAATAAAGCATAGGATAAAACAACATGAATACAATTTAATAAAGCATAGGATAAAACAACATACATACAATTTAATAATGCATAGGATAAAACAACATAAATATAATTTAATAAAGCATAGGATAAAACAACACAAATACTTTTTAATAAAGCATAGGATAAAACCACATAAATACAATTTAATAAAGCATAGGATAAAACAACATAAATAAAATTTAATAAAGCATAGGTTAAAACAACATAAATACAATTTTATAAAGCATAGGATAAAACAACATAAATACAATTTAATAAAGCATAGGTTAAAACAACATAAATACAATTTAATAAAGCATAGGATAAAACAACATAAATTCAATTTAATAAAGCATAGGATAAAACAACATAAATACAATTTAATAAAGCATAGGATAAAACAACATAAATAAAATTTAATAAATCATAGGATAAAACAACGTAAATATAATTTAATAAAGCATAGGATAAAACAACATAAATAAAATTTAATAAAGCATAGGATAAAACAACATAAATACAATTTAATAAAGCATAGGACAAAACAACATAAATACAATTTAATAAAGCATAGTTTAAAACAACATAAATACAATTTAATAAAGCATAGGACAAAACAACATAAATACAATTTAATAAAGCATATGTTAAAACAACATAAATACAATTTAATAAAGCATAGTTTAAAACAACATAAATACAATTTAATAAAGCATAGTTTAAAACAACATAAATACAATTTAATAAAGCATAGTTTAAAACAACATAAATACAATTTAATAAAGCATAGTTTAAAACAACATAAATACAATTTAATAAAGCATAAGACAAAACAACATAAATACAATTTAATAAAGCATAGGATGAAACAACATAAATACAATTTAATGAAACATAGGATAAACAACATAAATACAATTTAATAAAGCATAGGACAAAACAGCATAAATACAATTTAATAAAGCATATGTTAAAACAACATAAATACAATTTAATAAAGCATAAGATAAAACAACATAAATACAATTTAATAAAGCATAGTTTAAAACAACATAAATACAATTTAATAAAGCATAGGATAAAACCACAAAAATACAATTTAATAAAGCATAGGATAAAACAACATAAATACAATTTAATAAAGCATAAGACAAAACAACATAAATACAATTTAATAAAGCATAGGATAAAACAACATAAATACAATTTAATGAAACATAGGATAAACAACATAAATACAATTTAATAAAGCATAGGATAAAACAACATAAATACAATTTAATGAAACATAGGATAAACAACATAAATACAATTTAATAAAGCATAGGACAAAACAACATAAATTCAATTTAATAAAGCATAAGATAAAACAACATAAATACAATTTAATAAAGCATAGTTTAAAACAACATAAATACAATTTAATAAAGCATAGGATAAAACCACAAAAATACAATTTAATAAAGCATAGGATAAAACAACATAAATACAATTTAATAAAGCATAAGACAAAACAACATAAATACAATTTAATAAAGCATAGGATGAAACAACATAAATACAATTTAATGAAACATAGGATAAACAACATAAATACAATTTAATAAAGCATAGGACAAAACAACATAAATTCAATTTAATAAAGCATAAGATAAAACAACATGAATACAATTTAATAAAGCATAGGATAAAACAACATAAATAAAATTTAATAAAGCATAATTTAAAACAACATACATACAATTTAATAAAGCATAGGATAAAACAACATAAATACAAATTAATAAATCATACAATAAAACAACATAAATACAATTTAATAAAGCATAGGACAAAACAACATAAATACAATTTAATAAAGCATAGGATAAAACAACATAAATACAATTTAATAAAGCATATGTTAAAACAACATAAATACAAATTAATAAATCATACAATAAAACAACATAAATACAATTTAATAAAGCATAGGACAAAACAACATAAATACAATTTAATAAAGCATAGGATAAAACAACATAAATACAATTTAATAAAGCATAGGTTAAAACAACATAAATACAATTTAATAAAGCCTACAATAAAACAACATAAATACAATTTAATAAAGCATACGTTAAAACAACATAAATACAATTAAATAAAGCATAGGTTAAAACAACATAAATGCAATTTAATAAAGCATAGGATAAAACAACATAAATACAATTTAATAAAGAATAGGTTAAAACAACATAAATACAATTTAATAAAGCATAGGATAAAACAACATAAATTCAATTTAATAAAGCATAGGATATAACAACATAAATACAATTTAATAAAGCATAGGATAAAACAACATAAATACAATTTAATAAAGCATAGGATAAAACAACATAAATACAATTTAATAAAGCATATGTTAAAACAACATAAATGTAATTTAATAAAGCATAGTATAAAACAACATAAATACAATTTAATAAAGCATAGGTTAAAACAACATAAATACAATTTAATAAAGCATACAATAAAACAACATAAATACAATTTAATAAAGCATAGGATAAAACAACATAAAAACAATTTAATAAAGCATATGTTAAAACAACATAAATGTAATTTAATAAAGCATAGTATAAAACAACATAAATACAATTTAATAAAGCATAGGTTAAAACAACATAAATACAATTTAATAAAGCATACAATAAAACAACATAAATACAATTTAATAAAGCATAGGATAAAACAACATAAAAACAATTTAATAAAGCATAGGTTAAAACAACATAAAAACAATTTAATAAAGCATAGGTTAAAACAACATAAATACAATTTAATAAAGCATAGGACAAAACAACATAAATACAATTTAATAAAGCATAGGAAAAAACAACATAAATACAATTTAATAAAGCATAGGATAAAACAACATAAATACAATTTAATAAAGCATACGTTAAAACAACATAAATACAATTTAATAAAGCATAGGTTAAAACAACATAAATACAATTTAATAAAGCATAGGATAAAACAACATAAATACAATTTAATAAAGCATAGGTTAAAACAACATAAATACAATTTAATAAAGCATAGGATAAAACAACATAAATACAATTTAATAAAGCATACAATAAAACAACATAAATACAATTTAATAAAGCATAGGAAAAAACAACATAAATACAATTTAATAAAGCATAGGATAAAACAACATAAATAAAATTTAATAAAGCATAGGTTAAAACAACATAAATACAATTTAATAAAGCATAGGACAAAACAACATAAATACAATTTAATAAAGCATAGGAAAAAACAACATAAATACAATTTAATAAAGCATAGGATAAAACAACATAAATACAATTTAATAAAGCATACAATAAAACAACATAAATACAATTTAATAAAGCATAGGAAAAAACAACATAAATACAATTTAATAAAGCATAGGATAAAACAACATAAATAAAATTTAATAAAGCATAGGTTTAAACAACATAAATACAATTTAATAAAGCATAGGACAAAACAACATAAATACAATTTAATAAAGCATAGGATAAAACAACATAAATACAATTTAATAAAGCATACAATAAAACAACATAAATACAATTTAATAAAGCATAGGATAAAACAACATAAATACAATTTAATAAAGCATACAATAAAACAACATAAATACAATTTAATAAAGCATAGGAAAAAACAACATAAATACAATTTAATAAAGCATAGGATAAAACAACATAAATACAATTTAATAAAGCATAGGACAAAACAACATTAATACAATTTAATAAAGCATAGGTTAAAACAACATAAATCCAATTTAATAAAGCATAGGATAAAACAACATAAATACAATTTAATAAAGCATAGGATAAAACAACATAAATACAATTTAATAAAGCATAGGATAAAACAACATAAATAATTTTTAATAAAGCATAGGATAAAACCACATAAATACAATTTAATAAAGCACAGGATAAAACAACATAAATACAATTTAATAAAGCATAGGATAAAACAACATAAATACAATTTAATAAAGCATAGGATAAAACAACATAAATACAATTTAATAAAGCATACGTTAAAACAACATAAATACAATTAAATAAAGCATAGGATAAAACAATATAAATACAATTTAATAAAGCATAGGTTAAAACAACATAAATACAATTTAATAAAGCATAGGATAAAACAATATAAATACAATTTAATAAAGCATAGGTTAAAACAACATAAATACAATTTAATAAAGCATAGGATAAAACAACATAAATTCAATTTAATAAAGCATAGGATAAAACAACATAAATACAATTTAATAAAGCATAGGATAAAACAACATAAATAATTTTTAATAAAGCATAGGATAAAACCACATAAATACAATTTAATAAAGCACAGGATAAAACAACATAAATACAATTTAATAAAGCATAGGATAAAACAACATAAATACAATTTAATAAAGCATAGGATAAAACAAATTAAATACAATTTAATAAAGCATAGGTTAAAACAACATAAATAGAATTTAATAAAGCATAGGATAAAACAACATAAATTCAATTTAATAAAGCATAGGATAAAACAACATAAATACAATTTAATAAAGCATAGGATAAAACAACATAAATAATTTTTAATAAAGCATAGGATAAAACCACATAAATACAATTTAATAAAGCACAGGATAAAACAACATAAATACAATTTAATAAAGCATAGGATAAAACAACATAAATAATTTTTAATAAAGCATAGGATAAAACCACATAAATACAATTTAATAAAGCACAGGATAAAACAACATAAATACAATTTAATAAAGCATAGGCTAAAACTACATAAATACAATTTAATAAAGCATAGGATAAAACAAATTAAATACAATTTAATAAAGCATAGGATAAAACAACATAAATTCAATTTAATAAAGCATAGGATGAAACAACATAATAAAATTTAATAAAGCATACGTTAAAACAACATAAATACAATTAAATAAAGCATAAGATAAAGCAACATAAATACAATTTAATAAAGCATAGGTTAAAACAACATAAATACAATTTAATAAAGCATAGGTTAAAACAACATAAATACAATTTAATAAAGCATAGGATAAAACAACATAAATACAATTTAATAAAGCATAGGATAAAACCACGTAAATACAATTTAATAAAGCACAGGATAAAACAACATAAATACAATTTAATAAAGCATAGGATAAAACAACATAAATACAATTTAATAAAGCATAGGATAAAACAACATAAATACAATTTAATAAAGCATACGTTAAAACAACATAAATACAATTAAATAAAGCATAGGATAAAACAACATAAATTTAATTTAATTAAGCATAGGATAAAACAACATAAATACAATTTAATAAAGCATAGGATAAAACAACATAAATAAAATTTAATAAAGCATAGGATAAAACAACATAAATACAATTTAATAAAGCATAGGATAAAACAACATAAGTTCAATTTAATAAAGCATAGGTTAAAACAGCATAAATAAAATTTAATAAAGCATAGGTTAAAACAACATAAATACAATTTAATAAAGCATAGGATAAAACAACATAAATACAATTTAATAAAGCATAGGATAAAACAACAAATACTTTTTAATAAAGCATAGGATAAAACCACATAAATACAATTTAATAAAGCATAGGTTAAAACAACATAAATACAATTTAATAAAGCATAGGATAAAATAACATAAATACAATTTAATAAAGCATAGGCTAAAACTACATAAATACAATTTAATAAAGCATAGGATAAAACAAATTAAATACAATTTAATAAAGCATAGGATAAAACAACATAAATTCAATTTAATAAAGCATAGGATGAAACAAGATAAATACAATTTAATAAAGCATACGTTAAAACAACATAAATACAATTAAATAAAGCATAAGATAAAACAACATAAATACAATTTAATAAAGCATAGGTTAAAACAACATAAATACAATTTAATAAAGCATAGGATAAAACAACATAAATACAATTTAATAAAGCATAGGTTAAAACAACATAAATACAATTTAATAAAGCATAGGATAAAACAACATAAATTCAATTTAATAAAGCATAGGATGAAACAACATAAATAAAATTTAATAAAGCATACGTTAAAACAACATAAATACAATTAAATAAAGCATAAGATAAAGCAACATAAATACAATTTAATAAAGCATAGGTTAAAACAACATAAATACAATTTAATAAAGCATAGGTTAAAACAACATAAATACAATTTAATAAAGCATAGGATAAAACAACATAAATACAATTTAATAAATCATAGGATAAAACCACGTAAATACAATTTAATAAAGCACAGGATAAAACAACATAAATACAATTTAATAAAGCATAGGATAAAACAACATAAATACAATTTAATAAAGCATAGGATAAAACAACATAAATACAATTTAATAAAGCATACGTTAAAACAACATAAATACAATTAAATAAAGCATAGGATAAAACAACATAAATTTAATTTAATTAAGCATAGGATAAAACAACATAAATACAATTTAATAAAGCATAGGATAAAACAACATAAATAAAATTTAATAAAGCATAGGATAAAACAACATAAATACAATTTAATAAAGCATAGGATAAAACAACATAAGTTCAATTTAATAAAGCATAGGTTAAAACAGCATAAATAAAATTTAATAAAGCATAGGTTAAAACAACATAAATACAATTTAATAAAGCATAGGATAAAACAACATAAATACAATTTATTAAAGCATAGGATAAAACAACAAATACTTTTTAATAAAGCATAGGATAAAACCACATAAATACAATTTAATAAAGCACAGGATAAAACAACATAAATACAATTTAATAAAGCATAGGATAAAACAACATAAATACAATTTAATAAAGCATAGGATAAAACAACATAAATACAATTTAATAAAGCATACGTTAAAACAACATAAATACAATTAAATAAAGCATAGGATAAAACAATATAAATACAATTTAATAAAGCATAGGTTTAAACAACATAAATACAATTTAATAAAGCATAGGATAAAACAAATTAAATGCAATTTAATAAAGCATAGGATAAAACAACATAAATTCAATTTATTAAAGCATAGGATGAAACAAGATAAATACAATTTAATAAAGCATACGTTAAAACAACATAAATACAATTAGATAAAGCATAAGATAAAACAACATAAATACAATTTAATAAAGCATAGGTTAAAACAACATGAATACAATTTAATAAAGCATAGGATAAAACAACATAAATACAATTTAATAAAGCATAGGTTAAAACAACATAAATACAATTTAATAAAGCATAGGATAAAACAACATAAATTCAATTTAATAAAGCATAGGATAAAACAACATAAATACAATTTAAAAAGGAAAAGGATAAAACAACATAAATAAAATTTAATAAAGCATAGGATAAAACAACATAAATAAAATTTAATAAAGCATAGGATAAAACAACATAAATACAATTTAATAAAGCATAGGATAAAACAACATAAATGAAATTTAATAAAGCATAGGATAAAACAACATAAATACAATTTAATAAAGCATAGGATAAAACAACATAAATAAAATTTAATAAAGCATAGGATAAAACAACATAAATACAATTTAATAAAGCATAGGATAAAACAACATAAATAAAATTTAATAAAGCATAGGTTAAAACAACATAAATACAATTTAATAAAGCATAGGATAAAACAACATAAATACAATTTAATAAAGCATAGGATAAAACAACATAAATAAAATTTAATAAAGCATAGGATAAAACAACATAAATACAATTTAATAAAGCATAGGATAAAACCACGTAAATACAATTTAATAAAGCACAGGATAAAACAACATAAATACAATTTAATAAAGCATAGGATAAAACAACATAAATACAATTTAATAAAGCATAGGATAAAACAACATAAATACAATTTAATAAAGCATACGTTAAAACAACATAAATACAATTAAATAAAGCATAGGATAAAACAACATAAATTTAATTTAATTAAGCATAGGATAAAACAACATAAATACAATTTAATAAAGCATAGGATAAAACAACATAAATAAAATTTAATAAAGCATAGGATAAAAGAACATAAATACAATTTAATAAAGCATAGGATAAAACAAATTAAATGCAATTTAATAAAGCATAGGATAAAACAACATAAATTCAATTTAATAAAGCATAGGATGAAACAAGATAAATACAATTTAATAAAGCATAGGATAAAACAAATTAAATGCAATTTAATAAAGCATAGGTTAAAACAACATAAATCCAATTTAATAAAGCATAGGATAAAACAACATAAATACAATTTAATAAAGCATAGGATAAAACAACATAAATACAATTTAATAAAGCATAGGATAAAACAACATAAATAATTTTTAATAAAGCATAGGATAAAACCACATAAATACAATTTAATAAAGCACAGGATAAAACAACATAAATACAATTTAATAAAGCATAGGATAAAACAACATAAATACAATTTAATAAAGCATAGGATAAAACAACATAAATACAATTTAATAAAGCATACGTTAAAACAACATAAATACAATTAAATAAAGCATAGGATAAAACAATATAAATACAATTTAATAAAGCATAGGTTAAAACAACATAAATACAATTTAATAAAGCATAGGATAAAACAATATAAATACAATTTAATAAAGCATAGGTTAAAACAACATAAATACAATTTAATAAAGCATAGGATAAAACAACATAAATTCAATTTAATAAAGCATAGGATAAAACAACATAAATACAATTTAATAAAGCATAGGATAAAACAACATAAATAATTTTTAATAAAGCATAGGATAAAACCACATAAATACAATTTAATAAAGCACAGGATAAAACAACATAAATACAATTTAATAAAGCATAGGATAAAACAACATAAATACAATTTAATAAAGCATAGGATAAAACAACATAAATACAATGTAATAAAGCATACGTTAAAACAACATAAATACAATTAAATAAAGCATAGGATAAAACAATATAAATACAATTTAATAAAGCATAGGTTAAAACAACATAAATACAATTTAATAAAGCATAGGATAAAACAATATAAATACAATTTAATAAAGCATAGGTTAAAACAACATAAATACAATTTAATAAAGCATAGGATAAAACAACATAAATTCAATTTAATAAAGCATAGGATAAAACAACATAAATACAATTTAAGAAAGCATAGGTTAAAACAACATAAATACAATTTAATAAAGCATAGGATAAAATAACATAAATACAATTTAATAAAGCATAGGCTAAAACTACATAAATACAATTTAATAAAGCATAGGATAAAACAAATTAAATACAATTTAATAAAGCATAGGATAAAACAACATAAATTCAATTTAATAAAGCATAGGATGAAACAACATAATAAAATTTAATAAAGCATACGTTAAAACAACATAAATACAATTAAATAAAGCATAAGATAAAGCAACATAAATACAATTTAATAAAGCATAGGTTAAAACAACATAAATACAATTTAATAAAGCATAGGTTAAAACAACATAAATACAATTTAATAAAGCATAGGATAAAACAACATAAATACAATTTAATAAAGCATAGGATAAAACCACGTAAATACAATTTAATAAAGCACAGGATAAAACAACATAAATACAATTTAATAAAGCATAGGATAAAACAACATAAATACAATTTAATAAAGCATAGGATAAAACAACATAAATACAATTTAATAAAGCATACCTTAAAACAACATAAATACAATTAAATAAAGCATAGGATAAAACAACATAAATTTAATTTAATTAAGCATAGGATAAAACAACATAAATACAATTTAATAAAGCATAGGATAAAACAACATAAATAAAATTTAATAAAGCATAGGATAAAACAACATAAATACAATTTAATAAAGCATAGGATAAAACAACATAAGTTCAATTTAATAAAGCATAGGTTAAAACAGCATAAATAAAATTTAATAAAGCATAGGTTAAAACAACATAAATACAATTTAATAAAGCATAGGATAAAACAACATAAATACAATTTAATAAAGCATAGGATAAAACAACAAATACTTTTTAATAAAGCATAGGATAAAACCACATAAATACAATTTAATAAAGCATAGGTTAAAACAACATAAATACAATTTAATAAAGCATAGGATAAAATAACATAAATACAATTTAATAAAGCATAGGCTAAAACTACATAAAAACAATTTAATAAAGCATAGGATAAAACAAATTAAATACAATTTAATAAAGCATAGGATAAAACAACATAAATTCAATTTAATAAAGCATAGGATGAAACAAGATAAATACAATTTAATAAAGCATACGTTAAAACAACATAAATACAATTTAATAAAGCATAGGTTAAAACAACATAAATACAATTTAATAAAGCATAGGTTAAAACAACATAAATACAATTTAATAAAGCATAGGATAAAACAACATAAATACAATTTAATAAATCATAGGATAAAACCACGTAAATACAATTTAATAAAGCACAGGATAAAACAACATAAATACAATTTAATAAAGCATAGGATAAAACAACATAAATACAATTTAATAAAGCATAGGATAAAACAACATAAATACAATTTAATAAAGCATACGTTAAAACAACATAAATACAATTAAATAAAGCATAGGATAAAACAACATAAATTTAATTTAATTAAGCATAGGATAAAACAACATAAATACAATTTAATAAAGCATAGGATAAAACAACATAAATAAAATTTAATAAAGCATAGGATAAAACAACATAAATACAATTTAATAAAGCATAGGATAAAACAACATAAGTTCAATTTAATAAAGCATAGGTTAAAACAGCATAAATAAAATTTAATAAAGCATAGGTTAAAACAACATAAATACAATTTAATAAAGCATAGGATAAAACAACATAAATACAATTTATTAAAGCATAGGATAAAACAACAAATACTTTTTAATAAAGCATAGGATAAAACCACATAAATACAATTTAATAAAGCACAGGATAAAACAACATAAATACAATTTAATAAAGCATAGGATAAAACAACATAAATACAATTTAATAAAGCATAGGATAAAACAACATAAATACAATTTAATAAAGCATACGTTAAAACAACATAAATACAATTAAATAAAGCATAGGATAAAACAATATAAATACAATTTAATAAAGCATAGGTTTAAACAACATAAATACAATTTAATAAAGCATAGGATAAAACAAATTAAATGCAATTTAATAAAGCATAGGATAAAACAACATAAATTCAATTTATTAAAGCATAGGATGAAACAAGATAAATACAATTTAATAAAGCATACGTTAAAACAACATAAATACAATTAGATAAAGCATAAGATAAAACAACATAAATACAATTTAATAAAGCATAGGTTAAAACAACATGAATACAATTTAATAAAGCATAGGATAAAACAACATAAATACAATTTAATAAAGCATAGGTTAAAACAACATAAATACAATTTAATAAAGCATAGGATAAAACAACATAAATTCAATTTAATAAAGCATAGGATAAAACAACATAAATACAATTTAAAAAGGAAAAGGATAAAACAACATAAATAAAATTTAATAAAGCATAGGATAAAACAACATAAATAAAATTTAATAAAGCATAGGATAAAACAACATAAATACAATTTAATAAAGCATAGGATAAAACAACATAAATGAAATTTAATAAAGCATAGGATAAAACAACATAAATACAATTTAATAAAGCATAGGATAAAACAACATAAATAAAATTTAATAAAGCATAGGATAAAACAACATAAATACAATTTAATAAAGCATAGGATAAAACAACATAAATAAAATTTAATAAAGCATAGGTTAAAACAACATAAATACAATTTAATAAAGCATAGGATAAAACAACATAAATACAATTTAATAAAGCATAGGATAAAACAACATAAATAAAATTTAATAAAGCATAGGATAAAACAACATAAATACAATTTAATAAAGCATAGGATAAAACCACGTAAATACAATTTAATAAAGCACAGGATAAAACAACATAAATACAATTTAATAAAGCATAGGATAAAACAACATAAATACAATTTAATAAAGCATAGGATAAAACAACATAAATACAATTTAATAAAGCATACGTTAAAACAACATAAATACAATTAAATAAAGCATAGGATAAAACAACATAAATTTAATTTAATTAAGCATAGGATAAAACAACATAAATACAATTTAATAAAGCATAGGATAAAACAACATAAATAAAATTTAATAAAGCATAGGATAAAAGAACATAAATACAATTTAATAAAGCATAGGATAAAACAAATTAAATGCAATTTAATAAAGCATAGGATAAAACAACATAAATTCAATTTAATAAAGCATAGGATGAAACAAGATAAATACAATTTAATAAAGCATAGGATAAAACAAATTAAATGCAATTTAATAAAGCATAGGTTAAAACAACATAAATCCAATTTAATAAAGCATAGGATAAAACAACATAAATACAATTTAATAAAGCATAGGATAAAACAACATAAATACAATTTAATAAAGCATAGGATAAAACAACATAAATAATTTTTAATAAAGCATAGGATAAAACCACATAAATACAATTTAATAAAGCACAGGATAAAACAACATAAATACAATTTAATAAAGCATAGGATAAAACAACATAAATACAATTTAATAAAGCATAGGATAAAACAACATAAATACAATTTAATAAAGCATACGTTAAAACAACATAAATACAATTAAATAAAGCATAGGATAAAACAATATAAATACAATTTAATAAAGCATAGGTTAAAACAACATAAATACAATTTAATAAAGCATAGGATAAAACAATATAAATACAATTTAATAAAGCATAGGTTAAAACAACATAAATACAATTTAATAAAGCATAGGATAAAACAACATAAATTCAATTTAATAAAGCATAGGATAAAACAACATAAATACAATTTAATAAAGCATAGGATAAAACAACATAAATAATTTTTAATAAAGCATAGGATAAAACCACATAAATACAATTTAATAAAGCACAGGATAAAACAACATAAATACAATTTAATAAAGCATAGGATAAAACAACATAAATACAATTTAATAAAGCATAGGATAAAACAACATAAATACAATGTAATAAAGCATACGTTAAAACAACATAAATACAATTAAATAAAGCATAGGATAAAACAATATAAATACAATTTAATAAAGCATAGGTTAAAACAACATAAATACAATTTAATAAAGCATAGGATAAAACAATATAAATACAATTTAATAAAGCATAGGTTAAAACAACATAAATACAATTTAATAAAGCATAGGATAAAACAACATAAATTCAATTTAATAAAGCATAGGATAAAACAACATAAATACAATTTAAGAAAGCATAGGTTAAAACAACATAAATACAATTTAATAAAGCATAGGATAAAATAACATAAATACAATTTAATAAAGCATACGTTAAAATAACATAAATTCAATTTAATAAAGCATAGGATGAAACAACATAATAAAATTTAATAAAGCATACGTTAAAACAACATAAATACAATTAAATAAAGCATAAGATAAAGCAACATAAATACAATTTAATAAAGCATAGGTTAAAACAACATAAATACAATTTAATAAAGCATAGGTTAAAACAACATAAATACAATTTAATAAAGCATAGGATAAAACAACATAAATACAATTTAATAAAGCATAGGATAAAACCACGTAAATACAATTTAATAAAGCACAGGATAAAACAACATAAATACAATTTAATAAAGCATAGGATAAAACAACATAAATACAATTTAATAAAGCATAGGATAAAACAACATAAATACAATTTAATAAAGCATACGTTAAAACAACATAAATACAATTAAATAAAGCATAGGATAAAACAACATAAATTTAATTTAATTAAGCATAGGATAAAACAACATAAATACAATTTAATAAAGCATAGGATAAAACAACATAAATAAAATTTAATAAAGCATAGGATAAAACAACATAAATACAATTTAATAAAGCATAGGATAAAACAACATAAGTTCAATTTAATAAAGCATAGGTTAAAACAGCATAAATAAAATTTAATAAAGCATAGGTTAAAACAACATAAATACAATTTAATAAAGCATAGGATAAAACAACATAAATACAATTTAATAAAGCATAGGATAAAACAACAAATACTTTTTAATAAAGCATAGGATAAAACCACATAAATACAATTTAATAAAGCATAGGTTAAAACAACATAAATACAATTTAATAAAGCATAGGATAAAATAACATAAATACAATTTAATAAAGCATAGGCTAAAACTACATAAATACAATTTAATAAAGCATAGGATAAAACAAATTAAATACAATTTAATAAAGCATAGGATAAAACAACATAAATTCAATTTAATAAAGCATAGGATGAAACAAGATAAATACAATTTAATAAAGCATACGTTAAAACAACATAAATACAATTAAATAAAGCATAAGAAAAAACAACATAAATACAATTTAATAAAGCATAGGTTAAAACAACATAAATACAATTTAATAAAGCATAGGATAAAACAACATAAATACAATTTAATAAAGCATAGGTTAAAACAACATAAATACAATTTAATAAAGCATAGGATAAAACAACATAAATTCAATTTAATAAAGCATAGGATGAAACAACATAAATAAAATTTAATAAAGCATACGTTAAAACAACATAAATACAATTAAATAAAGCATAAGATAAAGCAACATAAATACAATTTAATAAAGCATAGGTTAAAACAACATAAATACAATTTAATAAAGCATAGGTTAAAACAACATAAATACAATTTAATAAAGCATAGGATAAAACAACATAAATACAATTTAATAAATCATAGGATAAAACCACGTAAATACAATTTAATAAAGCACAGGATAAAACAACATAAATACAATTTAATAAAGCATAGGATAAAACAACATAAATACAATTTAATAAAGCATAGGATAAAACAACATAAATACAATTTAATAAAGCATACGTTAAAACAACATAAATACAATTAAATAAAGCATAGGCTAAAACAACATAAATTTAATTTAATTAAGCATAGGATAAAACAACATAAATACAATTTAATAAAGCATAGGATAAAACAACATAAATAAAATTTAATAAAGCATAGGATAAAACAACATAAATACAATTTAATAAAGCATAGGATAAAACAACATAAGTTCAATTTAATAAAGCATAGGTTAAAACAGCATAAATAAAATTTAATAAAGCATAGGTTAAAACAACATAAATACAATTTAATAAAGCATAGGATAAAACAACATAAATACAATTTATTAAAGCATAGGATAAAACAACAAATACTTTTTAATAAAGCATAGGATAAAACCACATAAATACAATTTAATAAAGCACAGGATAAAACAACATAAATACAATTTAATAAAGCATAGGATAAAACAACATAAATACAATTTAATAAAGCATAGGATAAAACAACATAAATACAATTTAATAAAGCATACGTTAAAACAACATAAATACAATTAAATAAAGCATAGGATAAAACAATATAAATACAATTTAATAAAGCATAGGTTTAAACAACATAAATACAATTTAATAAAGCATAGGATAAAACAAATTAAATGCAATTTAATAAAGCATAGGATAAAACAACATAAATTCAATTTAATAAAGCATAGGATGAAACAAGATAAATACAATTTAATAAAGCATACGTTAAAACAACATAAATACAATTAAATAAAGCATAAGATAAAACAACATAAATACAATTTAATAAAGCATAGGTTAAAACAACATAAATACAATTTAATAAAGCATAGGATAAAACAACATAAATACAATTTAATAAAGCATAGGTTAAAACAACATAAATACAATTTAATAAAGCATAGGATAAAACAACATAAATTCAATTTAATAAAGCATAGGATAAAACAACATAAATACAATTTAAAAAGGAAAAGGATAAAACAACATAAATAAAATTTAATAAAGCATAGGATAAAACAACATAAATAAAATTTAATAAAGCATAGGATAAAACAACATAAATACAATTTAATAAAGCATAGGATAAAACAACATAAATGAAATTTAATAAAGCATAGGATAAAACAACATAAATACAATTTAATAAAGCATAGGATAAAACAACATAAATAAAATTTAATAAAGCATAGGATAAAACAACATAAATACAATTTAATAAAGCATAGGATAAAACAACATAAATAAAATTTAATAAAGCATAGGATAAAACAACATAAATACAATTTAATAAAGCATAGGATAAAACCACGTAAATACAATTTAATAAAGCACAGGATAAAACAACATAAATACAATTTAATAAAGCATAGGATAAAACAACATAAATACAATTTAATAAAGCATAGGATAAAACAACATAAATACAATTTAATAAAGCATACGTTAAAACAACATAAATACAATTAAATAAAGCATAGGATAAAACAACATAAATTTAATTTAATTAAGCATAGGATAAAACAACATAAATACAATTTAATAAAGCATAGGATAAAACAACATAAATAAAATTTAATAAAGCATAGGATAAAACAACATAAATACAATTTAATAAAGCATAGGATAAAACAACATAAATACAATTTAATAAAGCATAGGATAAAACAACATAAATAAAATTTAATAAAGCATAGGATAAAACAACATAAATACAATTTAATAAAGCATAGGATAAAACCACGTAAATACAATTTAATAAAGCACAGGATAAAACAACATAAATACAATTTAATAAAGCATAGGATAAAACAACATAAATACAATTTAATAAAGCATAGGATAAAACAACATAAATACAATTTAATAAAGCATACGTTAAAACAACATAAATACAATTAAATAAAGCATAGGATAAAACAACATAAATTTAATTTAATTAAGCATAGGATAAAACAACATAAATACAATTTAATAAAGCATAGGATAAAACAACATAAATAAAATTTAATAAAGCATAGGATAAAAGAACATAAATACAATTTAATAAAGCATAGGATAAAACAAATTAAATGCAATTTAATAAAGCATAGGATAAAACAACATAAATTCAATTTAATAAAGCATAGGATGAAACAAGATAAATACAATTTAATAAAGCATAGGATAAAACAAATTAAATGCAATTTAATAAAGCATAGGTTAAAACAACATAAATCCAATTTAATAAAGCATAGGATAAAACAACATAAATACAATTTAATAAAGCATAGGATAAAACAACATAAATACAATTTAATAAAGCATAGGATAAAACAACATAAATAATTTTTAATAAAGCATAGGATAAAACCACATAAATACAATTTAATAAAGCACAGGATAAAACAACATAAATACAATTTAATAAAGCATAGGATAAAACAACATAAATACAATTTAATAAAGCATAGGATAAAACAACATAAATACAATTTAATAAAGCATACGTTAAAACAACATAAATACAATTAAATAAAGCATAGGATAAAACAATATAAATACAATTTAATAAAGCATAGGTTAAAACAACATAAATACAATTTAATAAAGCATAGGATAAAACAATATAAATACAATTTAATAAAGCATAGGTTAAAACAACATAAATACAATTTAATAAAGCATAGGATAAAACAACATAAATTCAATTTAATAAAGCATAGGATAAAACAACATAAATACAATTTAATAAAGCATAGGATAAAACAACATAAATAATTTTTAATAAAGCATAGGATAAAACCACATAAATACAATTTAATAAAGCACAGGATAAAACAACATAAATACAATTTAATAAAGCATAGGATAAAACAACATAAATACAATTTAATAAAGCATAGGATAAAACAACATAAATACAATGTAATAAAGCATACGTTAAAACAACATAAATACAATTAAATAAAGCATAGGATAAAACAATATAAATACAATTTAATAAAGCATAGGTTAAAACAACATAAATACAATTTAATAAAGCATAGGATAAAACAATATAAATACAATTTAATAAAGCATAGGTTAAAACAACATAAATACAATTTAATAAAGCATAGGATAAAACAACATAAATTCAATTTAATAAAGCATAGGATAAAACAACATAAATACAATTTAAGAAAGCATAGGTTAAAACAACATAAATACAATTTAATAAAGCATAGGATAAAATAACATAAATACAATTTAATAAAGCATAGGCTAAAACTACATAAATACAATTTAATAAAGCATAGGATAAAACAAATTAAATACAATTTAATAAAGCATAGGATAAAACAACATAAATTCAATTTAATAAAGCATAGGATGAAACAACATAATAAAATTTAATAAAGCATACGTTAAAACAACATAAATACAATTAAATAAAGCATAAGATAAAGCAACATAAATACAATTTAATAAAGCATAGGTTAAAACAACATAAATACAATTTAATAAAGCATAGGTTAAAACAACATAAATACAATTTAATAAAGCATAGGATAAAACAACATAAATACAATTTAATAAAGCATAGGATAAAACCACGTAAATACAATTTAATAAAGCACAGGATAAAACAACATAAATACAATTTAATAAAGCATAGGATAAAACAACATAAATACAATTTAATAAAGCATAGGATAAAACAACATAAATACAATTTAATAAAGCATACGTTAAAACAACATAAATACAATTAAATAAAGCATAGGATAAAACAACATAAATTTAATTTAATTAAGCATAGGATAAAACAACATAAATACAATTTAATAAAGCATAGGATAAAACAACATAAATAAAATTTAATAAAGCATAGGATAAAACAACATAAATACAATTTAATAAAGCATAGGATAAAACAACATAAGTTCAATTTAATAAAGCATAGGTTAAAACAGCATAAATAAAATTTAATAAAGCATAGGTTAAAACAACATAAATACAATTTAATAAAGCATAGGATAAAACAACATAAATACAATTTAATAAAGCATAGGATAAAACAACAAATACTTTTTAATAAAGCATAGGATAAAACCACATAAATACAATTTAATAAAGCATAGGTTAAAACAACATAAATACAATTTAATAAAGCATAGGATAAAATAACATAAATACAATTTAATAAAGCATAGGCTAAAACTACATAAAAACAATTTAATAAAGCATAGGATAAAACAAATTAAATACAATTTAATAAAGCATAGGATAAAACAACATAAATTCAATTTAATAAAGCATAGGATGAAACAAGATAAATACAATTTAATAAAGCATACGTTAAAACAACATAAATACAATTTAATAAAGCATAGGTTAAAACAACATAAATACAATTTAATAAAGCATAGGTTAAAACAACATAAATACAATTTAATAAAGCATAGGATAAAACAACATAAATACAATTTAATAAATCATAGGATAAAACCACGTAAATACAATTTAATAAAGCACAGGATAAAACAACATAAATACAATTTAATAAAGCATAGGATAAAACAACATAAATACAATTTAATAAAGCATAGGATAAAACAACATAAATACAATTTAATAAAGCATACGTTAAAACAACATAAATACAATTAAATAAAGCATAGGATAAAACAACATAAATTTAATTTAATTAAGCATAGGATAAAACAACATAAATACAATTTAATAAAGCATAGGATAAAACAACATAAATAAAATTTAATAAAGCATAGGATAAAACAACATAAATACAATTTAATAAAGCATAGGATAAAACAACATAAGTTCAATTTAATAAAGCATAGGTTAAAACAGCATAAATAAAATTTAATAAAGCATAGGTTAAAACAACATAAATACAATTTAATAAAGCATAGGATAAAACAACATAAATACAATTTATTAAAGCATAGGATAAAACAACAAATACTTTTTAATAAAGCATAGGATAAAACCACATAAATACAATTTAATAAAGCACAGGATAAAACAACATAAATACAATTTAATAAAGCATAGGATAAAACAACATAAATACAATTTAATAAAGCATAGGATAAAACAACATAAATACAATTTAATAAAGCATACGTTAAAACAACATAAATACAATTAAATAAAGCATAGGATAAAACAATATAAATACAATTTAATAAAGCATAGGTTTAAACAACATAAATACAATTTAATAAAGCATAGGATAAAACAAATTAAATGCAATTTAATAAAGCATAGGATAAAACAACATAAATTCAATTTATTAAAGCATAGGATGAAACAAGATAAATACAATTTAATAAAGCATACGTTAAAACAACATAAATACAATTAGATAAAGCATAAGATAAAACAACATAAATACAATTTAATAAAGCATAGGTTAAAACAACATGAATACAATTTAATAAAGCATAGGATAAAACAACATAAATACAATTTAATAAAGCATAGGTTAAAACAACATAAATACAATTTAATAAAGCATAGGATAAAACAACATAAATTCAATTTAATAAAGCATAGGATAAAACAACATAAATACAATTTATTAAAGCATAGGATAAAACAACAAATACTTTTTAATAAAGCATAGGATAAAACCACATAAATACAATTTAATAAAGCACAGGATAAAACAACATAAATACAATTTAATAAAGCATAGGATAAAACAACATAAATACAATTTAATAAAGCATAGGATAAAACAACATAAATACAATTTAATAAAGCATACGTTAAAACAACATAAATACAATTAAATAAAGCATAGGATAAAACAATATAAATACAATTTAATAAAGCATAGGTTTAAACAACATAAATACAATTTAATAAAGCATAGGATAAAACAAATTAAATGCAATTTAATAAAGCATAGGATAAAACAACATAAATTCAATTTATTAAAGCATAGGATGAAACAAGATAAATACAATTTAATAAAGCATACGTTAAAACAACATAAATACAATTAGATAAAGCATAAGATAAAACAACATAAATACAATTTAATAAAGCATAGGTTAAAACAACATGAATACAATTTAATAAAGCATAGGATAAAACAACATAAATACAATTTAATAAAGCATAGGTTAAAACAACATAAATACAATTTAATAAAGCATAGGATAAAACAACATAAATTCAATTTAATAAAGCATAGGATAAAACAACATAAATACAATTTAAAAAGGAAAAGGATAAAACAACATAAATAAAATTTAATAAAGCATAGGATAAAACAACATAAATAAAATTTAATAAAGCATAGGATAAAACAACATAAATACAATTTAATAAAGCATAGGATAAAACAACATAAATGAAATTTAATAAAGCATAGGATAAAACAACATAAATACAATTTAATAAAGCATAGGATAAAACAACATAAATAAAATTTAATAAAGCATAGGATAAAACAACATAAATACAATTTAATAAAGCATAGGATAAAACAACATAAATAAAATTTAATAAAGCATAGGTTAAAACAACATAAATACAATTTAATAAAGCATAGGATAAAACAACATAAATACAATTTAATAAAGCATAGGATAAAACAACATAAATAAAATTTAATAAAGCATAGGATAAAACAACATAAATACAATTTAATAAAGCATAGGATAAAACCACGTAAATACAATTTAATAAAGCACAGGATAAAACAACATAAATACAATTTAATAAAGCATAGGATAAAACAACATAAATACAATTTAATAAAGCATAGGATAAAACAACATAAATACAATTTAATAAAGCATACGTTAAAACAACATAAATACAATTAAATAAAGCATAGGATAAAACAACATAAATTTAATTTAATTAAGCATAGGATAAAACAACATAAATACAATTTAATAAAGCATAGGATAAAACAACATAAATAAAATTTAATAAAGCATAGGATAAAAGAACATAAATACAATTTAATAAAGCATAGGATAAAACAAATTAAATGCAATTTAATAAAGCATAGGATAAAACAACATAAATTCAATTTAATAAAGCATAGGATGAAACAAGATAAATACAATTTAATAAAGCATAGGATAAAACAAATTAAATGCAATTTAATAAAGCATAGGTTAAAACAACATAAATCCAATTTAATAAAGCATAGGATAAAACAACATAAATACAATTTAATAAAGCATAGGATAAAACAACATAAATACAATTTAATAAAGCATAGGATAAAACAACATAAATAATTTTTAATAAAGCATAGGATAAAACCACATAAATACAATTTAATAAAGCACAGGATAAAACAACATAAATACAATTTAATAAAGCATAGGATAAAACAACATAAATACAATTTAATAAAGCATAGGATAAAACAACATAAATACAATTTAATAAAGCATACGTTAAAACAACATAAATACAATTAAATAAAGCATAGGATAAAACAATATAAATACAATTTAATAAAGCATAGGTTAAAACAACATAAATACAATTTAATAAAGCATAGGATAAAACAATATAAATACAATTTAATAAAGCATAGGTTAAAACAACATAAATACAATTTAATAAAGCATAGGATAAAACAACATAAATTCAATTTAATAAAGCATAGGATAAAACAACATAAATACAATTTAATAAAGCATAGGATAAAACAACATAAATAATTTTTAATAAAGCATAGGATAAAACCACATAAATACAATTTAATAAAGCACAGGATAAAACAACATAAATACAATTTAATAAAGCATAGGATAAAACAACATAAATACAATTTAATAAAGCATAGGATAAAACAACATAAATACAATGTAATAAAGCATACGTTAAAACAACATAAATACAATTAAATAAAGCATAGGATAAAACAATATAAATACAATTTAATAAAGCATAGGTTAAAACAACATAAATACAATTTAATAAAGCATAGGATAAAACAATATAAATACAATTTAATAAAGCATAGGTTAAAACAACATAAATACAATTTAATAAAGCATAGGATAAAACAACATAAATTCAATTTAATAAAGCATAGGATAAAACAACATAAATACAATTTAAGAAAGCATAGGTTAAAACAACATAAATACAATTTAATAAAGCATAGGATAAAATAACATAAATACAATTTAATAAAGCATAGGCTAAAACTACATAAATACAATTTAATAAAGCATAGGATAAAACAAATTAAATACAATTTAATAAAGCATAGGATAAAACAACATAAATTCAATTTAATAAAGCATAGGATGAAACAACATAATAAAATTTAATAAAGCATACGTTAAAACAACATAAATACAATTAAATAAAGCATAAGATAAAGCAACATAAATACAATTTAATAAAGCATAGGTTAAAACAACATAAATACAATTTAATAAAGCATAGGTTAAAACAACATAAATACAATTTAATAAAGCATAGGATAAAACAACATAAATACAATTTAATAAAGCATAGGATAAAACCACGTAAATACAATTTAATAAAGCACAGGATAAAACAACATAAATACAATTTAATAAAGCATAGGATAAAACAACATAAATACAATTTAATAAAGCATAGGATAAAACAACATAAATACAATTTAATAAAGCATACCTTAAAACAACATAAATACAATTAAATAAAGCATAGGATAAAACAACATAAATTTAATTTAATTAAGCATAGGATAAAACAACATAAATACAATTTAATAAAGCATAGGATAAAACAACATAAATAAAATTTAATAAAGCATAGGATAAAACAACATAAATACAATTTAATAAAGCATAGGATAAAACAACATAAGTTCAATTTAATAAAGCATAGGTTAAAACAGCATAAATAAAATTTAATAAAGCATAGGTTAAAACAACATAAATACAATTTAATAAAGCATAGGATAAAACAACATAAATACAATTTAATAAAGCATAGGATAAAACAACAAATACTTTTTAATAAAGCATAGGATAAAACCACATAAATACAATTTAATAAAGCATAGGTTAAAACAACATAAATACAATTTAATAAAGCATAGGATAAAATAACATAAATACAATTTAATAAAGCATAGGCTAAAACTACATAAAAACAATTTAATAAAGCATAGGATAAAACAAATTAAATACAATTTAATAAAGCATAGGATAAAACAACATAAATTCAATTTAATAAAGCATAGGATGAAACAAGATAAATACAATTTAATAAAGCATACGTTAAAACAACATAAATACAATTAGATAAAGCATAAGATAAAACAACATAAATACAATTTAATAAAGCATAGGTTAAAACAACATGAATACAATTTAATAAAGCATAGGATAAAACAACATAAATACAATTTAATAAAGCATAGGTTAAAACAACATAAATACAATTTAATAAAGCATAGGATAAAACAACATAAATTCAATTTAATAAAGCATAGGATAAAACAACATAAATACAATTTATTAAAGCATAGGATAAAACAACAAATACTTTTTAATAAAGCATAGGATAAAACCACATAAATACAATTTAATAAAGCACAGGATAAAACAACATAAATACAATTTAATAAAGCATAGGATAAAACAACATAAATACAATTTAATAAAGCATAGGATAAAACAACATAAATACAATTTAATAAAGCATACGTTAAAACAACATAAATACAATTAAATAAAGCATAGGATAAAACAATATAAATACAATTTAATAAAGCATAGGTTTAAACAACATAAATACAATTTAATAAAGCATAGGATAAAACAAATTAAATGCAATTTAATAAAGCATAGGATAAAACAACATAAATTCAATTTATTAAAGCATAGGATGAAACAAGATAAATACAATTTAATAAAGCATACGTTAAAACAACATAAATACAATTAGATAAAGCATAAGATAAAACAACATAAATACAATTTAATAAAGCATAGGTTAAAACAACATGAATACAATTTAATAAAGCATAGGATAAAACAACATAAATACAATTTAATAAAGCATAGGTTAAAACAACATAAATACAATTTAATAAAGCATAGGATAAAACAACATAAATTCAATTTAATAAAGCATAGGATAAAACAACATAAATACAATTTAAAAAGGAAAAGGATAAAACAACATAAATAAAATTTAATAAAGCATAGGATAAAACAACATAAATAAAATTTAATAAAGCATAGGATAAAACAACATAAATACAATTTAATAAAGCATAGGATAAAACAACATAAATGAAATTTAATAAAGCATAGGATAAAACAACATAAATACAATTTAATAAAGCATAGGATAAAACAACATAAATAAAATTTAATAAAGCATAGGATAAAACAACATAAATACAATTTAATAAAGCATAGGATAAAACAACATAAATAAAATTTAATAAAGCATAGGTTAAAACAACATAAATACAATTTAATAAAGCATAGGATAAAACAACATAAATACAATTTAATAAAGCATAGGATAAAACAACATAAATAAAATTTAATAAAGCATAGGATAAAACAACATAAATACAATTTAATAAAGCATAGGATAAAACCACGTAAATACAATTTAATAAAGCACAGGATAAAACAACATAAATACAATTTAATAAAGCATAGGATAAAACAACATAAATACAATTTAATAAAGCATAGGATAAAACAACATAAATACAATTTAATAAAGCATACGTTAAAACAACATAAATACAATTAAATAAAGCATAGGATAAAACAACATAAATTTAATTTAATTAAGCATAGGATAAAACAACATAAATACAATTTAATAAAGCATAGGATAAAACAACATAAATAAAATTTAATAAAGCATAGGATAAAAGAACATAAATACAATTTAATAAAGCATAGGATAAAACAAATTAAATGCAATTTAATAAAGCATAGGATAAAACAACATAAATTCAATTTAATAAAGCATAGGATGAAACAAGATAAATACAATTTAATAAAGCATAGGATAAAACAAATTAAATGCAATTTAATAAAGCATAGGTTAAAACAACATAAATCCAATTTAATAAAGCATAGGATAAAACAACATAAATACAATTTAATAAAGCATAGGATAAAACAACATAAATACAATTTAATAAAGCATAGGATAAAACAACATAAATAATTTTTAATAAAGCATAGGATAAAACCACATAAATACAATTTAATAAAGCACAGGATAAAACAACATAAATACAATTTAATAAAGCATAGGATAAAACAACATAAATACAATTTAATAAAGCATAGGATAAAACAACATAAATACAATTTAATAAAGCATACGTTAAAACAACATAAATACAATTAAATAAAGCATAGGATAAAACAATATAAATACAATTTAATAAAGCATAGGTTAAAACAACATAAATACAATTTAATAAAGCATAGGATAAAACAATATAAATACAATTTAATAAAGCATAGGTTAAAACAACATAAATACAATTTAATAAAGCATAGGATAAAACAACATAAATTCAATTTAATAAAGCATAGGATAAAACAACATAAATACAATTTAATAAAGCATAGGATAAAACAACATAAATAATTTTTAATAAAGCATAGGATAAAACCACATAAATACAATTTAATAAAGCACAGGATAAAACAACATAAATACAATTTAATAAAGCATAGGATAAAACAACATAAATACAATTTAATAAAGCATAGGATAAAACAACATAAATACAATGTAATAAAGCATACGTTAAAACAACATAAATACAATTAAATAAAGCATAGGATAAAACAATATAAATACAATTTAATAAAGCATAGGTTAAAACAACATAAATACAATTTAATAAAGCATAGGATAAAACAATATAAATACAATTTAATAAAGCATAGGTTAAAACAACATAAATACAATTTAATAAAGCATAGGATAAAACAACATAAATTCAATTTAATAAAGCATAGGATAAAACAACATAAATACAATTTAAGAAAGCATAGGTTAAAACAACATAAATACAATTTAATAAAGCATAGGATAAAATAACATAAATACAATTTAATAAAGCATAGGCTAAAACTACATAAATACAATTTAATAAAGCATAGGATAAAACAAATTAAATACAATTTAATAAAGCATAGGATAAAACAACATAAATTCAATTTAATAAAGCATAGGATGAAACAACATAATAAAATTTAATAAAGCATACGTTAAAACAACATAAATACAATTAAATAAAGCATAAGATAAAGCAACATAAATACAATTTAATAAAGCATAGGTTAAAACAACATAAATACAATTTAATAAAGCATAGGTTAAAACAACATAAATACAATTTAATAAAGCATAGGATAAAACAACATAAATACAATTTAATAAAGCATAGGATAAAACCACGTAAATACAATTTAATAAAGCACAGGATAAAACAACATAAATACAATTTAATAAAGCATAGGATAAAACAACATAAATACAATTTAATAAAGCATAGGATAAAACAACATAAATACAATTTAATAAAGCATACCTTAAAACAACATAAATACAATTAAATAAAGCATAGGATAAAACAACATAAATTTAATTTAATTAAGCATAGGATAAAACAACATAAATACAATTTAATAAAGCATAGGATAAAACAACATAAATAAAATTTAATAAAGCATAGGATAAAACAACATAAATACAATTTAATAAAGCATAGGATAAAACAACATAAGTTCAATTTAATAAAGCATAGGTTAAAACAGCATAAATAAAATTTAATAAAGCATAGGTTAAAACAACATAAATACAATTTAATAAAGCATAGGATAAAACAACATAAATACAATTTAATAAAGCATAGGATAAAACAACAAATACTTTTTAATAAAGCATAGGATAAAACCACATAAATACAATTTAATAAAGCATAGGTTAAAACAACATAAATACAATTTAATAAAGCATAGGATAAAATAACATAAATACAATTTAATAAAGCATAGGCTAAAACTACATAAAAACAATTTAATAAAGCATAGGATAAAACAAATTAAATACAATTTAATAAAGCATAGGATAAAACAACATAAATTCAATTTAATAAAGCATAGGATGAAACAAGATAAATACAATTTAATAAAGCATACGTTAAAACAACATAAATACAATTTAATAAAGCATAGGTTAAAACAACATAAATACAATTTAATAAAGCATAGGTTAAAACAACATAAATACAATTTAATAAAGCATAGGATAAAACAACATAAATACAATTTAATAAATCATAGGATAAAACCACGTAAATACAATTTAATAAAGCACAGGATAAAACAACATAAATACAATTTAATAAAGCATAGGATAAAACAACATAAATACAATTTAATAAAGCATAGGATAAAACAACATAAATACAATTTAATAAAGCATACGTTAAAACAACATAAATACAATTAAATAAAGCATAGGATAAAACAACATAAATTTAATTTAATTAAGCATAGGATAAAACAACATAAATACAATTTAATAAAGCATAGGATAAAACAACATAAATAAAATTTAATAAAGCATAGGATAAAACAACATAAATACAATTTAATAAAGCATAGGATAAAACAACATAAGTTCAATTTAATAAAGCATAGGTTAAAACAGCATAAATAAAATTTAATAAAGCATAGGTTAAAACAACATAAATACAATTTAATAAAGCATAGGATAAAACAACATAAATACAATTTATTAAAGCATAGGATAAAACAACAAATACTTTTTAATAAAGCATAGGATAAAACCACATAAATACAATTTAATAAAGCACAGGATAAAACAACATAAATACAATTTAATAAAGCATAGGATAAAACAACATAAATACAATTTAATAAAGCATAGGATAAAACAACATAAATACAATTTAATAAAGCATACGTTAAAACAACATAAATACAATTAAATAAAGCATAGGATAAAACAATATAAATACAATTTAATAAAGCATAGGTTTAAACAACATAAATACAATTTAATAAAGCATAGGATAAAACAAATTAAATGCAATTTAATAAAGCATAGGATAAAACAACATAAATTCAATTTATTAAAGCATAGGATGAAACAAGATAAATACAATTTAATAAAGCATACGTTAAAACAACATAAATACAATTAGATAAAGCATAAGATAAAACAACATAAATACAATTTAATAAAGCATAGGTTAAAACAACATGAATACAATTTAATAAAGCATAGGATAAAACAACATAAATACAATTTAATAAAGCATAGGTTAAAACAACATAAATACAATTTAATAAAGCATAGGATAAAACAACATAAATTCAATTTAATAAAGCATAGGATAAAACAACATAAATACAATTTAAAAAGGAAAAGGATAAAACAACATAAATAAAATTTAATAAAGCATAGGATAAAACAACATAAATAAAATTTAATAAAGCATAGGATAAAACAACATAAATACAATTTAATAAAGCATAGGATAAAACAACATAAATGAAATTTAATAAAGCATAGGATAAAACAACATAAATACAATTTAATAAAGCATAGGATAAAACAACATAAATAAAATTTAATAAAGCATAGGATAAAACAACATAAATACAATTTAATAAAGCATAGGATAAAACAACATAAATAAAATTTAATAAAGCATAGGTTAAAACAACATAAATACAATTTAATAAAGCATAGGATAAAACAACATAAATACAATTTAATAAAGCATAGGATAAAACAACATAAATAAAATTTAATAAAGCATAGGATAAAACAACATAAATACAATTTAATAAAGCATAGGATAAAACCACGTAAATACAATTTAATAAAGCACAGGATAAAACAACATAAATACAATTTAATAAAGCATAGGATAAAACAACATAAATACAATTTAATAAAGCATAGGATAAAACAACATAAATACAATTTAATAAAGCATACGTTAAAACAACATAAATACAATTAAATAAAGCATAGGATAAAACAACATAAATTTAATTTAATTAAGCATAGGATAAAACAACATAAATACAATTTAATAAAGCATAGGATAAAACAACATAAATAAAATTTAATAAAGCATAGGATAAAAGAACATAAATACAATTTAATAAAGCATAGGATAAAACAAATTAAATGCAATTTAATAAAGCATAGGATAAAACAACATAAATTCAATTTAATAAAGCATAGGATGAAACAAGATAAATACAATTTAATAAAGCATAGGATAAAACAAATTAAATGCAATTTAATAAAGCATAGGTTAAAACAACATAAATCCAATTTAATAAAGCATAGGATAAAACAACATAAATACAATTTAATAAAGCATAGGATAAAACAACATAAATACAATTTAATAAAGCATAGGATAAAACAACATAAATAATTTTTAATAAAGCATAGGATAAAACCACATAAATACAATTTAATAAAGCACAGGATAAAACAACATAAATACAATTTAATAAAGCATAGGATAAAACAACATAAATACAATTTAATAAAGCATAGGATAAAACAACATAAATACAATTTAATAAAGCATACGTTAAAACAACATAAATACAATTAAATAAAGCATAGGATAAAACAATATAAATACAATTTAATAAAGCATAGGTTAAAACAACATAAATACAATTTAATAAAGCATAGGATAAAACAATATAAATACAATTTAATAAAGCATAGGTTAAAACAACATAAATACAATTTAATAAAGCATAGGATAAAACAACATAAATTCAATTTAATAAAGCATAGGATAAAACAACATAAATACAATTTAATAAAGCATAGGATAAAACAACATAAATAATTTTTAATAAAGCATAATATAAAACCACATAAATACAATTTAATAAAGCACAGGATAAAACAACATAAATACAATTTAATAAAGCATAGGATAAAACAACATAAATACAATTTAATAAAGCATAGGATAAAACAACATAAATACAATGTAATAAAGCATACGTTAAAACAACATAAATACAATTAAATAAAGCATAGGATAAAACAATATAAATACAATTTAATAAAGCATAGGTTAAAACAACATAAATACAATTTAATAAAGCATAGGATAAAACAATATAAATACAATTTAATAAAGCATAGGTTAAAACAACATAAATACAATTTAATAAAGCATAGGATAAAACAACATAAATTCAATTTAATAAAGCATAGGATAAAACAACATAAATACAATTTAAGAAAGCATAGGTTAAAACAACATAAATACAATTTAATAAAGCATAGGATAAAATAACATAAATACAATTTAATAAAGCATACGTTAAAATAACATAAATTCAATTTAATAAAGCATAGGATGAAACAACATAATAAAATTTAATAAAGCATACGTTAAAACAACATAAATACAATTAAATAAAGCATAAGATAAAGCAACATAAATAAAATTTAATAAAGCATAGGTTAAAACAACATAAATACAATTTAATAAAGCATAGGTTAAAACAACATAAATACAATTTAATAAAGCATAGGATAAAACAACATAAATACAATTTAATAAAGCATAGGATAAAACCACGTAAATACAATTTAATAAAGCACAGGATAAAACAACATAAATACAATTTAATAAAGCATAGGATAAAACAACATAAATACAATTTAATAAAGCATAGGATAAAACAACATAAATTTAATTTAATTAAGCATAGGATAAAACAACATAAATACAATTTAATAAAGCATAGGATAAAACAACATAAGTTCAATTTAATAAAGCATAGGTTAAAACAGCATAAATAAAATTTAATAAAGCATAGGTTAAAACAACATAAATACAATTTAATAAAGCATAGGATAAAACAACATAAATACAATTTAATAAAGCATAGGATAAAACAACAAATACTTTTTAATAAAGCATAGGATAAAACCACATAAATACAATTTAATAAAGCATAGGTTAAAACAACATAAATACAATTTAATAAAGCATAGGATAAAATAACATAAATACAATTTAATAAAGCATAGGCTAAAACTACATAAATACAATTTAATAAAGCATAGGATAAAACAAATTAAATACAATTTAATAAAGCATAGGATAAAACAACATAAATTCAATTTAATAAAGCATAGGATGAAACAAGATAAATACAATTTAATAAAGCATACGTTAAAACAACATAAATACAATTAAATAAAGCATAAGATAAAACAACATAAATACAATTTAATAAAGCATAGGTTAAAACAACATAAATACAATTTAATAAAGCATAGGATAAAACAACATAAATACAATTTAATAAAGCATAGGTTAAAACAACATAAATACAATTTAATAAAGCATAGGATAAAACAACATAAATTCAATTTAATAAAGCATAGGATGAAACAACATAAATAAAATTTAATAAAGCATACGTTAAAACAACATAAATACAATTAAATAAAGCATAAGATAAAGCAACATAAATACAATTTAATAAAGCATAGGTTAAAACAACATAAATACAATTTAATAAAGCATAGGTTAAAACAACATAAATACAATTTAATAAAGCATAGGATAAAACAACATAAATACAATTTAATAAATCATAGGATAAAACCACGTAAATACAATTTAATAAAGCACAGGATAAAACAACATAAATACAATTTAATAAAGCATAGGATAAAACAACATAAATACAATTTAATAAAGCATAGGATAAAACAACATAAATACAATTTAATAAAGCATACGTTAAAACAACATAAATACAATTAAATAAAGCATAGGCTAAAACAACATAAATTTAATTTAATTAAGCATAGGATAAAACAACATAAATACAATTTAATAAAGCATAGGATAAAACAACATAAATAAAATTTAATAAAGCATAGGATAAAACAACATAAATACAATTTAATAAAGCATAGGATAAAACAACATAAGTTCAATTTAATAAAGCATAGGTTAAAACAGCATAAATAAAATTTAATAAAGCATAGGTTAAAACAACATAAATACAATTTAATAAAGCATAGGATAAAACAACATAAATACAATTTATTAAAGCATAGGATAAAACAACAAATACTTTTTAATAAAGCATAGGATAAAACCACATAAATACAATTTAATAAAGCACAGGATAAAACAACATAAATACAATTTAATAAAGCATAGGATAAAACAACATAAATACAATTTAATAAAGCATAGGATAAAACAACATAAATACAATTTAATAAAGCATACGTTAAAACAACATAAATACAATTAAATAAAGCATAGGATAAAACAATATAAATACAATTTAATAAAGCATAGGTTTAAACAACATAAATACAATTTAATAAAGCATAGGATAAAACAAATTAAATGCAATTTAATAAAGCATAGGATAAAACAACATAAATTCAATTTAATAAAGCATAGGATGAAACAAGATAAATACAATTTAATAAAGCATACGTTAAAACAACATAAATACAATTAAATAAAGCATAAGATAAAACAACATAAATACAATTTAATAAAGCATAGGTTAAAACAACATAAATACAATTTAATAAAGCATAGGATAAAACAACATAAATACAATTTAATAAAGCATAGGTTAAAACAACATAAATACAATTTAATAAAGCATAGGATAAAACAACATAAATTCAATTTAATAAAGCATAGGATAAAACAACATAAATACAATTTAAAAAGGAAAAGGATAAAACAACATAAATAAAATTTAATAAAGCATAGGATAAAACAACATAAATAAAATTTAATAAAGCATAGGATAAAACAACATAAATACAATTTAATAAAGCATAGGATAAAACAACATAAATGAAATTTAATAAAGCATAGGATAAAACAACATAAATACAATTTAATAAAGCATAGGATAAAACAACATAAATAAAATTTAATAAAGCATAGGATAAAACAACATAAATACAATTTAATAAAGCATAGGATAAAACAACATAAATAAAATTTAATAAAGCATAGGATAAAACAACATAAATACAATTTAATAAAGCATAGGATAAAACCACGTAAATACAATTTAATAAAGCACAGGATAAAACAACATAAATACAATTTAATAAAGCATAGGATAAAACAACATAAATACAATTTAATAAAGCATAGGATAAAACAACATAAATACAATTTAATAAAGCATACGTTAAAACAACATAAATACAATTAAATAAAGCATAGGATAAAACAACATAAATTTAATTTAATTAAGCATAGGATAAAACAACATAAATACAATTTAATAAAGCATAGGATAAAACAACATAAATAAAATTTAATAAAGCATAGGATAAAACAACATAAATACAATTTAATAAAGCATAGGATAAAACAACATAAATACAATTTAATAAAGCATAGGATAAAACAACATAAATAAAATTTAATAAAGCATAGGATAAAACAACATAAATACAATTTAATAAAGCATAGGATAAAACCACGTAAATACAATTTAATAAAGCACAGGATAAAACAACATAAATACAATTTAATAAAGCATAGGATAAAACAACATAAATACAATTTAATAAAGCATAGGATAAAACAACATAAATACAATTTAATAAAGCATACGTTAAAACAACATAAATACAATTAAATAAAGCATAGGATAAAACAACATAAATTTAATTTAATTAAGCATAGGATAAAACAACATAAATACAATTTAATAAAGCATAGGATAAAACAACATAAATAAAATTTAATAAAGCATAGGATAAAAGAACATAAATACAATTTAATAAAGCATAGGATAAAACAAATTAAATGCAATTTAATAAAGCATAGGATAAAACAACATAAATTCAATTTAATAAAGCATAGGATGAAACAAGATAAATACAATTTAATAAAGCATAGGATAAAACAAATTAAATGCAATTTAATAAAGCATAGGTTAAAACAACATAAATCCAATTTAATAAAGCATAGGATAAAACAACATAAATACAATTTAATAAAGCATAGGATAAAACAACATAAATACAATTTAATAAAGCATAGGATAAAACAACATAAATAATTTTTAATAAAGCATAGGATAAAACCACATAAATACAATTTAATAAAGCACAGGATAAAACAACATAAATACAATTTAATAAAGCATAGGATAAAACAACATAAATACAATTTAATAAAGCATAGGATAAAACAACATAAATACAATTTAATAAAGCATACGTTAAAACAACATAAATACAATTAAATAAAGCATAGGATAAAACAATATAAATACAATTTAATAAAGCATAGGTTAAAACAACATAAATACAATTTAATAAAGCATAGGATAAAACAATATAAATACAATTTAATAAAGCATAGGTTAAAACAACATAAATACAATTTAATAAAGCATAGGATAAAACAACATAAATTCAATTTAATAAAGCATAGGATAAAACAACATAAATACAATTTAATAAAGCATAGGATAAAACAACATAAATAATTTTTAATAAAGCATAGGATAAAACCACATAAATACAATTTAATAAAGCACAGGATAAAACAACATAAATACAATTTAATAAAGCATAGGATAAAACAACATAAATACAATTTAATAAAGCATAGGATAAAACAACATAAATACAATGTAATAAAGCATACGTTAAAACAACATAAATACAATTAAATAAAGCATAGGATAAAACAATATAAATACAATTTAATAAAGCATAGGTTAAAACAACATAAATACAATTTAATAAAGCATAGGATAAAACAATATAAATACAATTTAATAAAGCATAGGTTAAAACAACATAAATACAATTTAATAAAGCATAGGATAAAACAACATAAATTCAATTTAATAAAGCATAGGATAAAACAACATAAATACAATTTAAGAAAGCATAGGTTAAAACAACATAAATACAATTTAATAAAGCATAGGATAAAATAACATAAATACAATTTAATAAAGCATAGGCTAAAACTACATAAATACAATTTAATAAAGCATAGGATAAAACAAATTAAATACAATTTAATAAAGCATAGGATAAAACAACATAAATTCAATTTAATAAAGCATAGGATGAAACAACATAATAAAATTTAATAAAGCATACGTTAAAACAACATAAATACAATTAAATAAAGCATAAGATAAAGCAACATAAATACAATTTAATAAAGCATAGGTTAAAACAACATAAATACAATTTAATAAAGCATAGGTTAAAACAACATAAATACAATTTAATAAAGCATAGGATAAAACAACATAAATACAATTTAATAAAGCATAGGATAAAACCACGTAAATACAATTTAATAAAGCACAGGATAAAACAACATAAATACAATTTAATAAAGCATAGGATAAAACAACATAAATACAATTTAATAAAGCATAGGTTAAAACAGCATAAATAAAATTTAATAAAGCATAGGTTAAAACAACATAAATACAATTTAATAAAGCATAGGATAAAACAACATAAATACAATTTAATAAAGCATAGGATAAAACAACAAATACTTTTTAATAAAGCATAGGATAAAACCACATAAATACAATTTAATAAAGCATAGGTTAAAACAACATAAATACAATTTAATAAAGCATAGGATAAAATAACATAAATACAATTTAATAAAGCATAGGCTAAAACTACATAAAAACAATTTAATAAAGCATAGGATAAAACAAATTAAATACAATTTAATAAAGCATAGGATAAAACAACATAAATTCAATTTAATAAAGCATAGGATGAAACAAGATAAATACAATTTAATAAAGCATACGTTAAAACAACATAAATACAATTTAATAAAGCATAGGTTAAAACAACATAAATACAATTTAATAAAGCATAGGTTAAAACAACATAAATACAATTTAATAAAGCATAGGATAAAACAACATAAATACAATTTAATAAATCATAGGATAAAACCACGTAAATACAATTTAATAAAGCACAGGATAAAACAACATAAATACAATTTAATAAAGCATAGGATAAAACAACATAAATACAATTTAATAAAGCATAGGATAAAACAACATAAATACAATTTAATAAAGCATACGTTAAAACAACATAAATACAATTAAATAAAGCATAGGATAAAACAACATAAATTTAATTTAATTAAGCATAGGATAAAACAACATAAATACAATTTAATAAAGCATAGGATAAAACAACATAAATAAAATTTAATAAAGCATAGGATAAAACAACATAAATACAATTTAATAAAGCATAGGATAAAACAACATAAGTTCAATTTAATAAAGCATAGGTTAAAACAGCATAAATAAAATTTAATAAAGCATAGGTTAAAACAACATAAATACAATTTAATAAAGCATAGGATAAAACAACATAAATACAATTTATTAAAGCATAGGATAAAACAACAAATACTTTTTAATAAAGCATAGGATAAAACCACATAAATACAATTTAATAAAGCACAGGATAAAACAACATAAATACAATTTAATAAAGCATAGGATAAAACAACATAAATACAATTTAATAAAGCATAGGATAAAACAACATAAATACAATTTAATAAAGCATACGTTAAAACAACATAAATACAATTAAATAAAGCATAGGATAAAACAATATAAATACAATTTAATAAAGCATAGGTTTAAACAACATAAATACAATTTAATAAAGCATAGGATAAAACAAATTAAATGCAATTTAATAAAGCATAGGATAAAACAACATAAATTCAATTTATTAAAGCATAGGATGAAACAAGATAAATACAATTTAATAAAGCATACGTTAAAACAACATAAATACAATTAGATAAAGCATAAGATAAAACAACATAAATACAATTTAATAAAGCATAGGTTAAAACAACATGAATACAATTTAATAAAGCATAGGATAAAACAACATAAATACAATTTAATAAAGCATAGGTTAAAACAACATAAATACAATTTAATAAAGCATAGGATAAAACAACATAAATTCAATTTAATAAAGCATAGGATAAAACAACATAAATACAATTTAAAAAGGAAAAGGATAAAACAACATAAATAAAATTTAATAAAGCATAGGATAAAACAACATAAATAAAATTTAATAAAGCATAGGATAAAACAACATAAATACAATTTAATAAAGCATAGGATAAAACAACATAAATGAAATTTAATAAAGCATAGGATAAAACAACATAAATACAATTTAATAAAGCATAGGATAAAACAACATAAATAAAATTTAATAAAGCATAGGATAAAACAACATAAATACAATTTAATAAAGCATAGGATAAAACAACATAAATAAAATTTAATAAAGCATAGGTTAAAACAACATAAATACAATTTAATAAAGCATAGGATAAAACAACATAAATACAATTTAATAAAGCATAGGATAAAACAACATAAATAAAATTTAATAAAGCATAGGATAAAACAACATAAATACAATTTAATAAAGCATAGGATAAAACCACGTAAATACAATTTAATAAAGCACAGGATAAAACAACATAAATACAATTTAATAAAGCATAGGATAAAACAACATAAATACAATTTAATAAAGCATAGGATAAAACAACATAAATACAATTTAATAAAGCATACGTTAAAACAACATAAATACAATTAAATAAAGCATAGGATAAAACAACATAAATTTAATTTAATTAAGCATAGGATAAAACAACATAAATACAATTTAATAAAGCATAGGATAAAACAACATAAATAAAATTTAATAAAGCATAGGATAAAAGAACATAAATACAATTTAATAAAGCATAGGATAAAACAAATTAAATGCAATTTAATAAAGCATAGGATAAAACAACATAAATTCAATTTAATAAAGCATAGGATGAAACAAGATAAATACAATTTAATAAAGCATAGGATAAAACAAATTAAATGCAATTTAATAAAGCATAGGTTAAAACAACATAAATCCAATTTAATAAAGCATAGGATAAAACAACATAAATACAATTTAATAAAGCATAGGATAAAACAACATAAATACAATTTAATAAAGCATAGGATAAAACAACATAAATAATTTTTAATAAAGCATAGGATAAAACCACATAAATACAATTTAATAAAGCACAGGATAAAACAACATAAATACAATTTAATAAAGCATAGGATAAAACAACATAAATACAATTTAATAAAGCATAGGATAAAACAACATAAATACAATTTAATAAAGCATACGTTAAAACAACATAAATACAATTAAATAAAGCATAGGATAAAACAATATAAATACAATTTAATAAAGCATAGGTTAAAACAACATAAATACAATTTAATAAAGCATAGGATAAAACAATATAAATACAATTTAATAAAGCATAGGTTAAAACAACATAAATACAATTTAATAAAGCATAGGATAAAACAACATAAATTCAATTTAATAAAGCATAGGATAAAACAACATAAATACAATTTAATAAAGCATAGGATAAAACAACATAAATAATTTTTAATAAAGCATAGGATAAAACCACATAAATACAATTTAATAAAGCACAGGATAAAACAACATAAATACAATTTAATAAAGCATAGGATAAAACAACATAAATACAATTTAATAAAGCATAGGATAAAACAACATAAATACAATGTAATAAAGCATACGTTAAAACAACATAAATACAATTAAATAAAGCATAGGATAAAACAATATAAATACAATTTAATAAAGCATAGGTTAAAACAACATAAATACAATTTAATAAAGCATAGGTTAAAACAACATAAATACAATTTAATAAAGCATAGGATAAAACAACATAAATACAATTTAATAAAGCATAGGATAAAACCACGTAAATACAATTTAATAAAGCACAGGATAAAACAACATAAATACAATTTAATAAAGCATAGGATAAAACAACATAAATACAATTTAATAAAGCATAGGATAAAACAACATAAATACAATTTAATAAAGCATACGTTAAAACAACATAAATACAATTAAATAAAGCATAGGATAAAACAACATAAATTTAATTTAATTAAGCATAGGATAAAACAACATAAATACAATTTAATAAAGCATAGGATAAAACAACATAAATAAAATTTAATAAAGCATAGGATAAAACAACATAAATACAATTTAATAAAGCATAGGATAAAACAACATAAGTTCAATTTAATAAAGCATAGGTTAAAACAGCATAAATAAAATTTAATAAAGCATAGGTTAAAACAACATAAATACAATTTAATAAAGCATAGGATAAAACAACATAAATACAATTTAATAAAGCATAGGATAAAACAACAAATACTTTTTAATAAAGCATAGGATAAAACCACATAAATACAATTTAATAAAGCATAGGTTAAAACAACATAAATACAATTTAATAAAGCATAGGATAAAATAACATAAATACAATTTAATAAAGCATAGGCTAAAACTACATAAATACAATTTAATAAAGCATAGGATAAAACAAATTAAATACAATTTAATAAAGCATAGGATAAAACAACATAAATTCAATTTAATAAAGCATAGGATGAAACAAGATAAATACAATTTAATAAAGCATACGTTAAAACAACATAAATACAATTAAATAAAGCATAAGATAAAACAACATAAATACAATTTAATAAAGCATAGGTTAAAACAACATAAATACAATTTAATAAAGCATAGGATAAAACAACATAAATACAATTTAATAAAGCATAGGTTAAAACAACATAAATACAATTTAATAAAGCATAGGATAAAACAACATAAATTCAATTTAATAAAGCATAGGATGAAACAACATAAATAAAATTTAATAAAGCATACGTTAAAACAACATAAATACAATTAAATAAAGCATAAGATAAAGCAACATAAATACAATTTAATAAAGCATAGGTTAAAACAACATAAATACAATTTAATAAAGCATAGGTTAAAACAACATAAATACAATTTAATAAAGCATAGGATAAAACAACATAAATACAATTTAATAAATCATAGGATAAAACCACGTAAATACAATTTAATAAAGCACAGGATAAAACAACATAAATACAATTTAATAAAGCATAGGATAAAACAACATAAATACAATTTAATAAAGCATAGGATAAAACAACATAAATACAATTTAATAAAGCATACGTTAAAACAACATAAATACAATTAAATAAAGCATAGGCTAAAACAACATAAATTTAATTTAATTAAGCATAGGATAAAACAACATAAATACAATTTAATAAAGCATAGGATAAAACAACATAAATAAAATTTAATAAAGCATAGGATAAAACAACATAAATACAATTTAATAAAGCATAGGATAAAACAACATAAGTTCAATTTAATAAAGCATAGGTTAAAACAGCATAAATAAAATTTAATAAAGCATAGGTTAAAACAACATAAATACAATTTAATAAAGCATAGGATAAAACAACATAAATACAATTTATTAAAGCATAGGATAAAACAACAAATACTTTTTAATAAAGCATAGGATAAAACCACATAAATACAATTTAATAAAGCACAGGATAAAACAACATAAATACAATTTAATAAAGCATAGGATAAAACAACATAAATACAATTTAATAAAGCATAGGATAAAACAACATAAATACAATTTAATAAAGCATACGTTAAAACAACATAAATACAATTAAATAAAGCATAGGATAAAACAATATAAATACAATTTAATAAAGCATAGGTTTAAACAACATAAATACAATTTAATAAAGCATAGGATAAAACAAATTAAATGCAATTTAATAAAGCATAGGATAAAACAACATAAATTCAATTTAATAAAGCATAGGATGAAACAAGATAAATACAATTTAATAAAGCATACGTTAAAACAACATAAATACAATTAAATAAAGCATAAGATAAAACAACATAAATACAATTTAATAAAGCATAGGTTAAAACAACATAAATACAACTTAATAAAGCATAGGATAAAACAACATAAATACAATTTAATAAAGCATAGGTTAAAACAACATAAATACAATTTAATAAAGCATAGGATAAAACAACATAAATTCAATTTAATAAAGCATAGGATAAAACAACATAAATACAATTTAAAAAGGAAAAGGATAAAACAACATAAATAAAATTTAATAAAGCATAGGATAAAACAACATAAATAAAATTTAATAAAGCATAGGATAAAACAACATAAATACAATTTAATAAAGCATAGGATAAAACAACATAAATGAAATTTAATAAAGCATAGGATAAAACAACATAAATACAATTTAATAAAGCATAGGATAAAACAACATAAATAAAATTTAATAAAGCATAGGATAAAACAACATAAATACAATTTAATAAAGCATAGGATAAAACAACATAAATAAAATTTAATAAAGCATAGGATAAAACAACATAAATACAATTTAATAAAGCATAGGATAAAACCACGTAAATACAATTTAATAAAGCACAGGATAAAACAACATAAATACAATTTAATAAAGCATAGGATAAAACAACATAAATACAATTTAATAAAGCATAGGATAAAACAACATAAATACAATTTAATAAAGCATACGTTAAAACAACATAAATACAATTAAATAAAGCATAGGATAAAACAACATAAATTTAATTTAATTAAGCATAGGATAAAACAACATAAATACAATTTAATAAAGCATAGGATAAAACAACATAAATACAATTTAATAAAGCATAGGATAAAACAACATAAATACAATTTAATAAAGCATACGTTAAAACAACATAAATACAATTAAATAAAGCATAGGATAAAACAATATAAATACAATTTAATAAAGCATAGGTTTAAACAACATAAATACAATTTAATAAAGCATAGGATAAAACAATATAAATACAATTTAATAAAGCATAGGTTAAAACAACATAAATACAATTTAATAAAGCATAGGATAAAATAACATAAATACAATTTAATAAAGCATAGGCTAAAACTACATAAATACAATTTAATAAAGCATAGGATAAAACAAATTAAATACAATTTAATAAAGCATAGGATAAAACAACATAAATTCAATTTAATAAAGCATAGGATGAAACAAGATAAATACAATTTAATAAAGCATACGTTAAAACAACATAAATACAATTAAATAAAGCATAAGATAAAACAACATAAATACAATTTAATAAAGCATAGGTTAAAACAACATAAATACAATTTAATAAAGCATAGGATAAAACAACATAAATACAATTTAATAAAGCATAGGTTAAAACAACATAAATACAATTTAATAAATCATAGGATAAAACAACATAAATTCAATTTAATAAAGCATAGGATGAAACAACATAAATAAAATTTAATAAAGCATACGTTAAAACAACATAAATACAATTAAATAAAGCATAAGATAAAGCAACATAAATACAATTTAATAAAGCATAGGTTAAAACAACATAAATACAATTTAATAAAGCATAGGTTAAAACAACATAAATACAATTTAATAAAGCATAGGATAAAACAACATAAATACAATTTAATAAATCATAGGATAAAACCACGTAAATACAATTTAATAAAGCACAGGATAAAACAACATAAATACAATTTAATAAAGCATAGGATAAAACAACATAAATACAATTTAATAAAGCATAGGATAAAACAACATAAATACAATTTAATAAAGCATACGTTAAAACAACATAAATACAATTAAATAAAGCATAGGATAAAACAACATAAATTTAATTTAATTAAGCATAGGATAAAACAACATAAATACAATTTAATAAAGCATAGGATAAAACAACATAAATAAAATTTAATAAAGCATAGGATAAAACAACATAAATACAATTTAATAAAGCATAGGATAAAACAACATAAGTTCAATTTAATAAAGCATAGGTTAAAACAGCATAAATAAAATTTAATAAAGCATAGGTTAAAACAACATAAATACAATTTAATAAAGCATAGGATAAAACAACATAAATACAATTTATTAAAGCATAGGATAAAACAACAAATACTTTTTAATAAAGCATAGGATAAAACCACATAAATACAATTTAATAAAGCACAGGATAAAACAACATAAATACAATTTAATAAAGCATAGGATAAAACAACATAAATACAATTTAATAAAGCATAGGATAAAACAACATAAATACAATTTAATAAAGCATACGTTAAAACAACATAAATACAATTAAATAAAGCATAGGATAAAACAATATAAATACAATTTAATAAAGCATAGGTTTAAACAACATAAATACAATTTAATAAAGCATAGGATAAAACAATATAAATACAATTTAATAAAGCATAGGTTAAAACAACATAAATACAATTTAATAAAGCATAGGATAAAATAACATAAATACAATTTAATAAAGCATAGGCTAAAACTACATAAATACAATTTAATAAAGCATAGGATAAAACAAATTAAATACAATTTAATAAAGCATAGGATAAAACAACATAAATTCAATTTAATAAAGCATAGGATGAAACAAGATAAATACAATTTAATAAAGCATACGTTAAAACAACATAAATACAATTAAATAAAGCATAAGATAAAACAACATAAATACAATTTAATAAAGCATAGGTTAAAACAACATAAATACAATTTAATAAAGCATAGGATAAAACAACATAAATACAATTTAATAAAGCATAGGTTAAAACAACATAAATACAATTTAATAAAGCATAGGATAAAACAACATAAATTCAATTTAATAAAGCATAGGATAAAACAACATAAATACAATTTAAAAAGGAAAAGGATAAAACAACATAAATAAAATTTAATAAAGCATAGGATAAAACAACATAAATGAAATTTAATAAAGCATAGGATAAAACAACATAAATACAATTTAATAAAGCATAGGATAAAACAACATAAATAAAATTTAATAAAGCATAGGATAAAACAACATAAATACAATTTAATAAAGCATAGGATAAAACAACATAAATAAAATTTAATAAAGCATAGGATAAAACAACATAAATACAATTTAATAAAGCATAGGATAAAACAACATAAATAAAATTTAATAAAGCATAGGATAAAACAACATAAGTACAATTTAATAAAGCATAGGATAAAACAACATAAATAAAATTTAATAAAGCATAGGATAAAACAACATAAATACAATTTAATAAAGCATAGGATAAAACAACATAAATACAATTTAATAAAGCATAGGTTAAAACAACATAAATACAATTTAATAAAGCATAGGATAAAACAACATAAATACAATTTAATAAAGCATAGGATAAAACAACATAAATACAATTTAATAAAGCATAGGATAAAACCACGTAAATACAATTTAATAAAGCATAGGAAAAAACAACATAAATACAATTTAATAAAGCATAGGATAAAACAACATAAATACAATTTAATAAAGCATAGGACAAAACAACATTAATACAATTTAATAAAGCATAGGTTAAAACAACATAAATCCAATTTAATAAACCAAAGGATAAAACAACATAAATACAATTTAATAAAGCATAGGATAAAACAACATAAATACTATTTAATAAAGCATAGGATAAAACAACATAAATACAATTTAATAAAGCATATGATAAAACAACATAAATACAATTTAATAAAGCATAGGATAAAACCACGTAAATACAATTTAATAAAGCACAGGATAAAACAACATAAATACAATTTAATAAAGCATAGGATAAAACAACATAAATACAATTTAATAAAGCATAGGATAAAACAACATAAATACAATTTAATAAAGCATAGGTTAAAACAACATAAATACAATTTAATAAAGCATAGGATAAAACAACATAAATACAATTTAATAAAGCATAGGATAAAACCACGTAAATACAATTTAATAAAGCATAGGAAAAAACAACATAAATACAATTTAATAAAGCATAGGATAAAACAACATAAATACAATTTAATAAAGCATAGGACAAAACAACATTAATACAATTTAATAAAGCATAGGTTAAAACAACATAAATCCAATTTAATAAAGCATAGGATAAAACAACATAAATACTATTTAATAAAGCATAGGATAAAACAACATAAATACAATTTAATAAAGCATAGGATAAAACAACATAAATACAATTTAATAAAGCATAGGATAAAACCACGTAAATACAATTTAATAAAGCACAGGATAAAACAACATTAATACAATTTAATAAAGCATAGGATAAAACAACATAAATACAATTTAATAAAGCATAGGATAAAACAACATAAATACAATTTAATAAAGCATAGGAAAAAACAACATAAATACAATTTAATAAAGCATAGGATAAAACAACATAAATACAATTTAATAAAGCATAGGACAAAACAACATTAATACAATTTAATAAAGCATAGGTTAAAACAACATAAATCCAATTTAATAAAGCATAGGATAAAACAACATAAATACAATTTAATAAAGCATGGGATAAAACAACATAAATACAATTTAATAAAGCATACGTTAAAACAACATAAATACAATTAAATAAAGCATAGGATAAAACAAGATAAATTTAATTTAATTAAGCATAGGATAAAACAACATAAATACAATTTAATAAAGCATAGGATAAAACAACATAAATAAAATTTAATAAAGCATAGGATAAAACAACATAAATACAATTTAATAAAGCATAGGATAAAACAACATAAATACAATTTAATAAATCATAGGTTAAAACAGCATAAACACAATTTAATAAAGCATAGGATAAAACAACATAAATTCAATTTAATAAAGCATAGGTTAAAACAGCATAAATAAAATTTAATAAAGCATAGGTTAAAACAACATAAATACAATTTAATAAAGCATAGGATAAAACAACATAAATACAATTTAATAAAGCATAGGATAAAACAACATAAATACCTTTTAATAAAGCATAGGATAAAACCACATAAATACAATTTAATAAAGCACAGGATAAAACAACATAAATACAATTTAATAAAGCATAGGATAAAACAACATAAATAAAATTTAATAAAGCATAGGTTAAAACAACATAAATACAATTTTATAAAGCATAGGATAAAACAACATAAATACAATTTAATAAAGCATAGGATAAAACAACATAAATTCAATTTAATAAAGCATAAGATAAAACAACATAAATTCAATTTAATAAAGCATAGGATAAAACAACATAAATACAATTTAATAAAGCATAGGATAAAACAACATGAATACAATTTAATAAAGCATAGGATAAAACAACATAAATGCAATTTAATAAAGCATAGGCTAAAACTACATAAATACAATTTAATAAAGCATAGGATAAAACAAATTAAATACAATTTAATAAAGCATAGGATAAAACAAATTAAATACAATTTAATAAAGCATAGGATAAAACAACATAAATTCAATTTAATAAAGCATAAGATAAAACAACATAAATTCAATTTAATAAAGCATAGGATAAAACAACATAAATACAATTTAATAAAGCATAATTTAAAACAACATAAATACAATTTAATAAAGCATAGGATAAAACCACAAAAATACAATTTAATAAAGCATAGGATAAAACAACATGAATACAATTTAATAAAGCATAAGACAAAGCAACATAAATACAATTTAATAAAGCATAGGATGAAACAACATAAATACAATTTAATGAAACATAGGATAAACAACATAAATACAATTTAATAAAGCATAGGACAAAACAACATAAATACAATTTAATAAAGCATAAGATAAAACAACATGAATATAATTTAGTAAAGCATAAGATAAAACAACATGAATACAATTTAATAAAGCATAGGATAAAACAACATAAATGCAATTTCATAAAGCATAGGCTAAAACTACATAAATACAATTTAATAAAGCATAGGATAAAACAAATGAAATACAATTTAATAAAGCATAGGATAAAACAAATTAAATACAATTTAATAAAGCATAGGATAAAATAACATAAATTCAATTTAATAAAGCATAAGATAAAACAACATAAATTCAATTTAATAAAGCATAGGTTAAAACAACATAAATACAATTTAATAAAGCATAGGATAAAACAACATAAATACAATTTAATAAAGCATAGGATAAAACAACATAAATACAATTTAATAAAGCATACGTTAAAACAACATAAATACAATTAAATAAAGCATAGGCTAAAACAACATAAATTTAATTTAATTAAGCATAGGATAAAACAACATAAATACAATTTAATAAAGCATAGGATAAAACAACATAAATAAAATTTAATAAAGCATAGGATAAAACAACATAAATACAATTTAATAAAGCATAGGATAAAACAACATAAGTTCAATTTAATAAAGCATAGGTTAAAACAGCATAAATAAAATTTAATAAAGCATAGGTTAAAACAACATAAATACAATTTAATAAAGCATAGGATAAAACAACATAAATACAATTTATTAAAGCATAGGATAAAACAACAAATACTTTTTAATAAAGCATAGGATAAAACCACATAAATACAATTTAATAAAGCACAGGATAAAACAACATAAATACAATTTAATAAAGCATAGGATAAAACAACATAAATACAATTTAATAAAGCATAGGATAAAACAACATAAATACAATTTAATAAAGCATACGTTAAAACAACATAAATACAATTAAATAAAGCATAGGATAAAACAATATAAATACAATTTAATAAAGCATAGGTTTAAACAACATAAATACAATTTAATAAAGCATAGGATAAAACAAATTAAATGCAATTTAATAAAGCATAGGATAAAACAACATAAATTCAATTTAATAAAGCATAGGATGAAACAAGATAAATACAATTTAATAAAGCATACGTTAAAACAACATAAATACAATTAAATAAAGCATAAGATAAAACAACATAAATACAATTTAATAAAGCATAGGTTAAAACAACATAAATACAACTTAATAAAGCATAGGATAAAACAACATAAATACAATTTAATAAAGCATAGGTTAAAACAACATAAATACAATTTAATAAAGCATAGGATAAAACAACATAAATTCAATTTAATAAAGCATAGGATAAAACAACATAAATACAATTTAAAAAGGAAAAGGATAAAACAACATAAATAAAATTTAATAAAGCATAGGATAAAACAACATAAATAAAATTTAATAAAGCATAGGATAAAACAACATAAATACAATTTAATAAAGCATAGGATAAAACAACATAAATGAAATTTAATAAAGCATAGGATAAAACAACATAAATACAATTTAATAAAGCATAGGATAAAACAACATAAATAAAATTTAATAAAGCATAGGATAAAACAACATAAATACAATTTAATAAAGCATAGGATAAAACAACATAAATAAAATTTAATAAAGCATAGGATAAAACAACATAAATACAATTTAATAAAGCATAGGATAAAACCACGTAAATACAATTTAATAAAGCACAGGATAAAACAACATAAATACAATTTAATAAAGCATAGGATAAAACAACATAAATACAATTTAATAAAGCATAGGATAAAACAACATAAATACAATTTAATAAAGCATACGTTAAAACAACATAAATACAATTAAATAAAGCATAGGATAAAACAACATAAATTTAATTTAATTAAGCATAGGATAAAACAACATAAATACAATTTAATAAAGCATAGGATAAAACAACATAAATAAAATTTAATAAAGCATAGGATAAAACAACATAAATACAATTTAATAAAGCATAGGATAAAACAACATAAGTTCAATTTAATAAAGCATAGGTTAAAACAGCATAAATAAAATTTAATAAAGCATAGGTTAAAACAACATAAATACAATTTAATAAAGCATAGGATAAAACAACATAAATACAATTTAATAAAGCATAGGATAAAACAACAAATACTTTTTAATAAAGCATAGGATAAAACCACATAAATACAATTTAATAAAGCACAGGATAAAACAACATAAATACAATTTAATAAAGCATAGGATAAAACAACATAAATACAATTTAATAAAGCATAGGATAAAACAACATAAATACAATTTAATAAAGCATACGTTAAAACAACATAAATACAATTAAATAAAGCATAGGATAAAACAATATAAATACAATTTAATAAAGCATAGGTTTAAACAACATAAATACAATTTAATAAAGCATAGGATAAAACAATATAAATACAATTTAATAAAGCATAGGTTAAAACAACATAAATACAATTTAATAAAGCATAGGATAAAATAACATAAATACAATTTAATAAAGCATAGGCTAAAACTACATAAATACAATTTAATAAAGCATAGGATAAAACAAATTAAATACAATTTAATAAAGCATAGGATAAAACAACATAAATTCAATTTAATAAAGCATAGGATGAAACAAGATAAATACAATTTAATAAAGCATACGTTAAAACAACATAAATACAATTAAATAAAGCATAAGATAAAACAACATAAATACAATTTAATAAAGCATAGGTTAAAACAACATAAATACAATTTAATAAAGCATAGGATAAAACAACATAAATACAATTTAATAAAGCATAGGTTAAAACAACATAAATACAATTTAATAAATCATAGGATAAAACAACATAAATTCAATTTAATAAAGCATAGGATGAAACAACATAAATAAAATTTAATAAAGCATACGTTAAAACAACATAAATACAATTAAATAAAGCATAAGATAAAGCAACATAAATACAATTTAATAAAGCATAGGTTAAAACAACATAAATACAATTTAATAAAGCATAGGTTAAAACAACATAAATACAATTTAATAAAGCATAGGATAAAACAACATAAATACAATTTAATAAATCATAGGATAAAACCACGTAAATACAATTTAATAAAGCACAGGATAAAACAACATAAATACAATTTAATAAAGCATAGGATAAAACAACATAAATACAATTTAATAAAGCATAGGATAAAACAACATAAATACAATTTAATAAAGCATACGTTAAAACAACATAAATACAATTAAATAAAGCATAGGATAAAACAACATAAATTTAATTTAATTAAGCATAGGATAAAACAACATAAATACAATTTAATAAAGCATAGGATAAAACAACATAAATAAAATTTAATAAAGCATAGGATAAAACAACATAAATACAATTTAATAAAGCATAGGATAAAACAACATAAGTTCAATTTAATAAAGCATAGGTTAAAACAGCATAAATAAAATTTAATAAAGCATAGGTTAAAACAACATAAATACAATTTAATAAAGCATAGGATAAAACAACATAAATACAATTTATTAAAGCATAGGATAAAACAACAAATACTTTTTAATAAAGCATAGGATAAAACCACATAAATACAATTTAATAAAGCACAGGATAAAACAACATAAATACAATTTAATAAAGCATAGGATAAAACAACATAAATACAATTTAATAAAGCATAGGATAAAACAACATAAATACAATTTAATAAAGCATACGTTAAAACAACATAAATACAATTAAATAAAGCATAGGATAAAACAATATAAATACAATTTAATAAAGCATAGGTTTAAACAACATAAATACAATTTAATAAAGCATAGGATAAAACAATATAAATACAATTTAATAAAGCATAGGTTAAAACAACATAAATACAATTTAATAAAGCATAGGATAAAATAACATAAATACAATTTAATAAAGCATAGGCTAAAACTACATAAATACAATTTAATAAAGCATAGGATAAAACAAATTAAATACAATTTAATAAAGCATAGGATAAAACAACATAAATTCAATTTAATAAAGCATAGGATGAAACAAGATAAATACAATTTAATAAAGCATACGTTAAAACAACATAAATACAATTAAATAAAGCATAAGATAAAACAACATAAATACAATTTAATAAAGCATAGGTTAAAACAACATAAATACAATTTAATAAAGCATAGGATAAAACAACATAAATACAATTTAATAAAGCATAGGTTAAAACAACATAAATACAATTTAATAAAGCATAGGATAAAACAACATAAATTCAATTTAATAAAGCATAGGATAAAACAACATAAATACAATTTAAAAAGGAAAAGGATAAAACAACATAAATAAAATTTAATAAAGCATAGGATAAAACAACATAAATGAAATTTAATAAAGCATAGAATAAAACAACATAAATACAATTTAATAAAGCATAGGATAAAACAACATAAATAAAATTTAATAAAGCATAGGATAAAACAACATAAATACAATTTAATAAAGCATAGGATAAAACAACATAAATAAAATTTAATAAAGCATAGGATAAAACAACATAAATACAATTTAATAAAGCATAGGATAAAACAACATAAATAAAATTTAATAAAGCATAGGATAAAACAACATAAGTACAATTTAATAAAGCATAGGATAAAACAACATAAATAAAATTTAATAAAGCATAGGATAAAACAACATAAATACAATTTAATAAAGCATAGGATAAAACAACATAAATACAATTTAATAAAGCATAGGTTAAAACAACATAAATACAATTTAATAAAGCATAGGATAAAACAACATAAATACAATTTAATAAAGCATAGGATAAAACAACATAAATACAATTTAATAAAGCATAGGATAAAACCACGTAAATACAATTTAATAAAGCATAGGAAAAAACAACATAAATACAATTTAATAAAGCATAGGATAAAACAACATAAATACAATTTAATAAAGCATAGGACAAAACAACATTAATACAATTTAATAAAGCATAGGTTAAAACAACATAAATCCAATTTAATAAACCAAAGGATAAAACAACATAAATACAATTTAATAAAGCATAGGATAAAACAACATAAATACTATTTAATAAAGCATAGGATAAAACAACATAAATACAATTTAATAAAGCATATGATAAAACAACATAAATACAATTTAATAAAGCATAGGATAAAACCACGTAAATACAATTTAATAAAGCACAGGATAAAACAACATAAATACAATTTAATAAAGCATAGGATAAAACAACATAAATACAATTTAATAAAGCATAGGATAAAACAACATAAATACAATTTAATAAAGCATAGGTTAAAACAACATAAATACAATTTAATAAAGCATAGGATAAAACAACATAAATACAATTTAATAAAGCATAGGATAAAACCACGTAAATACAATTTAATAAAGCATAGGAAAAAACAACATAAATACAATTTAATAAAGCATAGGATAAAACAACATAAATACAATTTAATAAAGCATAGGACAAAACAACATTAATACAATTTAATAAAGCATAGGTTAAAACAACATAAATCCAATTTAATAAAGCATAGGATAAAACAACATAAATACTATTTAATAAAGCATAGGATAAAACAACATAAATACAATTTAATAAAGCATAGGATAAAACAACATAAATACAATTTAATAAAGCATAGGATAAAACCACGTAAATACAATTTAATAAAGCACAGGATAAAACAACATAAATACAATTTAATAAAGCATAGGATAAAACAACATAAATACAATTTAATAAAGCATAGGATAAAACAACATAAATACAATTTAATAAAGCATAGGAAAAAACAACATAAATACAATTTAATAAAGCATAGGATAAAACAACATAAATACAATTTAATAAAGCATAGGACAAAACAACATTAATACAATTTAATAAAGCATAGGTTAAAACAACATAAATCCAATTTAATAAAGCATAGGATAAAACAACATAAATACAATTTAATAAAGCATAGGATAAAACAACATAAATACAATTTAATAAAGCATACGTTAAAACAACATAAATACAATTAAATAAAGCATAGGATAAAACAAGATAAATTTAATTTAATTAAGCATAGGATAAAACAACATAAATACAATTTAATAAAGCATAGGATAAAACAACATAAATAAAATTTAATAAAGCATAGGATAAAACAACATAAATACAATTTAATAAAGCATAGGATAAAACAACATAAATACAATTTAATAAATCATAGGTTAAAACAGCATAAACACAATTTAATAAAGCATAGGATAAAACAACATAAATTCAATTTAATAAAGCATAGGTTAAAACAGCATAAATAAAATTTAATAAAGCATAGGTTAAAACAACATAAATACAATTTAATAAAGCATAGGATAAAACAACATAAATACAATTTAATAAAGCATAGGATAAAACAACATAAATACCTTTTAATAAAGCATAGGATAAAACCACATAAATACAATTTAATAAAGCACAGGATAAAACAACATAAATACAATTTAATAAAGCATAGGATAAAACAACATAAATAAAATTTAATAAAGCATAGGTTAAAACAACATAAATACAATTTTATAAAGCATAGGATAAAACAACATAAATACAATTTAATAAAGCATAGGATAAAACAACATAAATTCAATTTAATAAAGCATAAGATAAAACAACATAAATTCAATTTAATAAAGCATAGGATAAAACAACATAAATACAATTTAATAAAGCATAGGATAAAACAACATGAATACAATTTAATAAAGCATAGGATAAAACAACATAAATGCAATTTAATAAAGCATAGGCTAAAACTACATAAATACAATTTAATAAAGCATAGGATAAAACAAATTAAATACAATTTAATAAAGCATAGGATAAAACAAATTAAATACAATTTAATAAAGCATAGGATAAAACAACATAAATTCAATTTAATAAAGCATAAGATAAAACAACATAAATTCAATTTAATAAAGCATAGGATAAAACAACATAAATACAATTTAATAAAGCATAATTTAAAACAACATAAATACAATTTAATAAAGCATAGGATAAAACCACAAAAATACAATTTAATAAAGCATAGGATAAAACAACATGAATACAATTTAATAAAGCATAAGACAAAGCAACATAAATACAATTTAATAAAGCATAGGATGAAACAACATAAATACAATTTAATGAAACATAGGATAAACAACATAAATACAATTTAATAAAGCATAGGACAAAACAACATAAATACAATTTAATAAAGCATAAGATAAAACAACATGAATATAATTTAGTAAAGCATAAGATAAAACAACATGAATACAATTTAATAAAGCATAGGATAAAACAACATAAATGCAATTTCATAAAGCATAGGCTAAAACTACATAAATACAATTTAATAAAGCATAGGATAAAACAAATGAAATACAATTTAATAAAGCATAGGATAAAACAAATTAAATACAATTTAATAAAGCATAGGATAAAATAACATAAATTCAATTTAATAAAGCATAAGATAAAACAACATAAATTCAATTTAATAAAGCATAGGTTAAAACAACATAAATACAATTTAATAAAGCAAAGGATAAAACAACATAAATACAATTTAATAAATCATAGGATAAAACCACGTAAATACAATTTAATAAAGCACAGGATAAAACAACATAAATACAATTTAATAAAGCATAGGATAAAACAACATAAATACAATTTAATAAAGCATAGGATAAAACAACATAAATACAATTTAATAAAGCATACGTTAAAACAACATAAATACAATTAAATAAAGCATAGGATAAAACAACATAAATTTAATTTAATTAAGCATAGGATAAAACAACATAAATACAATTTAATAAAGCATAGGATAAAACAACATAAATAAAATTTAATAAAGCATAGGATAAAACAACATAAATACAATTTAATAAAGCATAGGATAAAACAACATAAGTTCAATTTAATAAAGCATAGGTTAAAACAGCATAAATAAAATTTAATAAAGCATAGGTTAAAACAACATAAATACAATTTAATAAAGCATAGGATAAAACAACATAAATACAATTTATTAAAGCATAGGATAAAACAACAAATACTTTTTAATAAAGCATAGGATAAAACCACATAAATACAATTTAATAAAGCACAGGATAAAACAACATAAATACAATTTAATAAAGCATAGGATAAAACAACATAAATACAATTTAATAAAGCATAGGATAAAACAACATAAATACAATTTAATAAAGCATACGTTAAAACAACATAAATACAATTAAATAAAGCATAGGATAAAACAATATAAATACAATTTAATAAAGCATAGGTTTAAACAACATAAATACAATTTAATAAAGCATAGGATAAAACAATATAAATACAATTTAATAAAGCATAGGTTAAAACAACATAAATAAAATTTAATAAAGCATAGGATAAAATAACATAAATACAATTTAATAAAGCATAGGCTAAAACTACATAAATACAATTTAATAAAGCATAGGATAAAACAAATTAAATACAATTTAATAAAGCATAGGATAAAACAACATAAATTCAATTTAATAAAGCATAGGATGAAACAAGATAAATACAATTTAATAAAGCATAGGATAAAACAACATAAATACAATTTAATAAAGCATAGGATAAAACAACATAAATAAAATTTAATAAAGCATAGGATAAAACAACATAAATACAATTTAATAAAGCATAGGATAAAACAACATAAGTACAATTTAATAAAGCATAGGATAAAACAACATAAATAAAATTTAATAAAGCATAGGATAAAACAACATAAATACAATTTAATAAAGCATAGGATAAAACAACATAAATACAATTTAATAAAGCATAGGTTAAAACAACATAAATACAATTTAATAAAGCATAGGTTAAAACAACATAAATACAATTTAATAAAGCATAGGATAAAACAACATAAATACAATTTAATAAAGCATAGGATAAAACCACGTAAATACAATTTAATAAAGCACAGGATAAAACAACATAAATACAATTTAATAAAGCACAGGATAAAACAACATAAATACAATTTAATAAAGCATAGGAAAAAACAACATAAATACAATTTAATAAAGCATAGGATAAAACAACATAAATACAATTTAATAAAGCATAGGACAAAACAACATTAATACAATTTAATAAAGCATAGGTTAAAACAACATAAATCCAATTTAATAAACCAAAGGATAAAACAACATAAATACAATTTAATAAAGCATAGGATAAAACAACATAAATACTATTTAATAAAGCATAGGATAAAACAACATAAATACAATTTAATAAAGCATATGATAAAACAACATAAATACAATTTAATAAAGCATAGGATAAAACCACGTAAATACAATTTAATAAAGCACAGGATAAAACCACGTAAATACAATTTAATAAAGCATAGGAAAAAACAACATAAATACAATTTAATAAAGCATAGGATAAAACAACATAAATACAATTTAATAAAGCATAGGACAAAACAACATTAATCCAATTTAATAAAGCATAGGTTAAAACAACATAAATCCAATTTAATAAAGCATAGGATAAAACAACATAAATACTATTTAATAAAGCATAGGATAAAACAACATAAATACAATTTAATAAAGCATAGGATAAAACAACATAAATACAATTTAATAAAGCATAGGATAAAACCACGTAAATACAATTTAATAAAGCACAGGATAAAACAACATAAATACAATTTAATAAAGCATAGGATAAAACAACATAAATACAATTTAATAAAGCATAGGATAAAACAACATAAATACAATTTAATAAAGCATAGGAAAAAACAACATAAATACAATTTAATAAAGCATAGGATAAAACAACATAAATACAATTTAATAAAGCATAGGACAAAACAACATTAATACAATTTAATAAAGCATAGGTTAAAACAACATAAATCCAATTTAATAAAGCATAGGATAAAACAACATAAATACAATTTAATAAAGCATAGGATAAAACAACATAAATACAATTTAATAAAGCATACGTTAAAACAACATAAATACAATTAAATAAAGCATAGGATAAAACAAGATAAATTTAATTTAATTAAGCATAGGATAAAACAACATAAATACAATTTAATAAAGCATAGGATAAAACAACATAAATAAAATTTAATAAAGCATAGGATAAAACAACATAAATACAATTTAATAAAGCATAGGATAAAACAACATAAATACAATTTAATAAATCATAGGTTAAAACAGCATAAACACAATTTAATAAAGCATAGGATAAAACAACATAAATTCAATTTAATAAAGCATAGGTTAAAACAGCATAAATAAAATTTAATAAAGCATAGGTTAAAACAACATAAATACAATTTAATAAAGCATAGGATAAAACAACATAAATACAATTTAATAAAGCATAGGATAAAACAACATAAATACCTTTTAATAAAGCATAGGATAAAACCACATAAATACAATTTAATAAAGCACAGGATAAAACAACATAAATACAATTTAATAAAGCATAGGATAAAACAACATAAATAAAATTTAATAAAGCATAGGTTAAAACAACATAAATACAATTTTATAAAGCATAGGATAAAACAACATAAATACAATTTAATAAAGCATAGGATAAAACAACATAAATTCAATTTAATAAAGCATAAGATAAAACAACATAAATTCAATTTAATAAAGCATAGGATAAAACAACATAAATACAATTTAATAAAGCATAGGATAAAACAACATGAATACAATTTAATAAAGCATAGGATAAAACAACATAAATGCAATTTAATAAAGCATAGGCTAAAACTACATAAATACAATTTAATAAAGCATAGGATAAAACAAATTAAATACAATTTAATAAAGCATAGGATAAAACAAATTAAATACAATTTAATAAAGCATAGGATAAAACAACATAAATTCAATTTAATAAAGCATAAGATAAAACAACATAAATTCAATTTAATAAAGCATAGGATAAAACAACATAAATACAATTTAATAAAGCATAGGATAAAACAACATGAATACAATTTAATAAAGCATAGGATAAAACAACATAAATGCAATTTAATAAAGCATAGGCTAAAACTACATAAATACAATTTAATAAAGCATAGGATAAAACAAATTAAATACAATTTAATAAAGCATAGGATAAAACAAATTAAATACAATTTAATAAAGCATAGGATAAAACAACATAAATTCAATTTAATAAAGCATAGGATAAAACAACATAAATACAATTTAATGAAAAATAGGATAAACAACATAAATACAATTTAATAAAGCATGGGACAAAACAACATAAATACAATTTAATAAAGCATATGTTAAAACAACATAAATACAATTTAATAAAGCATAGTTTAAAACAACATAAATACAATTTAATAAAGCATAGTTTAAAACAACATAAATACAATTTAATAAAGCATAGTTTAAAACAACATAAATACAATTTAATAAAGCATAGTTTAAAACAACATAAATACAATTTAATAAAGCATAGGATAAAACCACAAAAATACAATTTAATAAAGCATAGGATAAAACAACATGAATACAATTTAATAAAGCATAAGACTAAGCAACATAAATACAATTTAATAAAGCATAGGATGAAACAACATAAATACAATTTAATGAAACATAGGATAAACAACATAAATACAATTTAATAAAGCATAGGACAAAACAACATAAATACAATTTAATAAAGCATAAGATAAAACAACATGAATATAATTTAGTAAAGCATAAGATAAAACAACATGAATACAATTTAATAAAGCATAGGATAAAACAACATAAATGCAATTTCATAAAGCATAGGCTAAAACTACATAAATACAATTTAATAAAGCATAGGATAAAACAAATGAAATACAATTTAATAAAGCATAGGATAAAACAAATTAAATACAATTTAATAAAGCATAGGATAAAATAACATAAATTCAATTTAATAAAGCATAAGATAAAACAACATAAATTCAATTTAATAAAGCATAGGATAAAACAACATAAATACAATTTAATAAAGCATATGATAAAACAACATGAATACAATTTAATAAAGCATAAGATAAAACAACATGAATACAATTTAATAAAGCATAGGTTAAAACAACATAAATACAATTTAATAAAGCATAGCTTAAAACAACATAAATACAATTTAATAAAGCATAGGATAAAACAACATGAATACAATTTAATAAAGCATAGGATAAAACAACATACATACAATTTAATAATGCATAGGATAAAACAACATAAATATAATTTAATAAAGCATAGGATAAAACAACACAAATACTTTTTAATAAAGCATAGGATAAAACCACATAAATACAATTTAATAAAGCATAGGATAAAACAACATAAATAAAATTTAATAAAGCATAGGTTAAAACAACATAAATACAATTTTATAAAGCATAGGATAAAACAACATAAATACAATTTAATAAAGCATAGGTTAAAACAACATAAATACAATTTAATAAAGCATAGGATAAAACAACATAAATTCAATTTAATAAAGCATAGGATAAAACAACATAAATACAATTTAATAAAGCATAGGATAAAACAACATAAATAAAATTTAATAAATCATAGGATAAAACAACGTAAATATAATTTAATAAAGCATAGGATAAAACAACATAAATAAAATTTAATAAAGCATAGGATAAAACAACATAAATACAATTTAATAAAGCATAGGACAAAACAACATAAATACAATTTAATAAAGCATAGTTTAAAACAACATAAATACAATTTAATAAAGCATAGGACAAAACAACATAAATACAATTTAATAAAGCATATGTTAAAACAACATAAATACAATTTAATAAAGCATAGTTTAAAACAACATAAATACAATTTAATAAAGCATAGGTTAAAACAACATAAATACAATTTAATAAAGCATACAATAAAACAACATAAATACAATTTAATAAAGCATAGGATAAAACAACATAAAAACAATTTAATAAAGCATAGGTTAAAACAACATAAAAACAATTTAATAAAGCATAGGTTAAAACAACATAAATACAATTTAATAAAGCATAGGACAAAACAACATAAATACAATTTAATAAAGCATAGGAAAAAACAACATAAATACAATTTAATAAAGCATAGGACAAAACAACATAAATACAATTTAATAAAGCATACGTTAAAACAACATAAATACAATTTAATAAAGCATAGGTTAAAACAACATAAATACAATTTAATAAAGCATAGGATAAAACAACATAAATACAATTTAATAAAGCATAGGTTAAAACAACATAAATACAATTTAATAAAGCATAGGATAAAACAACATAAATACAATTTAATAAAGCATACAATAAAACAACATAAATACAATTTAATAAAGCATAGGAAAAAACAACATAAATACAATTTAATAAAGCATAGGATAAAACAACATAAATAAAATTTAATAAAGCATAGGTTAAAACAACATAAATACAATTTAATAAAGCATAGGACAAAACAACATAAATACAATTTAATAAAGCATAGGAAAAAACAACATAAATACAATTTAATAAAGCATAGGATAAAACAACATAAATACATTTTAATAAAGCATACAATAAAACAACATAAATACAATTTAATAAAGCATAGGAAAAAACAACATAAATACAATTTAATAAAGCATAGGATAAAACAACATAAATAAAATTTAATAAAGCATAGGTTTAAACAACATAAATACAATTTAATAAAGCATAGGACAAAACAACATAAATACAATTTAATAAAGCATAGGATAAAACAACATAAATACAATTTAATAAAGCATACAATAAAACAACATAAATACAATTTAATAAAGCATAGGATAAAACAACATAAATACAATTTAATAAAGCATACAATAAAACAACATAAATACAATTTAATAAAGCATAGGAAAAAACAACATAAATACAATTTAATAAAGCATAGGATAAAACAACATAAATACAATTTAATAAAGCATAGGACAAAACAACATTAATACAATTTAATAAAGCATAGGTTAAAACAACATAAATCCAATTTAATAAAGCATAGGATAAAACAACATAAATACAATTTAATAAAGCATAGGATAAAACAACATAAATACAATTTAATAAAGCATAGGATAAAACAACATAAATAATTTTTAATAAAGCATAGGATAAAACCACATAAATACAATTTAATAAAGCACAGGATAAAACAACATAAATACAATTTAATAAAGCATAGGATAAAACAACATAAATACAATTTAATAAAGCATAGGATAAAACAACATAAATACAATTTAATAAAGCATACGTTAAAACAACATAAATACAATTAAATAAAGCATAGGATAAAACAATATAAATACAATTTAATAAAGCATAGGTTAAAACAACATAAATACAATTTAATAAAGCATAGGATAAAACAATATAAATACAATTTAATAAAGCATAGGTTAAAACAACATAAATGCAATTTAATAAAGCATAGGATAAAACAACATAAATTCAATTTAATAAAGCATAGGATAAAACAACATAAATACAATTTAATAAAGCATAGGATAAAACAACATAAATAATTTTTAATAAAGCATAGGATAAAACCACATAAATACAATTTAATAAAGCAGAGGATAAAACAACATAAATACAATTTAATAAAGCATAGGATAAAACAACATAAATACAATTTAATAAAGCATAGGATAAAACAACATAAATACAATGCAATAAAGCATACGTTAAAACAACATAAATACAATTAAATAAAGCATAGGATAAAACAATATAAATACAATTTAATAAAGCATAGGTTAAAACAACATAAATACAATTTAATAAAGCATAGGATAAAACAACATAAATTCAATTTAATAAAGCATAGGATAAAACAACATAAATACAATTTAATGAAAAATAGGATAAACAACATAAATACAATTTAATAAAGCATGGGACAAAACAACATAAATACAATTTAATAAAGCATATGTTAAAACAACATAAATACAATTTAATAAAGCATAGTTTAAAACAACATAAATACAATTTAATAAAGCATAGTTTAAAACAACATAAATACAATTTAATAAAGCATAGTTTAAAACAACATAAATACAATTTAATAAAGCATAGTTTAAAACAACATAAATACAATTTAATAAAGCATAGGATAAAACCACAAAAATACAATTTAATAAAGCATAGGATAAAACAACATGAATACAATTTAATAAAGCATAAGACTAAGCAACATAAATACAATTTAATAAAGCATAGGATGAAACAACATAAATACAATTTAATGAAACATAGGATAAACAACATAAATACAATTTAATAAAGCATAGGACAAAACAACATAAATACAATTTAATAAAGCATAAGATAAAACAACATGAATATAATTTAGTAAAGCATAAGATAAAACAACATGAATACAATTTAATAAAGCATAGGATAAAACAACATAAATGCAATTTCATAAAGCATAGGCTAAAACTACATAAATACAATTTAATAAAGCATAGGATAAAACAAATGAAATACAATTTAATAAAGCATAGGATAAAACAAATTAAATACAATTTAATAAAGCATAGGATAAAATAACATAAATTCAATTTAATAAAGCATAAGATAAAACAACATAAATTCAATTTAATAAAGCATAGGATAAAACAACATAAATACAATTTAATAAAGCATATGATAAAACAACATGAATACAATTTAATAAAGCATAAGATAAAACAACATGAATACAATTTAATAAAGCATAGGTTAAAACAACATAAATACAATTTAATAAAGCATAGCTTAAAACAACATAAATACAATTTAATAAAGCATAGGATAAAACAACATGAATACAATTTAATAAAGCATAGGATAAAACAACATACATACAATTTAATAATGCATAGGATAAAACAACATAAATATAATTTAATAAAGCATAGGATAAAACAACACAAATACTTTTTAATAAAGCATAGGATAAAACCACATAAATACAATTTAATAAAGCATAGGATAAAACAACATAAATAAAATTTAATAAAGCATAGGTTAAAACAACATAAATACAATTTTATAAAGCATAGGATAAAACAACATAAATACAATTTAATAAAGCATAGGTTAAAACAACATAAATACAATTTAATAAAGCATAGGATAAAACAACATAAATTCAATTTAATAAAGCATAGGATAAAACAACATAAATACAATTTAATAAAGCATAGGATAAAACAACATAAATAAAATTTAATAAATCATAGGATAAAACAACGTAAATATAATTTAATAAAGCATAGGATAAAACAACATAAATAAAATTTAATAAAGCATAGGATAAAACAACATAAATACAATTTAATAAAGCATAGGACAAAACAACATAAATACAATTTAATAAAGCATAGTTTAAAACAACATAAATACAATTTAATAAAGCATAGGACAAAACAACATAAATACAATTTAATAAAGCATATGTTAAAACAACATAAATACAATTTAATAAAGCATAGTTTAAAACAACATAAATACAATTTAATAAAGCATAGGTTAAAACAACATAAATACAATTTAATAAAGCATACAATAAAACAACATAAATACAATTTAATAAAGCATAGGATAAAACAACATAAAAACAATTTAATAAAGCATAGGTTAAAACAACATAAAAACAATTTAATAAAGCATAGGTTAAAACAACATAAATACAATTTAATAAAGCATAGGACAAAACAACATAAATACAATTTAATAAAGCATAGGAAAAAACAACATAAATACAATTTAATAAAGCATAGGACAAAACAACATAAATACAATTTAATAAAGCATACGTTAAAACAACATAAATACAATTTAATAAAGCATAGGTTAAAACAACATAAATACAATTTAATAAAGCATAGGATAAAACAACATAAATACAATTTAATAAAGCATAGGTTAAAACAACATAAATACAATTTAATAAAGCATAGGATAAAACAACATAAATACAATTTAATAAAGCATACAATAAAACAACATAAATACAATTTAATAAAGCATAGGAAAAAACAACATAAATACAATTTAATAAAGCATAGGATAAAACAACATAAATAAAATTTAATAAAGCATAGGTTAAAACAACATAAATACAATTTAATAAAGCATAGGACAAAACAACATAAATACAATTTAATAAAGCATAGGAAAAAACAACATAAATACAATTTAATAAAGCATAGGATAAAACAACATAAATACATTTTAATAAAGCATACAATAAAACAACATAAATACAATTTAATAAAGCATAGGAAAAAACAACATAAATACAATTTAATAAAGCATAGGATAAAACAACATAAATAAAATTTAATAAAGCATAGGTTTAAACAACATAAATACAATTTAATAAAGCATAGGACAAAACAACATAAATACAATTTAATAAAGCATAGGATAAAACAACATAAATACAATTTAATAAAGCATACAATAAAACAACATAAATACAATTTAATAAAGCATAGGATAAAACAACATAAATACAATTTAATAAAGCATACAATAAAACAACATAAATACAATTTAATAAAGCATAGGAAAAAACAACATAAATACAATTTAATAAAGCATAGGATAAAACAACATAAATACAATTTAATAAAGCATAGGACAAAACAACATTAATACAATTTAATAAAGCATAGGTTAAAACAACATAAATCCAATTTAATAAAGCATAGGATAAAACAACATAAATACAATTTAATAAAGCATAGGATAAAACAACATAAATACAATTTAATAAAGCATAGGATAAAACAACATAAATAATTTTTAATAAAGCATAGGATAAAACCACATAAATACAATTTAATAAAGCACAGGATAAAACAACATAAATACAATTTAATAAAGCATAGGATAAAACAACATAAATACAATTTAATAAAGCATAGGATAAAACAACATAAATACAATTTAATAAAGCATACGTTAAAACAACATAAATACAATTAAATAAAGCATAGGATAAAACAATATAAATACAATTTAATAAAGCATAGGTTAAAACAACATAAATACAATTTAATAAAGCATAGGATAAAACAATATAAATACAATTTAATAAAGCATAGGTTAAAACAACATAAATGCAATTTAATAAAGCATAGGATAAAACAACATAAATTCAATTTAATAAAGCATAGGATAAAACAACATAAATACAATTTAATAAAGCATAGGATAAAACAACATAAATAATTTTTAATAAAGCATAGGATAAAACCACATAAATACAATTTAATAAAGCAGAGGATAAAACAACATAAATACAATTTAATAAAGCATAGGATAAAACAACATAAATACAATTTAATAAAGCATAGGATAAAACAACATAAATACAATGCAATAAAGCATACGTTAAAACAACATAAATACAATTAAATAAAGCATAGGATAAAACAATATAAATACAATTTAATAAAGCATAGGTTAAAACAACATAAATACAATTTAATAAAGCATAGGATAAAACAATATAAATACAATTTAATAAAGCATAGGTTAAAACAACATAAATACAATTTAATAAAGCATAGGATAAAACAACATAAATTCAATTTAATAAAGCATAGGATAAAACAACATAAATACAATTTAAGAAAGCATAGGTTAAAACAACATAAATACAATTTAATAAAGCATAGGATAAAATAACATAAATACAATTTAATAAAGCATAGGCTAAAACTACATAAATACAATTTAATAAAGCATAGGATAAAACAAATTAAATACAATTTAATAAAGCATAGGATAAAACAACATAAATTCAATTTAATAAAGCATAGGATGAAACAACATAATAAAATTTAATAAAGCATACGTTAAAACAACATAAATACAATTAAATAAAGCATAAGATAAAGCAACATAAATACAATTTAATAAAGCATAGGTTAAAACAACATAAATACAATTTAATAAAGCATAGGTTAAAACAACATAAATACAATTTAATAAAGCATAGGATAAAACAACATAAATACAAT